>NC_091764.1:88137486-88446234 GCF_029378745.1 Bos indicus | reverse complement strand
ATTTCTAGAGAAGAAAAGGAGAAAAGAGGTCACTCCTTGTCTTCTAGCTTCATTGTGGGGAGGCTGAACAGTTCAATGATTTAAAATCATAATCTGTAGTGAGTCATAAATGGGGCTGAGTTATATTGTATTTCCTTTTCCCCAAAACTTTTAAAATCTTTCAGGGTGGTTGAAGTCATATGCTCACTAATTGTACAATTAGTACCTGGCCCATAGTGAGGATTAGTATGTGTTTAATAAATGACTCAGATGGTAAAGAATCTGTCTGCAATGCAGGAGACCCAGGTTCAATGCTGAGTTGGGAAGATCCCCTGGAGAAGGAAATGGCTATCCACTCCAGTATTCTTGCCTGGAGAATTCCATGGACAGAGGAGCCTGACAGGCTACAGTCCATGGGTCTCTGAGAGCTGGACACGACTGAGTGACTAACACAATAGTCATTATCAATATCCATAATTTATAGCCACTGTAACCAAGACAATTTGCTGTTTTCTAAGTCAATATTATTATTAGAAGAATTAGAAGCAACGTAAGACATAGACAACCGACTTGGGGTTCTCAAGGGGGAAGGTGGTTGGGGAGGAATGAACTGAGAGTTTGGGATTAGCAGTTGCCAACTCTTTTATATAGAATGGTTAAACAACAAGGTCACACTGGATAGCATGAGTGTGCAAGTGCGTGTATGCTCAGTCGTGTCTGACTCTTTGCGACCCCATGGATTGCAGCCCTCCGGGTTCCTCTGTCAATGGAAAATTCCAGGCAAGAATACTGCCATTTCCTACTCCAGTGGATCTTCCCATCCCAGCAGTCAAACCCATGTCTCTTGCATCTCCCACATGGGCTGACAGATTCTTCACCACTGCGCCACTTGGGAAGTGTATACAGCACAGGGAACTCTATTCAATATCCTGTGATAAACCATAGTGGAAAATAATATGAAGAAGAATGATTTAATCACTTTGCTGTACAGCAGAAATGAGCACATTATAAATCAACTATAGTTTAATATTTTTTAAAAAAACCTGAACTTCAAAAAAAAAGTCATGTGTGAAGAAGCACAAAAATTCCTAACATTGGAAAAATTGGTATTTTATGATTTTTGACAATTTTCCGGACACTGTTTACTCAGGACATAAAGATTGCAAGGATAGGTATTTAATTTCCTCTGATAAAGAGTCTGGCAGGAAGTTGGAAAAAAAAAGAGGGATTGTTCCTTAAGGGCTCAACGTTATTTAAGACATGAACACCACTAGGATAGAGACGTATTTTTTTCATGAGCCAGTGACCTATTGTCCCTTTCTACGATTTGCTGAATGTGATCTTTGCTCTAGAGGAGTCACAGAGAGCCAGTTTTGTAGGATTCCAAGAGTAGCCTTCCAGCGGTGAGGAGCCAATGGCAACATTCTGCAATACTCGCAGGAAATCTACTGCTTTATGGGTGAAACCGGCCCTCCCAAAGTATCTTTAATGGCATGCTGTTATTTCACACGCAGCTGTTAAACTGTCTACATGAGACAGAGACCTTAGCTCCAGAGGTCTCTTTGGTCCCCTTTCACTTTGATTTGTCTGACTATTACAAACAAGAATAAATTCAGTTTGAAATTGTCAAGTCTTGTAAAAGGCCCAGAAAATTTCAGGTCAGTTAACAAAAACCCCGTTAAGCAGTCTCTTGGCACAATTCTCTAATACTTAACACGTTTCTCTGGGCCATAAATTAAATAAGCCCTCACAGGAGTTTAAAGAGCACATTTAGGGGATGGTCTTTGACCAAAAAAAAGCCAGAGAAGGATATGTTGATCTGGGGGAAAGTATAATTTAATACCATTTATCTTCAAGTTACCAAAACCTTGTGTTTCACAAAATTACTTGACATGTACCAACGCTAGTTTATTCTTGGTAGATAAAAGCATTGACATCCTCAAAGAGTGATTATGCTTTGCTGTAAAGGTCTTGTTCTGTCAAGTATGTAGATGACAAGGAGCAAGAAGAGTTCTTTTCTCTCTACGTCTAACCAAGCGCTGGCAGAAGCTTCCAACGTGGCTTCGAAAGGCAAACTTAGCAGCATGGTCTCCACTTTAATCTGAGAGCATAAATCTTTTTAAAACCTTGTATTAAAGAGTTATGCAGAAAGGAGATATTTTAGTTAGTGCTTCTTTTTTTAAGAGCTGAAAACTTATATCCATTTATCTTTTGTAGTATTAAAAATCCTATTGTTTTTAACTAACTTATTAATGGTGTGATATTTGGTAAATTACCTTAACTCTTTGAGTGTATTAGCCTTTTTGGAGTAACCGTAAAGACTGAATGAACCAATGTGGATAATATGCCCCAAACATAACAGTTTCTCACTGAAATGCAAATCAAAACTACAATGAGGCACCACCTCACACCAGTCAGAATGGCCATCACTAAAAAGTCTACAAGCAATAAATGCTGGAGAGGGTGGGAGGGAAAGGAAACACTTCTACACAGTTGGTGGGAATACAAGTTGGTGCAGCCACTATGGAAAACAGTATGGAGGTCCTCAGAAAACTAAAAATAAAATTATCATATGATCCAACAATCCCACCCTTGGGCATATATACAGACAAAACTGTAATTAAAAAGATACATGTATTCCTATGTTTATAGCAGCACTATTCACAATAGCTAAAACATGGAAGTAATGTCCATAAATGTCCTAAATGTCCACAAACAGATGAATGGATAAAGAAGATGTGGTACATATATTCAATAGAATACTACTCAGCCATAGAAAAGAACAAAATAATGCCATTTGTTGCAACATAGATACAACTAGAGATTATCATAGTAAGTGAAGTCAGTTAGAAAGACAAATACTGTATGATATTTATATTTGGAATCTAAAAGATGAAACAAATGAACCTATCTATGAAACAGAAAGACTCATAACCACAGAGAACAGGTTGGTGGTTGCCAAGGGGGAGAGGTTTGGGGGAGGGGTTTGGGGGAGGGGTGAGTGGGAGGTGGGGGTTAGCTGATGTAGCTTTTATATATAGAATGGATAAACAACAAAATGCTACAGTACAGCACAGAGAACTATATTCAGTATACTGTGGTAAACCATGGGCTTCCCTGGCAGCTCAGCTGATACAGAATCCTCCTGCAATGCAGAAGACCCCGGTTCAGTTCCTGGGTCGAAAAGATCTGCTGGAGAAGGGATAGGCTACCCACTCCAGTATTCTTGGGCTTCCCTTGTAGCACAGCTGGTAAAGAATCCGCCTGCAATCTGGAAGACCTGGATTCGATCCATGGTTTGGGAAGATCCCCTGGAGAAGGGAATGGCTACCCACCCTAGTATTCTGGCCTGGAGAATTCCATAGACCATATAGTTCATGGGTTCACAAAGAGTCGGACATGACTGAGTGACTTTAACTTTCACGTGGTAAACCATAATGGAAAAGAATATAAAAAAAGTATATATATATGTGTGTATATATATATATATATATATATACACACACATATATATATATAAAACGATCACTTTGCTCTACAGAAGAAATTAATGCAACACTATAAATCAACTATAGCTCAGTTAAAATAGTGATTATACAATTCTAGAATAGAGGTACAGTTCTATAAAGGATGAATAATCTGACTTTTCCAATAAATTCAGTAGTGTGAGAGGTAGGGGAACTATGTAGACTAAAATAAGTTAAGAGTTTATGAAGTTCATGCACTTTATCAAGTTTTTTTGATTCTTATCATCAAATTAGATCAACTGCAAGAGAAAAATTTGAGACAACTGGAAACATTTGAATATAGATCGAGTATTAGAATGTTTAAGAAATTATTGTTATTTGGGGGAAATAGTAATATTTAGGTGTTCATATTTTTAAAATCTTACTATGAATATAAAATATTTCATGAGAAAAAAATCATATCTCACTAAACATTTATTTCTACTCACTAAATTTAGTGACTTGAAAAGTACAGGTACTTCATGGAATCTGTTTAGTCACTGCATCTCATTCTTTTTTTTTTTTTGTCCTTATTTACTTTTTATAGAAGTATAGTTGATTTACAATGTTGTGTTAGTTTCAGGTGTACAGAAAAGTGATTCAGCTACATATATAAATCTATTCTTTTTCAGATTCTTTTCCATTATAAGTTATTACAAAGTGTCCAATATAGTTCTTTGTGCTATACAGTAGGTCCTTGTTGGTTATCTATTTTATATATAGGAGTGTGTATAGGTTAGTCCCAAACTCCTAATTCCTAATTTATCCCTCTACTTCATCCCTTTTGGTAACTGTAAGTTCATTTTCTATGTCTGTGAGTCTATTTCTGCTTTGCAAATAAGTCATTTATATCATTTTTTAAGATTCCACATATAAGTGATATCATAGGATAGCTGTCTTTCTCTGTCTCACTAACTTCATTTAGTGTGATCATCTCTAGGTCCATTCATGTTGCTGCAAATGGCATTATTTCATTCTTTTTTATGGCTGAGGAGTATTCCATTTTATGTGTGTGTGTGTTTCCATTCATCTTCTTTACCTATTCATCTGTCAGTGGACAGTTAGGTTCCTTCCATTTTCTTTCTTTTTTAAAAAACTAAAATGAAGTTGGGAAACTGAGAGCTTATCTGCTGTAGGTGGGCTCTTGCTCTAAATTCCTACTCCTTTAGTAGTAGGAACCTTTGCTCAACCATTATGTGTCTTATAGGTTGAGGTTCCTGAGAAACAAAATCTAAGATGGAGATCCTGGAGGGATTTTACGGAGGCTCTTAGGATCAACGCTTTTGAAAGAGAGAGTAAGGAAGCAGAACTCGATGGAGGAAAAACTCAAACTTCTAGACAGTTTCAGCAAAAGCCTCAGTCAGCTCTGCGGGAAATTCTAAAGGACTTCACAACTACCTTAGATTGAAAGGAGAAAGATGGAACTTTCTGGTCCCAGGCCAGACAGTTTTTAGATACAGGCCATCTTCAAAGAGAAATTGACTTGGGCAAGAATTGTATGGTCAAGGCAATATTTGAAGGAGGCTGACCCTAGGGGTTGTGTGCAGGCAGTACTCTTGGCAGTAGGGGTAGAAAGGTCTTCATCATAGCAAGAGAATATGAGCAGCATATCTTGATGTTTACTGGTACCTGAGCAGGAGCATTCTGACAGCCTAGTATGCCTTCAAGGAACAAGCAATGTGACCTTGACAACTGATGCCATGACTGTACTACAGTGAGCAGATGTTATTTCCATATCCTCATAGGTTTATGCTGATACAAGTGAGCACAAGTAGATATTTATCCATTTGATCAATGAATAACAAGGTTTAATACTCATGTATAAAAGGACATCAAGCACTTGTGAGTGATGCACGGAGTACTCCCTTAGTATAGGTGCTCAACAGGACTGCTGGATGAGTAAGAGGGGGGAGTTGCTAAGGTCCTGCTATCATTGAAGGGGACACAGAGGTGTTAATTGGTCTTCTGGCCTCAGGAGGCTTTATGGAGGAAGCAAGTAGTCACAGGAAAAAGTGCCAAACTTGGGTATGTTTTCAGATACAGATTTGGCAAGGAAGTTCAAAATAAGAACCATTTCAAGAGCACTAGATCAAGGAAAAGGGAAAGTGTTAGTCACTCAGTTGTGTCCTACTCTGCAACCCCCTGGACTGTCAACTGCCAGGCTCCTCTGTCCATGGGAACTCTCCTGGCAAGAATACTGGAGTGGGTAGACTTTCCCTTCTCCAGGAGATTTTTCCCTCCCAGGGATTGAACCTGGGTCTCCCACATTGCAGGCAGATTCTTTACAGTCTGAGCCACCAGACTGAAGAAGGTCTTCTGTAAATTCTAATCATAAAAGGGAAGCCATGGGAAGTGACCTGGTGGAGTACATTGATCGTAAGATTTTAAGGAACATATTTGGGTATCATAGACCCAGTAAGGCACACAGAAGGTGTTATGGGCATTCCTAGTCCTTCCTCATAATGTTAGCATGAGGTCAGGAGTGCTGGAGGGTGAGATTTGAGGAAGGGGTTGTTTCAATAATTATGTGAAATGATTAACTTAGCTGTGGTAATTAATGAAGCAGAAATTATAGGCAGAAAGAATTTTGAGAATTTGTTGAACAGCATAGTTAATTTTTTCTTAATTGGAAATAATGAATATAGGGCTTCATATCATTTGGAGTTCTATACAGCTAGGACACAGTTATGAAGACTGAGTCTTTAAAAAAATATTTATTTATCTTTTTGGTTGTTCCAAGTCTTAGTTGGAGCTCACAGCTTTTTTAGTTGTGGCATGAGAACTCTTAGTTGCTGCATGTGGGATCTAGTTCCCTGACCAAGGATTAAACCCAGGCCACCTGCATTGGGATCATGGACTCTTAGCCAGTGGGCCACCAGGGAAGTCCTGATACTGAGTTGTTTTTTTTAAGGCCCTGAGTGGGGGACATATATTTTTTAAATATTTATTTATTTTTTGGTTGTTCTGGGTCTTCTTTGCTACCTGTGGGCTTTCTCTAGTTGCAATGAGGTGGCACTACACTTCGTTGAGGTGCATAAGCTTCTCGTTGTGGTGGCTTCTCTTGTTGCGGAGCACAGGCTCTAGGTTCACAGGCTTCAGTGGTTGCAACACCCAGGCTCAAATAGTTGTGGTGCATGGGCTTAGTTGTATATGGAATCTTCCCAGACCTGGGTTCGAACCCATGTTCCGTGCATTGGCAGGTGGACTCTCGTCCATTGTACCACCAGGGAAGCCCAAGCCTGGTGTTTTTGAAAAGAACATATTCCTTTTTTCCCTAAAGATACCAGGATAAAATTTTACAGATTTGGTAATGACTCTAGAGATCATTAACCACAACTGTTTTGTTTATAGGTAAGTTAGGGCTTCCCTGGTGGCTCAGAAAGAATCCGCCTGCCATGCAGGAGACCTGAGTTCGATCCCTGGGTTGGGAAGATCCCCTGGAGAGAGGAATGGCTACCCACTCCAGTCTCTTGCCTGGAGAATTCCTTGGACAGAGGAGCCTGTCAAGCTATAGTCCATAGGGTCACAAAGGGTCAGACGACTAAGCAACTAACACTTTCACTTTCTTACCAAGGTGCAGCAGCCATGGAGTAGTACAAGTAAGAGTTTCTGATTCTCAGGATATTTTCTTCCCCATTTCTCTTGTATACAAAGACAAAAATGTGGGTTATCTACAATCCTGGACTGTAGTATGACATTTACAAAAGGATATAAAAAAATCAAAGAGGCAAAAATATTTAATACTAATCCTGTACCACTATAATATATCTGGGGCACCACTCTGGGTTCCAGTTGGAACCATCTGATGGGCTTTTAGAAGTTTTTAGTATTTTGAAATATAGATTTCAAAGTACATTTTTAAAAAGTTTCATAAGTGATTTCATTGCTAAAAAGAAAAGTGTAAGATGTAGCTATTCTAAGAAATCAAAAAAGCAAAAGGAATATGTCAAAGATATTATACCCACAGGAAAAATTGTATTATGCATGTGAATACCAAATGAAATATCTTTTACATGTATATTTGTGCATTCTCTGAAATCCTTTACTTGTGTGAAGTTATTTGCAGGAATCCTGGCTTTATTAGAGCATTTTATAGACAGACTCAGCTTGGATCAGAGCCCCTCTTCACTGCCTCTCCAGGAGGCTAGAGAGGATGTAAGTTTCATAACTCCCCTGGTGTAAAATGTTATGCTTATGAAATATCTAAAATAGCATATTTATGCAGAAATAACATGTATCTCCAACAAGCCAGTTGTTGGAGAATATTTAAAGGTATGGAAGACTTTCCAATATTTTTATATTTGACAGTTATGTAAGTCAGTGTTCCAACAATAAACAGATGACTCATTCAGAGCAGGGTAATTTAAGGATGGCTTAATAATGGGTCTATTTACAGGGATGTGGGTAAGGTGCAGAACAACCACAAAGGCTAGTCAACCTGGTTAGGGTCAGGAGAGCTATTACCATTCTTTATCCCAAAGGAATGGCAGGAAGAAGTTACTAGAATGAGAAAGAAGAGCATGGAGGATGTTACCTTGAGAGGAGCAGTGACCTTAGGTCAAGGGACAGAACCAGTTCAAGGTGGCTCCACTGGTAAGAAGGCAGCAAGGGAATATACACTCTAACCTAACCCTCTTCTTTCCCTCCAAATCTCTTGTCATGGATCTCCATTGGCCAAAGTCATCAAAGGGTCAAAGTACAAGAGAGTGGAGGGGGCAGAGGGCAAGTGTCCAGCACAGGAGTCCAGTGGGGAAAGCTGAGACCTTAGAAGGGTTAGCATCTATTGATAACACCGTTCACTTACTCATCAAGGATTTACTGAGGAACTTCTCAGCGGTTAAGAATACATGCTTCCATTGCAGGAGGCTCAAGTTCGATCCCTGGTTGAAGATCCTGCACACCTCACAGTGTGGCTTAAATAAATAAATAATATAGTATAATTTAAAAAGCCATTTACTGAGTATTCAGTATGTGTCAGGCACTGTTACTAGTTGTTAAGAACCCAAAGATGAATTGACACCAAGTCCAAGATAGAAAGAAGCTCACAGGCTAGATGGAGGGGATCACAAATCAATGCAAGAGTGAAAATTGTATCTAGGTGGAAGGTGAAAATTCCAAATAAATGACAAAACTTCCGAAGGAGGATTTCTGTAACTGTTTTCAAGAGTATATTTTCCTCCCAAGATTCCCTAAAGATAACAGGAAATCTACTTTTCAGGAAGAACCTTGACTCTGATGTGTGACCAGGGAGGAAAAACAATATCAGGATGTTACATCAGGACTTGATAGCAGGGCATTTGTAAAAGTTGATAAAAATGTCCAATTAAAGAAGTGCTGAAGCAATATGGATGTTTTCCTACATTTAGGAAGGTCTCTATGTGTTTCTGTATGTAGGGTGACGGTGCACTTATGCAGGGGTGCCAGGAGAGAAGAAGGACGGGAAGGGAAGTGTTTGCAACACACGTAGCTTCTGTGTCAGATGTCACTAGGAGAACTTCTTTAGGGAAACTCCCCGTGTAACTTAGATGTCAATGTGGCCTTTCCTGTCCCTTCTGTTGGATCATGCAGTTTCTCCCTCCCCCTCCCACCATATCAACCTATGCCCAGAACTTGGTCCCCACCCTGACCAGATTCTACACGTACACACACATTCTGTCACATCAATTTTCCCCAAAGCCATTGTGATATCTTTTATAGATTTTACAAAAACATTTTGTTAAGGTGGTGTGGGAGATAATCACAAAAAGATGTCCCATAGTGATCAGCCAACATACTTACCTTTTTTTCCTTCTCACATCTCCTTTTCTCTTTCCAGATTCTTCAAAGGCACTTTAATTATTTCCTTCTTTTATTGTTTAAGCCTTTATTGAATTTGTTACAATACTGTTTGTTTTATGTTTTGGTTCTTTGGCCACAAGGCATGTGGGATCTTAGTTCCCTGACCAGGGACTGAACCCGCATCCCCTGCATTGGAAGGCGAAGTCTTAACCACTGGACTGCTAGGTCAGTCCCTTCTATTGTTAATCCAGTTTGAAAAAAAAAAGTAGTGGTTCTCAAACTTTAGCATTACCACAATCACCTAGAGAACTTGTTAAAATACATATTTTTAAGGTCTGAGAATTTTAAATTTTAACAAGTTCCCAGAGCATGCTGATGGTGCCAGTCTGGGGACCCCACTCCAATACTATGGCTTTAAGTTATAACACAACTCATCTCTGAAGACTGTTTTCACCTTTTGGTGACTTCATTTCTCTATTGATGTCCCAGCACAGGTGTAGATGGATGATTTCAGAAAGACAGCTCCAGTAACTCTGGGAAAGAATCTCTCTCACTAGACTGGATTTGTCCTCTGCCTTGGCCATCCTGAAAATGTTGTGTCAGGGCATGGTCCTCCACTGAGTTGAACCAAAGAAACTCAAAACTAAATTTCAATATATTCCTTGATTCAGTTTGTTAAATGAGAATCAAGGGAAGATATAGACAAGAGATCATTACATGATTTTAAATAACACTGACAAGTATTTCACATAACTCTTACATGCAGTAGGAAACAAATAAAACCTCAGCCTGAAAGCAAGTTTTGAACATTACAGATGACAAAATTCACCAAAACATATAACAAGTGACCTTTTGATTTATTGCATTTCACTTAACAAGTATTTATCAATTCCTCACGCATGCAAAACCCTCTGTTGTCCCAGAAGAAATATAATATTTAGGGGAAGGAAACAAACATATGCACAGAAAATAAATGAGAAGTGAACAAATAAATGACAGAAAGGAAAATCATTGCATCTATGTGGAGTAAGGAAACAGCTGACCTCAAGGTACATAGCTAAACATTGATTCTATAGTTTGTACATCATTTAAATGTTTGGTTGATAATATGTGTTTGGGATGGAAGAGTAACCATGTAGAGACTCACCAACTTAGGGTACGCTGGTTTCTAAGAGCCTGTGTTTGCTGCCAGTGTCTACCTACAAGAAACAGAACACCCAGCCAGCAACAGAGTGTATAAAGAAGGTCTTATCTTTTTACAAGCTATCTTGAGGAGGTGGTCTGGTGTGGGTTCCAATCTCATTGCTAAGGTATCCAGGAGTTTTTGTCTTTGCTTTGTTTTAGATTTTCCCTTATAGTTTTGAAATGGCAAATGTAAGCTCCTCCAGCCTTTTTTTTCACATTTGGATTTGGAAGAAATGAGGGGGGAAGATTCTAATTAAGCTTGTCCTTTGTTTCCTTCTGAGAAAGCTTGAAAACACAACCTTTTCCAGAACAGCCTAGCAGAATTTAATTTACATATTTTTAGCCATGTGTTATGTGGCCATCTCTAGTTGCAAGGAAAGATGAAAATGTATTTAGCTAGGCACATTCCCATCCCACCTTGGGCTTCCCAGATGGCTCAGTGATAAAGGAATCTGGCTTCCAATGTAGGAGATGCCTGGTTGATCCCTGGGTAAGTAGGGAAGATCTCCTGGAGAAGGAAATGGCAACCTACTCTCCAATATTCTTGCCTGGAGAATCCCATAGACAGAGAAACCTGGCAGATTACAGTCCATGGGGTCACAAAGAGTCAGACACGACTGAGAACGTATGCTCCATTCCCACACCTAACAACATCAGGCTTCTATGACTAGGGGAAAAAGGACAAAGGACAAAGATTGGCCCCAGAAAGGAAGCTGTTTATTACTGTCAGGAGGACACTGCCTTCCTCTGCCTGATCTGCTCTCTCCTATCAGGATTAACATTTGAGAACATGGAGAATATAGTCAAAATCTCGAGCTCTAGCATCCTCCGGCTGTATGGTTTAATCTGGACTTGTGTGCATGTGTGCATACATGCTCAGTCATGTCATCCTCTTTGTGACCCTATGGACTACAGCCCACCAGGTTCCTGGTTTAGGCACTTGTAAACTGTGTGACCTTGAACAAGTTACTTGCCTGATCTGAGCTTAACTTTTTTCCACTTTCTTCCCCAGGGCAATGGTGATTTTAAATGAGGCACTTTACATAGCCTCCATCTGTTGGGGCCTAGCCTTCAGTGAGTGCTCAATAATTTAGAGACTTGGAGCTTTAGTTGCTGAGATCTGTCCCAGGGAAGCAAAAGGACGAATCTCTTCAGAATGGCTGCAGAAAAAGATTATGGTGGGATGGAGGGAGTAAATGATAGGCTAAGGCATAGCTCATTACAGCTTCTCAAATTATTATAGTTGTGTATATAAGCAAATTCTTTCCAGTCTACTTTTAGCCTGGTGCTGGTCACACTGCTAACTTTAACAGCATTGAGTGTTTATGTGAGCCAATGAAAATGAACTGTATAACTCGGGAAACAGTTGAAGAGATTTAGCGCACTATTGTAATGCACATACTATGAACTGTTGGCTTTTTTCTTTCTTTGAATTGTGTTCTCTTCCTTGTGAAATACAGAAGGCAAGTTTCTAGGTAATTAGCAACAACTTTAACCTCTGGATTCAACTCACTTGACAGTAGAATCCACGTTATGATTTTGCTTGACGTTATGAAAAAATAAATGCTGTGTGTGTCTTGGTAGTAGCCTGGTAATGTAGACTGATCCATGCCAAGGGCCACAGTAAGATGGCAGTGTGGTTACTGTGGACTAGCTAGTCATGTGAAGTGATGTGAGCTGAAGTACTTGCAACGGATTGAAATGAAACGACTGGCAGGAAAGATGACAGTCAGGGAAGGAATAGAGTTCACTGCTGAGGCCCAGAGTTGGGTACCAAAGAGGACAAAATAAAAGCATGTTGTGTGGGCAGGATGGGACAAGGACTCAGGGGATCCATCTCAAGTACATGACACAGTGGCCTTGAATGGCCATGATGACACCAGGTGCCACGGAATTGCATCACGACCACAGCAGTTATGAGCTCTTTTGTCCTTTGTTGAGGGTCTCCATTGCTAAGAGGAAAAAAAATGACTCTCCTTCCCACATCATCCCCCCAAACTCATCTTTATGAGCCCAACCTCCTTTTCCCTTTTATCGAATACATACCAACTCCCATTTTACAGGTGAGGAAACAGAGGTCCAAAGGTGTTCTATGACAGTCAAAACCTAAATATCACTTAATTTCTACAGAAGGATAAAGACAGAACATTTGCAAATTGTACCCAAGTGTAGGTTTCTAATCTCAAAGCTATTTATCAAGATTTTGGTCACTCTTTGGAGAGGTGACAACAGGGAAAATATTTGATGTTCTTGCTTTTCTTTCTTTTTAAAAACGTGTATGTATTTGGCCACGGCACATGGGATCTTAGTTGCATCATGTGAGATCTTTTGTTGCAGCATGCAGCCTCTCTAGTTGTGGCACTCAGGTTCCAGAGCGTGCAGGCTCAGCAGTTGTGACATGTGGGATTTTAGTCTCTGGACTAGTGCTTGAACCTCATCCCCTGCCTTGCAAGGTGGACTTTTAATCACTGAACCTCCAGGGAAGTCCCTGGTTCTTGCTTTTCTAATGTCTTGAGCCACAGTGATATTAATATCCATATGACTGGATATAAAAATTTACCCTAAGAGAAAAAAAAAAGCAGGGAAAAAATTAATCATATTGGCTTACTGCTCCCTCCTATTTATTAAAAAAGACCACTGATCATGAAGGCAAGAAAGAACAGAAAGTGGGAACTGATGAATGTACACATAAGAAGAGGTTAAGGACCTGAAGTATGATTTGTTTTCATATCATCATGTAATAAAATGTTTTATAAGTGCTGCTGCTAAAAATATGCATTCCCATGCTTGCGTGTAAATGTCAATCTGCTTTAATAATGGGACTGGATTAACAACATGCATTGACAATCTTTATGATGATTATTTCTGGTATCTCTTAATTTTTTATTGCCAAGAAAGTATATCAACACCAGAATTCACACCTGTGAAATTTACACCATTTTTTAGCTGTTGTGATTTATGATTTGGTTGTTTGTGTGTCTGGCTTAAGTTGTGAGACCAATGGCTAGGATCCTGTTCTCTGGCTGTCTTGCCTCATGCTAAACATACTGCTGGCTCTGAGCAAATAATAAATTATTTCAGTCGTAAGCCCCAGCATTCTTGTCTAGACAGTCTTCCATGTGGTTGTTCTAGTTTCTATATTTTCATCAATAATAGCAGAATTAATTTTGAGATTTATATGTAGATTTTTGTTTAAAATCACAGCTTCTCAAAATAACCAAATGGGAACCATTCTGGGAATCATATTTTATAATAAAGAATATTTTAGAAATACTCTGCTTGGTTTAAGGGTTTTGAAAGTCAATTTCGCACCAACTACATTGTAACAAAGAGTCTTCATGGTATAGTTAGCAGGGGATAAGCAGTTGCTATCTCTCCCTATTGATTTTGTTTAATGATTAATGCCTGATACCCTCAAGTATTGGAACTTCTGTTGTTTAAGTGAGAATCTAGTTTCGTTAAAGGTCATGTTGATCAATTTCACACAATATTTGGAATTTATTTATTTATTTATTTTCTTACCAGACTGCAGCAGGTTTAATAGCGGCCCCAAAAGAATGCCCAAGTTGTAACCCCCAGAACCTACAAAGAGGACCTGATTTGGAAAAACAATCTTTGTACATGTGATTGTGGATTTTGAGATGAGCTCAATCTGGATTAAGGTGGGCCCTTGTCTGTGCTCAGCTGCTCAGTTGTGTCGACTCTTTGTGACCCCATGGGCTGTAGCCTGCCAGGGTCCACAGACCTTTTCCAGGCAACAGTACTGGAGTGGGTGGAATTTAGAATTATTATACCTAAAGGTAGGATAGTCTGTTGTTAATAACTCCTTTATTCTTCCTATATGTTGAAGGATATTTAAGAACTATAAGATATAAAGGCATCATCACTAAACCGAGCTCTCATTTATATCTGTGATTGTCAGACACGGCAACTTTCAATGGAACAGATGATGTGTGTCATATTAAGTGTGTTGCCAACCCGCTTAAAGATGATCTAACACAGCAAAATGCAGATTATTAGAATTCAGCTGGTGTTCTCAGTCATCTTCTGGGTCCCTGCCTCTGTTTCTTGTCATTTTACCTTGTCTTTTTAAAAGGAATTATATGGCTTTTAAAACAGGAATATATTGAAATAATTTGACACTAATTCTGTGAAATATATTTTAATTAGTTCAGTTCTTGAGAAAACCTGGGTAACTGTCCTTTGTAGCTTCTATCGCTTTCAGCAGTGATTTTCAATTAAAATGTCGCTGGAATCCTCAATATATAAAATGACATCATTTTATTCAAAGAGGCCTGGCCTGCAGGGCCATCTACTAGGTCTCCTCTTGAACTCCACAGAGTGGAGTGGTTTGGGGAACCACTGGTTTCTTTTGAAAACAACTGGCCTCTTGGTTGAAGTCTCAACTCTTTCAATATCTAGTCCCTGAATATCTGTGCTGTGTTGTGCTTAATTGCTCAATTGTGTCTGACTCTTTGTGACCCCATGGACTGTAGACCGCCAGGCCCCTCTATCCATAGGGATTCTTCAGGCAAGAATACTGGAGTGGGTTGCCATGCCCTCCTCCAGGGGATCTTCCCAATCGAGGGATCAAATCCAGGTCTCCTTTATTACAGGCGTATTCTTTGTGGTATGAGCCACCAGGAAAGCCCAAGAATACTGGAATGGGTAGCCTATCCCTTCTCCATGAGATCTACCCGACCCAGGTCTCCTGCATTGCAGGCGGATTCTTTACTAGCTCAACTATCAGGGAAGCCCCCCAGTTACCTAATTAATCTCATTTACTACTTTTCCTGTGGTCATGTATGGATGTGAGAGTTGGAGTGTGAAGAAGGCTGAGCACCAAAGAATTGATGCTTTTGAACTGTGGTGTTGGAGAAGACTCTTGAGAGTCCCTTGGACTGCAAGGAGATCCAACCAGTCCATTCTGAAGGAGATCAGCCCTGGGATTTCTTTGGAAGAACTGATGCTAAAGCTGAAACTCCAGTACTTTGGCCACCTCATGTGAAGAGTTGACTCATTGGAAAAGACTCTGATGCTGGGAGGGATTGGGGGAAGGAGGAGAAGGGGAAGATAGAGGATGAGATGGCTGGATGGCATCACTGACTCGATGGATGTGAGTCTGAGTGAACTCCGGGAGTTGGTGATGGACAGGGAGGCCTGGCGTGCTGCAATTCATGGGGTCGCAAATAGTCGGACACGACTGAGCAACTGAATTGACTGACTGACTACTTTCCCCTTATTGTTATTTTTATGCTTAAGCATTTAATATAATTCACTTGTGCAAACTATTCTTACAGACTAGAATGCTGCCCCCTTTTCCTCGCTCTTAATTTTTTGGTGGACCTCTCTGTACTTTCTGTGGATTTCAACAAGAATACTTAGAGATACCTGTATCTATGGTTCCATAATATCTTATGCAAAAACTGTGCATCTTAGCTACTGAACAACTCTGTAATTGTGGGTTGCATGGGTGCTGACCTCTAGAGTACAACCCTTCAAGTTTGCTCTGTATCTTCTCATCTTTTCCTCTGGTCCTTGTCTTTCTGTAGTTGATTTCCAAATACATATTTGCTAAACAAATTAATTTAAAATTTATTTGACTCCAATTAAAGTTTATTAATTTTCTATGGTTATATTAATAGTTGTTTACTTTCCTGGTTGTTGTACTTCATTTTTGAAAACTTGGCCCCAGATGAAAACATTGTCATGACATCTGATGTGGAGAGAAAATTGTATCTTTCTGTAGTGAGTGCAAGCTACTATGACAGTGAAACTCTGGGTCGATGATTTGCTATTGGTTAAATAATTTCTTATTAACGTACATATATCTATGATTTTGAAAGTAAACATCCCAGAAAAAATCAAAATGTTTGTGATGCTTTCTGTTCATTTGGCTCTGCAAGTCAATTCCTTTAATTCACTCAGTAAATTATCCTCCTATTTTAACATGAAAGTCTTGATTTGAATTTCAACAGAGGGCAAAAAAGATAAACAGCCAACATAGGTCATGTGAGGATAGTAAACTTGGCTGAATAATCTCTCTTCTCCTGGAGTTTGATCAATAGCTGTAGGTGAAAATAACTCTTATTAGATCATTAAAATGTTTATGAGTTTCAAGTTTTCTGCTTTCCCAACTCCCTGGCATTATAAATGTTCAGTAATTATCTTACAGTGGTTTTTAAGAAAAGGATATGGATTTTTAAAAAAGATTTATTTGGGCATCACATAAACCATGGAGTTTTCATGATCTTTATCTTCACAAGCATGTAAACCAATATTGATCCCATACCACAGTCATTGAAGGACTATTGAATTTCAGGTTTTGGTTTAGGTTGCTGGTTTTCTTCCACATTCCATCCTTGATGCCAGAAAAACCACACTTGGCTCTAGTAATTCCAAATCATTCCAGCAACTTTTTAAGATTGATAAATATTACACTCAAAAATTACAAAGGCTAAGAGGGAGAATGTGTTTGTGTGTATTCAGTCGTGTCCAACTCTTTGCGACCCCACAGGCTCTAGCCCTGCCAGGCTCCTCTGTCCATGGAGTTATCCAGGCAAGAATACTGGAGTGGGTTGCCATTTCCTCCTCCAGGGGATCTTCCTGACCTGGAATCGAATGTGTGTCTCTAGTATCTCCTGCATTGACAGGCAGATCCTTTACCTCTGAGCCACCTGGAACCCCAAGAGGGAGAATAATTAACGTGAAACTCATGTATTATAATGGGTGTTGTTATGTGAGTCAAATCTATAAGGTAGGTGGGTATGTAACCTTTATTTCACGTGTGAAATAAAGGCCTTTACAAGATTTTTTAGCTCAGTAAATGAAAGAGTTCAGACTATTAAAATAGTCGAAATAACAATTAACTTATTTATGGTGTGCATATATGTTACCACATTTGACCATACAACGATCCTGTGAAGTGGTATTATTTCAGTTCTACAGATAATATTTCCCAAAGTATGCTTACATTTCACAAATTTGTCCTTGGAAAGTTGATTAATTACTTCTCTGGTTGACTATGTAAGGGATTCTAGAATCTGTGGTTTCATTAATTTCGAGATGCTCCCAGCCACTATCTCCTCAAACATTGCCTTTGACCATTTTCTTCTCTCTCTCTCTCTGGAACTCCAAGCACAAGTATTATTACTTGTTAGACTCTTACTCTTTCCTCTGTCTTGTAGTTTCTCTTTTAGGTTTAATACCCATTTGTCTCTTCATGTTTCTTTACGGATTTGTGAATTTTGATTTCTCAGTTCACTAATTATCTCACTCTTCCCACACCTGCTGCTATACTCTTTGAGTTCTAAGTTGCTTGAGTTGTGTCTGACTCTGTGTGACCCTATGGACTGCAGCCTGCCAGACTCCTCTGTCTATGGGATTCTCCAGGCAAGAATTCTGGAGTGGGTTGCTATGCCCTCCTCCAGGGGGCTTCCCCACCCAGGGATCAAACCCATGTCTCCTATGTCTCTTGCATTGGCAGGTGGGTTCTTTACCACCAGTGCCACCTGGGAAGCCCTAATCTATTATATAAATATGCCTATTTTCAGTTCACTGCTAAAATTTTTAATCTCATCATTTCCTTGAATCTAGTGAGTGTTGTTTTAAAGCACCTCTCTGATAACTCCAGTATCTGGAGCTTTTTGTTAGTCTGTTTCTACTGTCTGTTGTTTCTGCTGGTTAACTCATATTATTTCCTAGTGTGTCATCATGTTATCATTACCTGCATAGAATTTAAGAATTCCTGCAGAAGAAAAGTGGTCCTAGCTCACCTTTTTAAACCTTTATCTTTCTATGGATTTTGTCTCATCATTCTTTACTAGCTTATTAACCCTCTATTGCTTTCAGACAGTTTTAAAAATACTTTCCCAATTTTTTCTTGTTCTCAGCAAGAAGGTAGTTCTGAACTGTTTACTCTGTGATTACCTAAAAGCAGAAGAGTTGTGGTTTCCCTGCATATGTATAATGTCCTCTCTTTTGGTCCTGATTTTAACTGTTTAGTCTCCTCTCTCTCTCTTATTCTCTGACATTAATCTAGCTGAGGGTTTATGAATTTAACAGACAAAAATTTTTATTAGCTTCATTGATTTTTTTTTCTATTTTCTATTATCTCTGCTCTAATCTTTTAAATTTTTTCCAGGGTGTTATTTTGGGGTTTAGAATGTTTTTCTCCACTCCCTGACAATTTTATTGGTGTCACAAATTACATCTTTATTTATTGTATACCAATTGACATAGTTGATTTTTTTGTAGTTAGAGCTACTTTTTGTGCTTTTGTCATTTAAATTCTATGCACCAAAATGTATATTTAATTTACTAGAAAACTTTATATTTTCATGTGGCTTTATGTAGCTGTCTACCTATCTTTTGTTTCAACTAGAAGGATTCCCTTTAGCTTTTCTTTTTTTTTTCTTTTTTTTTAGACCAGGTCTAGTGTTAAGGAATCTCTTCAGCTTTTGCTTATCTGGGAAAATCTTAGCTTGTTTATTTTTGAAGTATAGTTTTTCTAGATACAGTATTCTTGGTTGACAGATTTTTAAAATTCAGCACTTTGAACACATTATCCCACTACCTCTGGCCTGCAAAAATACTGCTAACAAATCCACTGGTAATTATATGGACATTCCCTTTTCTGTGACAAGTTGTTTATGTTGCTGTTTTTAAGATTCTGCTTTTTCCTAAGCTTCTTGAATTTCTAGGTTTATTTTTTCCCCTTAGATTTGTGAAGTTTTCAGTCACTATTTCTTAAAATAAGTTCTCTGCCATTTTCTCTCTTATCCTTCTTCCTATAATTCATACACTGGTCACTTGATAGTGTCTCATGAGTCCTGTAGGGGCTCTTCACTTTTCTTTTTTTTTCTTTTTGCTCCTGACTTGATGATTTCAATGACTTTTCTTCAAGTTCACTAATTCTTTCTTCCGGTTGGTAAGTTTGATGTTAAAACTTTCTGGTGAATATTCCACCCCAATTGTGTGTGTGTGTGTGTGTGTGTGTGTGTGTGTGTGTTTTCTGCTACAAAATTTCCATTTGATTCTTTTTAGTAGTTTCTGTCTCTTTATTGATATTCTTATTTTGTTTATACATAATTTTCCTGATTTTTTTCCCCACTGTGTATCTATATTCCCTTTTAGTTCATTGAACATTATTTTGACAATTATTTTAAATTCATTTTCAGGCAGCTCAAAGATCTGCATCTTTTTAGATTTAGTTCATAGAGTTTTATTTGGTTCCACTAATGGAGCCAGGGTTTCCTGTTTATTTGTGTTCCTGTTAATCTTTTGCTGAGATTTGGGTATTTGAGGGGAAAAAAAAAAGACCTGATTCACCTAATCTTTGCATAGTGGCTTTCTAGAGGAGAAGACCTTCACCAATCACCCTGGCTAGAGGATCCAGGACCTTTCAAACATTTTCTGATCTCTTATTCTTCTTGGTATTTGCATGTGGAAATGTAGTTCTAATGTGACTAGTTTCTGGCCTATTTTCAGCATCTTGCAAATTATGCCACCAGTTCAGTTAGCATTTGGAGTCAGGAGAGACAGAAACCAGTCCCTCAGGTAGCCCCCAGACAAGCTTGAACACTGGATGCTTGGCCTACTCTTTTGTTTCTGTCCAGAGAGAGGAGGGAAGTCCCATTACGGGAGGCTTTCTCACAGTTGCACTTCAGTAGCATTATGCCACGTAGCGGGAGAGGCGTGCACCGACATGCAAAACTGACAAAATTCTCAACCTACCCATTTCCCTGGAATTCTTTCTTGGTTTCACACTGGTTTGAATGGTGTAGCTTCTCAACTGGTCTCTAGAGTTGTCACATAAGTATTCTGGTCTGATATCATCGTTAACTCAGTGTTTCTGTGAAGGAAGGAGGGCCTGGATCTTTTTAGATTCTCATCTTGCTCAGATCACTATATGGGCTTGTCTTTTGTATAATGAACAGTTACCTCAAATTAATTTGTTTTTTAAATCCCTGATACTACAAGTTTATTTTTCTTAAGATTGAATATACTACCATGGGAGCTTCATTGCCACCTGCTGCTTGTGTCTCTCTGAGGAACCTAAACTGATATTGTTAACACTAGAGTCTTAGCATGGTGTCTTCCCAGCACATTCATCTTTTCTCTTTACATATTGGAAACCACAAGTGAAGTTGCTAGCCAGTATTTTCTATATTATGCTATACTTTCTACCCATTTGGGAAAACCTCTCTTGCATAAAATTTACAACTGCAAAGTGTTTTTAAACAACTGCTTAAATGCAAATTTTTTATTGAGTTATTTTTCAAGCATTATGAAATTTAAAACCAATATAGGCTGTCTTCTACTATTACTTTAAACATGGAAACAATTATGGCTTCAGCAATAGATTCCTGGTTAGATCCTTGCCAAAGTTTATTTGGTATCTCAGTTACTAGTGGGCAAATCATAGGTCATTAAGCGGTTTGCCTAGACCCTGAAAAAATATGGATAGCTTACTGAAGAAGCTATTTTTATAATGCACCATTTTTTATTAATGCCTTGAACGTAAAAAAGTTCACACTGAATGCTGTGAATATAGAACATGAAGGAGGACAACCCTTGCTTTTGAAAATCTTTTCTGCCAAGAAAACACTATCTCCTTTTCAGCGTATCCCAATATTGCTGGAGAGGTAGAGCATATTTTATGGGAAACTTTTTGATTATGCGAAGAAGGGACTTATATTTGTTTTTAATTCCTGATTATTATTCTAACCAAGATGTCTTGAGTAAATGTTCTGAGAGAATGGAGTACTAGAAAAAAATTTCCTATTAATATTTGTATCTGGGGGGTTTGTTTGTTTGTATAGACTTTGTGTCTAGGGTATCTGAAGAGTGATTAGGAAGGTTAGTCTATGAATCTGGACACAGAGCTTTATAGGGTCACCTCTCGTTTTCCATTCTCCTTTTCTGCTTCTGGCTTGTAATAGACACCAGCAGAAGAGGCAGGGTTGGCCTGGCGTATTGGCAGATTTTATCTTGCACAGGCTGCCGTTCACTAGCCTACATTGCTTTACCTGACACACTGAGGCATCTTGAAATTGTCACTAGGAGCCTGTTTTCACCATGTTTCTGGGCAAGGTGTCTAGTCTCAATGTATCTTTGGTAAGCATCCTGGTCAAAATGACTTTTTTGTGACCTCAGATGGAGGACAAGACAGTATGTGCAGAGGCTGTATTTGCAGAGACTGTATGTATGTGCAGAGGCTGAATGTGTAGAGGCTGTATGTACGTGCAGAGGCTGTATGTACGTGCAGAGGCTGTGTGTATGTGCAGAGACTGTATGTATGTGCAGAGGCTGTATTTGCAGAGACTGTATGTATGTGCAGAGGCTGAATGTGTAGAGGCTGTATGTACGTGCAGAGGCTGTGTGTATGTGCAGAGACTATATGTATGTACAGAGGCTGTATGCATGTGCAGAGGCTGTATTGCAGAGACTACAGGAGACACAGGAGACCTGGGTTCAACCTCTGAGTTGGGAAGATCCCCTGGGAGGAGGAAATGACAACCCACTCCAGTATACTTGCCTGGAAAATCTGATGGACAGAGGAGCCTGGTGGGCTACGGTTCAAAACACTGCAAAGAGTCAGACACAACTGAGTGACTGAGCATGCAGTGGAAGTCTGGCTCCAGAAATGGAGTGATTTTTGACAAGGTGTAAACTTGATGGCTTGGTGTTCTAAGTGAGATGGTGATCCAGTCTTTTCACCACTATGTTATTTACTCTTTTCCCTTTTTCTTTTGTCATCTTGTTTTTCCCTTCCCTCCCCCGCTCCATCATCCCCGCTCTCCAGACCCAAGGATTTCTGAGGATGGTGAGATCATGGCTTACATCTATGTTTGTATAGCTTTCCTATTCAACCTTTTAAGAAGGTGAAGACAGATGCTCCAGAGTTGTGCTTATGGTGTTTTACTTCCAAATACAAAGCTCCTTTTCTGCAGTTTTCTTTTCTCAGCTTGGTGTTTAAGAAAAGTCAAAAAATTAACCAAGGCACAGAGTTGTGTTAGTGACCAATGTAACATAAGCTGTTATCTTCCAAGGGGCATTTATAACTTAGAGGAATAGGCAAGAGAGACCTGGTTCCTAACCAAAGGCAACTGCAGCAAAGACCTGCTTCGCTGGTAATTTTGTAGACAGAGATGAAGAACAAGAGGTGGGGAAGGGGAAGAAAGTGGGAAAGGGAAGGGGGCATGGGAGGCGGAAGAAGGAGGGAGAAGATGGAGAGGAGGGAGAATTCTAGAGTAACATGTCTCACATTTACACAAGATCACTCCAAACTCATTTCCTGCCCATTCTGGAAGCTGGTGTCCTTTGCAGTTAGTTTACCTGTCACATTGCTTCACACCCACCCATGGTCCATAGACATCTTTGAGTTTGCTTTCGCTTTACAGGGTTGTTACCTCTGTCACCTCTGGGGCTGAAAATAAAAGTTTCCTTTGACTTTACCCATAAGAGGACTTTTAAAGCTGATCCTAGTCCCTCTGAGGCACTGAAAGTAAAGAGAATGCCCTAGTGTAGATGGTATTTGTGTGCAAGTGTGATAAATTGCTTCAGTTATGTCTGACTCTTTGCGACTCCATGGACTGTAGCCAGCCAGGTTCCTCTGTCCGTGGGATGCTCGAGGCAAGAATCCTGGAGTGGGTTGCCATGCCTTCTTCCAGGGGATCTTCCCCACCCAAGTATGGAACCCGAATGTCTTAGTCTCCTATATTGGCAGGCTAGTTCTTTACCACTAGCACTACCTGGGAATCCCATTTAGCAGTTCTCTAGTCTGATTTCAGACTGGAGGTGGGGGCAGGGAGTAGGAAGGGTTTCAATATTATCAGTCTTCCTACTTTTATTAAAAAAAAAAAAAACAAAACTTTGTTAATGAAGTGAACCCTATGATGCTGAGTATAAGCTATAACTTTCATCTTTCCAGACATGTTCTAGAAGAAGATTCCACAGTGTAAGAAGCTTCCCTTGGGCCTGAGATGAAAATAAGGTCATTTTCCCAGGGGAGTAACCCATCGAGCAAACGTTTAAAATAAACAAACTGCCTGCTTCTGGCTTGAAATGAGCAGTAGTTATCGAGATTTACTGCAACTGACTTTGGACCTCATCCAAATGTTGAATTAATGCAGACTTCTTATTAACTAAAATGGAGTCTCCCTTTTGGCAGATGCAATAGAGAAGCTTCTTTTCCCAGATTCTGGGTGACTCAATTGCCCTCTCACCTTCAACTTGGGTCACTAAGCATCGAAACAGGAGAAGCAAGTATTTTCTGTAAGCATTGTTTGAGTGGTCTGATTTCAGTGCTCATTGAAACAGAGTAGCACCATTCACTTATCATACAGAAAATAGGGAAAGCCTTTCAAGCCAGTTTAAAAATATAGCAAAAAACAGTTAAAATCACTTCATATATATGACATGATTTAAACTGTGTAATATACGTTGATACATGTAATTGTAATAGATATGGTGTGGCTTTAATATTTCTGCCCTTTCCCCCCCAAACAACTATATTGTACAGTGGAAGGATACTGAGAAGCAGGCAAATTGATTCAACTTTCTTTTAAACAACATAGCCTTTCGGATGCTCACTCACAAAATGAAGAGTGTTGCCTTACATAACCTCAGAATTTCCTTGTAATCTTTTTTTTTCCCTTGTAATCTTAACATCTTAAGAATCTATAATTCTTCTTTTTAAGAAAATTTATGTATTTATTTTGGCTGCACAGGGTCTTTGTTGCTGCACTCGGGCTTTCTCTAGTTGAGGTGAATGGGCGCTACTTAAGAATCTATAATTCTTCATTCTTCTATGGCATATGAGAAATAACATTTCTAAGCTCTCCTATGCCTGCCCTACTAGAAAGCACTTAAAGTGTTTAAATATAAGGATGTGAAAATGATGTGATCCAGGCTCAGATTCCCGAGTCATAAAATAATTGAGGATTTGGAAGTGGATGAAGATTCCTTTGCTATAGGGGAATGAATAGACACAGAGTAGAGAGGGCATGAACAAAAGTGCAAAGCCAACATCTCAATAGGACCCTGGGCCAAGTGACCACCTTTAAAAAAATGTGAAAAAATTAAAAAAAAATGTGAACTGAAGATGGAATATGGTAGGATGCTAATGGGACCAGTAGTTGGATCAGCTACAAGAGTCCTGGATCACGACATGGCAAGGCGATTATAACCCAATTAAAAGTGAATTTTTAAAAAATGAAAAAAAAGAGTCCTGGATTATCAACCTAGGTTGATGGTGAGGAGAAGGATTTAGAAGAATGCCCACCTAATAGTCTTCTTAGGCTTCCCAGGCGGTGCTAGTGGTAAAGAACTCTCCTGCCAATGCAAGAGAAAGAAGAGATGCAGGTTTGATCCCTGGATCTAGAGGATCACCTGGAGGAGGTGCGTGGCAACCTAGTCCAGTATTCTTGCCTGGAGAATCCCATGGACAGAGGTGCCTGGCAGGCTACAGTCCACAGGGTCACAAAGAGTTGGACAAGACTGAACCGACACAGGATCACCTGGAGGAGGTGCATGGCAACCCAGTCCAGTATTCTTGCCTGGAGAATCTGAGGTGCCTGGGCAGGCTACAATCCATAGGGTCACAAAGAGTTGGACAAGACTGAACCGACTTAGCACGTAGATACTGAACAACAAAAACATAGGACAGGATAATTAATCTGTTTCATGCACATCCTGTATATCTTCACCAAGGTTAGACTCTTTGCTAAATGAGTAATGCATGACCAAAGCCAAGGAGTCTGAGGCTCTGGGAACTGGAGGTTACCTTGGAACAGGACTTTTAGGGTCTGAACTGTAACAAAATGCTTCAGTAGCTGAGAAGCACCAAGAACTGTCCTTGTCCACTGATGTGTAACCAACTGATAAAATGTGGAATTTCTACGTGTTTGACAACAGTTTGTCAGCATCTATATGTAACCTCTGATGAAGCATGACTAGGATATTTCTTGACTCATATACAGCTGAATCAAGTCAGGATATTAAATTGTCTTAAAAAGAAGGGGACAACAGAGGATGAGATGGTTGGATGGCATCACCGACTCAGTGGACATGGGTTTGGGTATACTCTGGCAGTTGGTGATGGACAGGGAGGCCTGGTGTGCTGCGGTTCATGGGGTCACAAAGAGTTGGACATGACTGAGCAACTGAAGTGAAAATAAGATTTGAAAAGTGGCCATAATGATGCAAGAGATTTGTTTTCTCTGTCACTTTAATACTATTGATATTTCCTTTCCTTTGGAGAGTTCTCTTATTTTGGAGTTTCTGTGATAAATTTTCCAGGTTTATCTCTTCCCTTTCTTGTATATTTTTTTCCCACAGAATTTTCCCTCTTCTTATCTCTCTGAAGTTTAGCATATTTTCTTTCTCTCTCTACTTAGGCATTCTTTCTTCTCTCCTCTGGCAGGACTATACATTTCTGAGGTGTCATCTGAGTTGTCTATGCAGATGCCACACACACACACACACACATTTGTCCCTTATCATCCATTTTTTGGTTGATGAAAAACCCAACATAAAGCATAATTACTCTTTGATCCCCTACTCATCAATAGGGGATTGTTTTCTCATCCATAAACTTCCAAATTTTAAAGATTTCCTCTCCCACAGTGTTCTGCGCATGCATGTCTGTTTTTTTCGCACTCTCCTGACTCTCATCCTAGTCAAACCCCTCATTACCTGTATAGCTTTCACTTTTCACTTCACACAATTACCTCCAATTTGATCTTCATGCCTCTCTGTTCTCAGGACTGTCCAACACATTGTTAATAAAATCATTTTCATGAAGTGAAACCACAATCATATCCTTGATTTAAACTTTTTCTTTCCTTATAAATTAAATCCATACTCCCCACCCCAACACTAAAAGTCTTCATGTTGTTATCGTTCAGTCACCCAGTTGTGTCCAACTCTTTGGGACCCCATGGACTGCAGCACGCCAGGCCTTCCTGTCCCTCACCATCTCCCAGAGTTTGCTCACCTTCATGTCCATTGCATCAGTGATGTTTGCCCACATTCATGTCCATTGCATCAGTGATGCCATTCAGCCATCTCATTCTCTGCTGCCCTCTTCTCCTTCTGCCCTCAGTCTTTCCCAGCATCAGGTACTAGCTCTTTGCGTTAGGCGACCAACATACTGGAGTTTCGGCTTCAGCATCAGTCCTTCCAATGAGTATTCAGGGTTGATTTTCTTTAAGACTGGTTTGATCTCCTCAGTGTCCAAGGGATTCTCAGGAGTCTTCTCCAGCACCACAGTTCAAAGGCATCAAGTCTTTGGTGCTCTGCCTTCTTTATAGTCCAGCTCTGTATGTGATCACTGGGAAGACCATACAGACCTTTGTTGGCAGAGTGATGTCTCTGCTTTTCAACACACTGTCATAACTTTCCTGACACAAAAGAAATTGTCTTCTGATTTCATGGCTGCAGTCACCATCTGCAGTGATTTTAGAGTACGAGAAGAAGAAATCTGTTCAGCTTCCACCTTTTCCCCTTCTATTTGCATTGAAATAATGGGGCCAGATGCCATGATCTTAGTTTTATTATTTTTTTTAATATTTAGCTTTAAGCTGGCTTTTTCACTCTTCCTTCACCCTCATCAAGATGTTCTTAAGTTCTTTTTTGCTTTCTGCCATTAAAGTGATATTATTTGCATATCTGCCTTGTCGTGGCGAAGGGGCTTGCATTACTCAGTGAAGCTGTCAGCCACGCTGTGTAGGGCGACCCAAGGCAAACGGGTCATAGTGTAGAGTTCTGACAAAATGTGATCCACCAGAGGAGGGAATGGCAAACCACCCCAGTGTACTTGCCGTGAGAACCTAATGAAGCACATAAAAAGTTTTCATAATATGACCCTAATCTCTGAATTTAATTTCTGTCCTTTTTCTCATTCATTTCCTCCATCAAGACTTCATCTTACTCCTTCTTGCTGTTCTCTAGCAGGTCCCTTTCTTTCCCATTTTACTAGCAGCTACCACAATAAACTCTAAATATAAATATATCAGTTCAGTTCAGTTCAGTCGCTCAGTCGTGTCCGACTCTTTGCAATCCCATGAATCGCAGCACGCCAGGCCTCCCTGACCATCATCAACTTCCGGAGTTCACTCAGACTCACAGCCATCGAGTCAGTGATGCCATCCAGCCATATATAAATTACATCATGTTCCCTGCCAAGATCCTTTCAATATCTCCCCATTGTTTCTAGAGTAAAAGTGGAGGCCTTTAGTATTCTGACTCTTCAAATGTTCACCCCTCAGGCATATGGCCTTTGTCTTATTCCTCTGAACAAGCCTTGTCTCAGGCTTGCATCCTTCTCATTGCCTTTCCTCTGGCAACTTCTCATCTTGCAGGTCTCAGCTGAAATTGGAGTTTAGGATTAAGAAACATATGCTAATATTAAATAAATATGCTGCTGCTAAGTCGCTTCAGTCATGTCCGACTCTGTGCGACCCCATAGATGGCAGCCCACCAGGCTTCCCTGTCCCTGGGATTCTCCAGGCAAGAACACTGGAGTGGGTTGCCATTTCCTTCTCCAATGCATGAAAGTGAAAAATGAAAGTGAAGTCGCTCAGTCGTGTCTGACTTGTAGCGACCCCATGGACTGCAGCCCACCAGGCTCCTCCATCCATGGGATTTTCCAGGCAAGAGTACTGGAGTGGGTTGCTATTGCCTTCTCCAATATTATATATATATATATATAAAATAGATAACCAACAAAGGCCTACTGTACAGCATAGGCTGGAGCAACAGACTGGTTCAAAATTGGGAAAGGAGTGTGTCAGGGCTGTATATTGCCACTCTGTTTATTTAACTTATATGCAGGGTTCCAGTTCCAGTTCAGTCAATCAGTCATGTCTGACTCTTTGTGACTTTATGAACTGCAGCATGCCAGGCCTCCCTGTCCATCACCAACTCCCTGAGTCTACCCAAACCCATGTCCATTGAGTCGGTGATGCCATTATGCAGAGTACATCATGCGAAATGCCGGGCTGGATAAAGCTCAAGCTGAAATCAAGAGTGCCGGGAGAAATATCAATAACCTCAGATATGCAGATGACACCACCCTTATGGCAGAAAGTGAAGAGGTACTAAAAAGCCTCTTGATGAAGGTGAAAGAGGAGAGTGAAAAATCTGGCTTAAAACTCAACATTCAGAAAACTCAGATCATGGAATCTGGTCCCATCACTTCATGGCAAATAGATGGGGAAACAATGGAAATAGTGACAGACTTTATTTTCTTGGGCTCCAAAATCACTGCAGATGGTGACTGCAGCCATGAAATTAAAAGACGCTTACTCCTTGGAAGAAAAGCTATGACAAACCTAGACAGTGTATTAAAAAGCAGAGACATTACTTTGCTGGCAAGGGTCCATCTAGTCAAAGCTATGGTTTTTCCAGTAGTCATGTACAGATGTGAGAGTTGGACCATAAAGAAAGCTGAGCACCAAAGAATTGATACTTTCGAATTGTGATGCTAGAGAAAACTTGAGAGTCCCTTGGACAGCACAGAGATCAAACCAGTCAATCCTATAGAAAATCAGTCCTGATTATTTATTGGAAGGACTGATGCTGAAGCTGATATTACAATACTTGGCCACATGATGCAAAGAACCAACTCATTGGAAAAGACCCTGATGCTGGGAAAGATTGAAGGCAGAAGGTGAAGGGAACGACAAAGAATGAGATGGTTGGATGGCATCACCGACTCAATGGACATGAGTTTGAGCAAGCTCCAGGATGTGGTGAAAGACAGGGAAGCCTGGCGTGCTGCAGTTCATGGGTTCGCAAAGAGTCACATATGACTGAGTATACACACACACACCCTCTGTATGGAGTATACATTATGTAAAATAAGCAGTTGTTATAATTATATATGATTCTGTATATACAATAAATGGTATAAAATATTAATATATAACATATAATATGTATATACTAAACACTATATATAACACATATAAATGAATGTTATACATTATATTGTTATAATGTATGCACTAAATATATATTATATATAATTATATACATTTTATATTATGTATATATGTGTGTTATATATGTAACACAGCTATCACATTATATGTGGCAGGTAAAATAATATAACTGAGCCTAATCTGTTAGTCCCTAGGCATCTTATGATGACTTGACTTATAATTTGTATTCCCAGAATTTAACCCAATGCCTGACACAGAACGGTCGCTAAAAAATAATCATTAAATGAATGATCACAGTTATGCTCCTACATGAGATATAAATCTAAAAATTGTCAGATTATTACATTTTAAATGTAATCAATTTTATGGGGTCACTTAATAATCAATATGGGAAAATTTAATACACTAACCACGGTTAGAAAAGTAGTTTAATGAGTTGATTAGTTTTAAGTGATTCATTTTTTTTTACCACTCCTTTTCCTCTCTTTAACATATATTATTTGCTTAAATTCTTTTAAATTTTCTTTAAAAACTGTGCATATAAAATAACTCACAAGTCCTAATATACAGTTCAGTGGGTTCTTCCAAGGTGACTACGCCCAAGTAATTAGCACAGACTTCAAGTAACAGAACCCTCAAAGCCTCCTCATGCTGTGTTCCAGGTATTACCCTTGGCCCTCCAAGGATAAATGATGTCCTGACTAGTAAACACCACACAGTTGTGCTGCCTGTTTTTAACTCTTGAATTCTCAGTAGTGTGTTTGAAGTATCTACCAAGGTAAGAAGTTGTAAATGATTCATTCTCATTGTTCTACAGTATTCCATTGTATAACTATAATGTAATTCATATATCCACCTTATTAGAGATGAATATCTGGGTGATTTCCAGTTTGGGGCTATAGTAACAATGATACTATAAACATTCTTATACAAGCCTTTTAAGTATATACCCAAAATAGAATTGCTGGATCATAGAATCTGTCATATTTCGTTTTAAAGACCCTGTCGAACAGTCTTTCCAGATGATTGAGGCAATATACCCTTTCACTAGTGGTACATTTGAGTTTCTCAGCCTCCCCAACACTTGCTTTTATCCTTTTTGGATTAACCATTCTGGTGTTATTAAATGGCATTGCATCATGGTTTTAATTTGCATTTGCATTAGTGACACTGAGCACCTTTTGATACGTGTATTGGGATTTTGGACTCTTAAGATGTACTTTTTAATGCTATTTGTCAATTATTTCTATTTGGTTATCCGTATTTTTCTTATGGATTTGCTAGAGTTCCTTTTGGATTATAGATATGCATCTTTTGTAGAACACGAGAATGACAAACGTCTTCTGGCATTCTGTGCGTTGCCTTCCCATTTGATCTAATGCTAAGCTGTAGTCTAGCAACAAGATGTACAAACAGCTTAAAAAACTGACATGACACTAACATAAAATGTATATTTCTTTCTTATGTAACTGCCTAAAAGTTAGACAGTCCAGACTGGTATATCTCTATCCCACAAAGCCATTTAGTGTCCTAGGTTATTTCCATATTTTCTTCTTCTTTTTAAAATTGAAGAATAGTTGATTTGGGGCTTCCCTGGTGGCTCAGTGGTAAAGAATCTTTCTGCAATGCAGGAGCCACAGGAGACGTGGTTTCGATCTCTGGGTCAGGAAGATCCCCTGGAGGAGGAAATGACAGCCCACTCTAGTATTCTTGCCTGAAGACTGCCATAGACAGAGGAGCCTGGCAGGCTACAGTCCATTGGGTTGCAAAGAGTCGAACATGACTGACGTGGCTTAGCACACACGCATAGTTGATTCACAATGTTGTATTATTTTCACGTGTACAGCATAATGATTCACTATTTTTATAGATTATACTCCATTAAAAGTTATTACAAAATGATGGCTGTAATTCCCAGTGCTGTACAATAAATCTTTGTTGCTTATCTATGTTGTCGTTGTTTTTTAGTCTTTTAGTCATGTCCGACTCTTTGAGACCCCATGGACTGTAGCCCGCCAGGTTCCTCTGTCCATGGGATTTCCCAGGCAAGAATATTGGAGTAGGTTGCCATTTCCTTCTTCAGGCGATCTTCCTGACCCAGGAATCAAACCCACACCTCTTGCATTGGCAAGCAGGTTCTTTACCACCGAGCTACCAAGGAAGCCCTATGTTACACATAGTAGTTTGCATTCTTTTTTCTCTTTGGCCTCACTACACACCTTGTGGATCTTAGTTCCCCAACCAGGGAATCAAACGCAGGCCCTCGCAGTGAAAACATTTAGCCCTATTCACTAGACTGTCAAGAAATTCCTGTGTGATTTGTATTTCTTAATCCCCTACCCCTAATTTGCACCCTCCTCCCTCCCCTCACCAGCAAACCCTGGTGTGTTTTCTGTTATCTGTGAACCTGTTTCTGTTTTGCATATAATTCGTCTGTATTTCTTTCAAATCCACATGTAAGTAATATCATATGGTATTTGTCTTTCTCTAATTTATTTCACTAAGGATAATACTCTCTAGGTCCATCCACTCTGCTTATTTTTTCATTTTTGTTATGGCAAAATAATGTTCCTACACACACCCACCCATACACAGACTCACATATACCACATTTTCTTACATCATCAGTCTGGTCCCTTCTGGTCTCCACCACATGTGTGTCTGGTCCATGGGAGGGGAAAGAAGGTACAGAAACGGGGTTTTTAAAATCAGGGTTTTTAAAATCAAGAATGGAAAGTGGCCCATTTGACTTCCATTCACAGGCCATTGGCCCCAAATCAGGCCCTTGGCCACAGCTAACAGCATTAGAGGCAGGAAAATGTGGTAGCTCTAACCGAACAACTCTGTTGCTGTGAAAGAAAGGAAGAGAGGATTTAGAGTAGATAACGATCAGGCTGTTCACCATCTATTTCAGGCAAGCACGGTGATAAATAGTCTGGGGAAAAGACAATCTGAGGAGAGGTGTATATGATATCAAAAAGTTATATATGATATACAGCCAGTTATTATGAAATAACCAATCAACAAAGGTACAAATTACAGAGATGAAGAAGTAATTTAGATGGAGGACTTGGGAAGGCTTTGTAAAAGCAATAATTTTGGTAGATAAAGCAGAGCTTCAACCTCAGAGACTTTTAGACTTGTATGGGAGACAGAATATGAGTGAAATAGTGAACTTGAAGCCCTTATGTTATGCCTTGTAGTATTTTACACACTGCACTATTTGAAGTGTTTAGGGAACAAGATTGTAAAGTGTCTTGGAATCAAACTGCAAAGACCCTGGACTATCATGCTTAAAAAATGTACACTTTTTTCAATAGTCAATGGCAAGTAATTGAAAACTTCTGAAAAATCTGCTAATATGTAGAGTTTCAGTAAAAAGTATATTTTAACTTCAGCTTTACAGGTAACAATTTTATTTTCCACTTTTTCAGTATTTATTCAAAACAAACTGAAGTAGTCCAATAGTATGTGGAAATTCAGCCTTAACATTTTTGTTTTCTCAAGTGATTAAAATAAACACTGTGAAAAATAAGAGTTTCAATTAAATAACCCAAGAGTATTAGAGTTAGGGGAGGGGTATCATACAGTACAACCAACAGAATCTCCATGAGAACTGGGAACACAGTTGAAAATGAGTACAAATGAAACACCCTAAAATGAAATCAGGTTCTGAGGTAGTATTTTGATCTGAAGTTGAAGGCTGATTAAGATTTTTCGTGAACTTGAATCTGTGCAGGAAATTATCAAGGGGGTGTAATTAGAGTCACTTCCTTCCTAGGTCCATGGGGAATTCCCATCACCATTGATGAGAACTGTGCATAAAGATCATGGGAAGAGCGTGGCCCTTGGGTTTCCTCTTAAACAGCCTGTAGGATTTGTTATGGTTATTTTAATGCATTGGTCCTTGGAGACACGATTTTCAGTTCTGCCTCTACTTGTGACATGGTGAAGATGACAGAAGTTGAGGATGGGAGTCCCAAGAGATATCTTTTCATTCTTTCTTCTTTATCTGTAATTATTTTATTATCAGTGAGGAAATTTTTTGTTCCATAAATGCCAAATCTTTGAGCAACAATAAAAAGATGATTCCAACCAATGGAGAGGGAAAAGCTGTGCCCATGTTTACTAAGTGGATAACATCTGGCCTTCCCAGGTGGCGCTAGTGGTAAAAAAAACCCACTTGCCAGTGCAGGAGGAGACATAAGAGAGGTGGGTTTGATCCCTGGGTTGGGAAGATTCCCTGGAGGAGGGCATGGCAACCCACTCCAGTATTCAAATCTGGAGAATCCCGTAGACAGAGGAGCCTGGGAGGCTACAGTTCACAGGGTCGCAAAGAGTCGAACACAACTGAAGCAACTTAGCATTGCATGCATAACAACTTCCCTGGGAGTTAGACTTTGGGAACTGAGGTCATTTCTTTAAGTCACTGCTGGTTCTGAGACACTTGACTGTCAGAACACTTGGCAAGATAGTTAGAAATCTATCTAGGGGAAGAGGATTTTTTACTCAGAGAAAGTCTTGAGTCAAGTGGAAAGTGATGAAATTGAATAAAATTGTGGGATTGGGATAAGTTAGAGCAGGAAAAAATGATAGTCCTAAGATTGAGCAGTGTTCTCTTTTCTTACCCACCTCCCTGCAAAGCTATCTGTGGAAAGCTTTGTATCTTCCATTGTCTTTCTACGCCTGCCCAGTAACCAAGGGTAGGCCTCAGGTTTGGTTTTTCCAATTCTGACGCCGAAGCCAGTTTTTCTCTCCTGATACTTTTCATCTCAGAGTACTTGGGTACAGAATCAGCATCTACCCTGCTTATAAATCTCTACTCCTCCATAAAGAAAAGGAAGACAGTCATTTTCGCCAGACGGTGAATGTCAGAGGTGGTATAAGTTCAATATATATTAGTGAATGAACAAATGAATGATAGATACAAGAAACCAGAAACGTCTTCTGTATGTAAAATGTTAGTCTTTACACGTTGTAGTATTCTGCACGTGATACTATTTGATGACAGGTAGTAGGTAGGTATCCAAGAATCAGGAAAAGTAACTGAATTGGGCAGGTATAAAGTCTCTGCTGCAGAATTTTTAAGAGAGCAGATTCATCTTGCAAAGATTTTTTTTCCTCTGTCCTGAGAAAATATAATGCCTTGAATTAGACAGTTACTAAGAATCCAGATAATCTCAAGGCAGTCCTTCATTTCAAGCTTTTGTCTTTTGTGAGTGAATTAAACTATTTTAAGTCCTTTATACATATTGGAGAAGGAAATGGCAACCCACTCCAGTGTTCTTGCCTGGAGAATCCCAGGGACGGGGGAGCCTGGTGGGCTGCCGTCTATGGGGTCGCACAGAGTCGGACATGACTGAAGCGACTTAGCAGCAGCAGCATTCTGGGGAGAAGGCAATGGCAACCCACTCCAGTACTCTTGCCTGGAAAATCCCATGGACGGAGGAGCCTGGTAGGCTGCAATCCATGGGGTCGTGAAGAGTCGGGCATGACTGAGTGACTTCGATTTTCACTTTCATGCATTGGAGAAGGAAGTGGCAACCCACTCCAGTGTTCTTGCCTGGAGAATCCCAGGGACGGGGGAGCCTGGTGGGCTGCCATCTATGGGGTCGCACAGAGTCGGACATGACTGAAGCGACTTAGCAGCAGCAGCAGCATACACATTAGCTCCCTTAGTTCTTACAAAAACGTATGCAGTAGGTATTTGATCATTCTGATTTTATATATGGGGAAAATGAGGTGCAAAAAATTAATTTTGTCAAGACCTCATAGATGATAAGTGTTGAAATTTAAACCAAGAGAGTCTGGCTGCAGAGTCTCTTTTTCTTAACCGCTATACTGCACTGTCTCATGAGATGGTACTAGAGCAGAGATCCTAAATAATCACAGAGGGAGATCCAGAATGCTTTCTAGAGAAATGTTCCAGAGAAGTAAACTCAAGATATGAAGGTATGTATGGCTCTGTTTCACAGAACAGCAAGACCACTGCAGTGGAGTGGAAATGCTCCAGGGGAAGAGGTAGCAATAAGATGTAGTGGTTTATGGGCACTGGGAAGAGTTTCTATTTTCATTTTTAGAAAAATGGAAAGCCATAGGCGGGTGTTAAGCAGAGGCATGATGTAATATGATGTAAAAGAATATTGTGGCTGCTATAGGATGACTAGGATGCAAGTAAAGAATCTAAATATTTAATATCAAATAATGTCTAAATTCAATACATAAGTCAAAATTATAGACACACATACACATAAAGGGGGCTTCCCTGGTAGCTCAGCTGATAAAGAATCCACCTGCAATGTAAGAGACTGCTGTTCGATTCCTGGGTCAGGAAGATCCACTGGACAAGGGATAGGCTACTCACTCCAGTATGCTTGGGCTGCCCCTGTGGCTCAGCTGGTAAAGAATCCACCTGCTGTGTGGGAGACCTGTGTTTGATCCCTGGGTTGGGAAGATCCCCTGGAGAAGGGAAAGGCTACCCATTCCAGTTTTCTGGCCTGGAGAAGTCCATGGACTGTATAGTCCATGGGGTCACAAAGAGTTGGACACGACTGAGTGACTTTTACACACATAAAGAATCTTATTTTCTAAAACAAAGTAGTTTTCAAACTGCCTAGCCAGTTAAATATATTTCAACAAAAATAGCTTCTGAAATCATTGCAATGTTCTAAAACATTTGTGGATTTTCAGAAATTGATGTGACCTTTTGTTTGATGTGGCTATCACTAGCTAAATGATGTCCCCGTCTGAGCCATGACTTGCTATATGGGCCCCATCAGACAATTCCACTGACTTCCCCATGAAACTGATGGCCATGAGGTCCTTGGCACCAGTCTTTGGTTGCAGCTGGAAGGTGGCTGGGGAAAACATTCCTACTCCATTGCTTGATTTGCCCCTGGGCGCCAGGGCTAACCTGGCCTCAGAAATCCTGCATCTCAGCCTCACTGACTTATGTCAGGACATTACCTGCTCCACAGCCTGTGTCACATTTACAAACGTGGAGCTGCCACAGCATGGAGCAACAGGCAAGTACTTGGCATGTTCTTGCTGGTGTGGCGGTTGCCTTCTGGGTCTGTTCAAACGCCCTGGGATGGGAATGGGGGACCTGTATCTAACTCAGAACTGCCAGGAGGTCTGATATTCAACTCCATAATCATTGGTGGGCTAAGTCTTATTAAGGTAGATTTTTCTTTAGCAAACTATATAGAAATGTTTCAATATACTAGCAACTGGTATACTGCATCCCTATATACTAAGTGATGAGTACCCAGACTGGACTGAAGGAGGCAATAGAGATAGAAATAGATAGGCAATAGAAAACTTGTCATACTCTGGATGAAATTTTGCTAATGGAGAATATGTGAGATGTAAAAGAGAGGTGTAAAGTAGGACTCCCAGTCTTGGCCTGAGTGACTGGAAGAAAGGCTGTGGGAGGGGGGCAGGTTTTGCTAGTAGGAATGAAACCTTTAGTTTTAGAAATGGTAACTTTTAAATGTGTATTAGGTATCCCAGTGGAGCTTCAAGTACCTGTTTGGTATACAAGTCTGGGATTCAAAGGAGTCGTTAAAATTTTTTAGAAATGATTAACTTGGTAACCTGAGAAACAATTTCCATTCATCTGGTTAGATGCATGAGTCTTTTGTTTAAGATTTGTTGTTGTTTAGGTGCTAAGTTGTGTCTGACTCTTTTGCAACCCCATGGACCGTAGCCTGCAAGGCTCTTCTGTCCATGGGATTTTTCAAGCAAGAATAAAGTGGGTCGCCATTTCCTTCTCCAGGGGAATCTTCCCAACCCAGGGATCGAATCCAGGTTTCCTACATTATAGGCAGATTCTTTGTCATCTGAGCCACCAGGGAAGCCCATAGAACATTCCAAAACTTGGAATGAAATGAAATCAACATGAAATTTTAAAAACATAGTTCCTTTGGAATAACAGATCTCAAAGAGAGGGACCCTCAGAGGTGAGTATCAACACTGTGTGATGTCTCTTTCATGACTCTAAAAATGAGTGTTTTTTTTCCTTGAGCTTTCATTAGGGATAATTTTGTGAAAGAGAAACTGCAAAACTACAGTGAATACAAGAAAATATTTTAATAAAATATTCACTATAATGGAGGCTCTTAAGAAGTGAGAAGCCAAAAGAAGTAGATGTCCCTTTGGGGAATTCAGTCCTAAGTGAGACAGGAATGTTCTTAGCTGTTCTCCAAAGCTCTTTGCCTGGTTCTGCCAACAGGTGGCCATGAAGGGGACAAAGAAACCTCTGGAGGTCACTATGAAGAACCAAGTGAATGAACAGAATCTACTTAGAAGTGATTAGAGCTAAGCAGTTTTTCTGTGGGAAATCCAAAAATAAATTAGCAAGTTTCTGTTCATGTTTTCAAGAGCCTGAATGAGAAGTTAACAGGAACTTTCATTCATCAATCATATTGTGGGGTGATTTCTAGCTTTGAAACATCAAGCCTTACACTGCAATAAGCTGATTTAACAGAATAGGAATTTTGGTTTCTAGTTAGATTCCATTATGTTCATGTAGGAACATGATTAGAATTGAACTCAGTTGTTGTTTTCCAATTTCACAGATGTTCCTGCCTAACATTTAAGTGCAATTTTCCTAATACTATTTCTCCTCATAATATACAATTTGAGGAATAAATACAATCCAATATTTAAAAATTAATCAGCAAAATAAACAAAAAAATAAAAAAGGAACCAAGCAGTTTTTGCCTCAAGCTTTTTACCTGGTGCAGTTTTAAAGAGAGGGAAAAGGAGATAGGAAAAACACAGTTTGGGGTCCTCTTGCCCATTCTATCCCTTTTCCAGGGTGAACCATAGAAACAGACATCTGTGATGTCACCCATTAAGCATTTCAAGCAGTATCATTTCTTGATCCACTTTTATATTCAAGGTCTATTACTATTCGTGTAATTCCTGTGTTTCAAGTGGACAGAAATGAGAGCATTTCTTCTGCATAACCTAAGCCTATCACTTAGGGTGACAGGGTGATATTGCAAGGGTGAAGCAAGTTTAAGACAGGAACCCTCCACCTTGTGAGTTACCATTTATTGACACAGAAAGTGCTGCTGTTGGAATATGCGTATCATTTAGTGTAATAAGATAAACAAGGACAAACTATTGTGTTTCAGCTCCAGTGCAATGTCCATGCCCTGCAGAAACTCTTCAACAGCGGATCAAAGACTTTCTGGGGGTTGTCTTGCTGTCAGGATTCGGAAGTGTTCTGATTTCCCTCTGGAGTCATAAATTGCACCTTGGGCACCATGAGGGAAGAATTGTTCCGGCGGATGGAATTGTTCCTCCTCATGGAATTGTTTCTTCTCATGGAATTGCGCTTCCTTAGAGAATTCTGGTGGGACAATTCACTCTTCTGGAGGGTCTGGATAAGGATGGAAGGCTTCTCGTCCAGCTCTCGGGCACTGCACCTTGGAGCAGCTACTTTCACGGTGTTGCCGAATTTGGAGTAATCCACAGAGTACACGCCTTCCTCCTCGGTCACGATGGACACGAAGCGATGGCCCCACTGGATCTCCTCAGCAATGTAGGAGGTTCTAGCTTGTGTAGTAATGCCAGTAGTTTCGACCACTCCTTCTAGAATCACGATGACCTCCAGGTCTTGGTTGGCCAGGTCAGTGGCCGAGATATCGTACAAGGGGCTGCGCTTGTCAATCACATGGCAGATGATCAGAGGGGCCACCAGGAAAATGTTATTACTCTCAAGTGGGTTGTCAACAGGAATGTCCAGTTGGTGAATAGGTACCACCTCGCCTTCTGGGGTCGTGGTTTTCTTGACCACTTGGATGCGCACAGAGGCACTGATGATCATGCTTTTCCTTAGGTCCCCAACGCGGAACATGAAACACAGTTTGCCATTTCGGACGGCGATTACCGCATGGCGGCTGAAAATCAAGGTTTCTGCCCTTCGGTGAGCCTGGGCTGTTTTCATGAAAATGCAGCCCAACATGACTGCATTGATGATCAAACCCACAATGTTCTGTAGAATCAGGACTGTGATAGCCAGAGGGCATTCCTCAGTCATCATTCTCCCTCCAAATCCAATTGTCACTTGAACTTCAATGGAGAAGAGGAAAGCAGAGGTAAAAGACCTGTAAGGAATGAGATCAGAAAACAGTGCCATCAGTTCAGATTTTTGAATCATGAAATAACACATGAAGCTGAATTTTTCATGTTCTTCTTTCAAAGGCTAATTTTTTTTCATAAGTATTGTTGATTAACAATTTTGTGTTACTTTCTGGTATACAGCAAAGTGATTCAGTTATATATGTTCTTTTTCAGATTCTTTTCCATTATTGGTTATATAATATTGAGTATAGTTCCTCATGTTATACAGTAAGTCCTTGTTGGTTATCTGTTTTATATATAGTAGTATGTATATTTTGATCCCAAACTCCTAATTTATTCCTCTCCCCTCCTTTCGCCTTTGGTAACCATAACCTGATTTTCTACATCTGTGAAACTAGTTCTGTTTTGTAAAGAAGTTCATTTGTATCATATTTTTAGATTCCACATATAAGCTATATCGTGATATTTGTCTTTCTCTGTCTGGCTTACTTAGTATGAGAATCTCTAGGTTCATCCACATTGCTGCAAATGGCATTATTTCATTCTTTTTTATGGCCGAGTAATATTCCATTATATATGTATATGTCTGCGTGTGTGTGTGTGTGTGTGTGTGTATACTACATCTTCTTTATCCATTCACCTGTTCATGTCCAAAGGCTATTAAATACTTTTGGAAACACTAGCCAACTTAATGTATCAAATGCCCTATTCTAAACACAAGCACTTGTTCATTTTCTCTCTTATCTGCGTGTATCATTGTGAAATACTTCACTTTCACAAGTGAAAAGTGAAAGTGCAAGTGGCTCAGTCGTGTCCGACTCTTTGCAACCCCATAGACTATACAGACCATGGAATTCTCCAGGCCAGAATACTAGAAAGCATAGCCTTTCCCTCCTCCAGGGGATCTTCTCAACCCAGGAATCGAACCCAGGTCTCCCACATTGCAGGTGGATTCTTTACCAGCTGAGCCACAAGGGAAGCTCAAGCATACTGGAGTAGGTAGTCTATCCCTTCTCCAGGGGATCTTCCTGACCCAGGAATTGAACCCAGGTCTCCTGCATTGCAGGCAGATTCTTTACCAACTGAGCTATCAGGGAAGCCCTTCACTTTCACAAAGGCATAGTTTATTTTGTTAAACTCCTTCAAGCCAATGTCTATTATTTATTGCCAAGCTGTGTTTAAGTGACTCAAGTTATATGGAACATACTGAGTGCTGAGTGAACTTTTTATTATTTACAACCTTTAAAATCATATTCATTAGTGAACACTATGTACCTTATATAGAGAAAGCACAGTGCAAAAGAGTGGTACAAAACATGTCCTTCAAAATACTAGTATTTTTAAATAAAAAAAGAATGCTGTGCTATTTGGAACCAAACATGTTTTCTTATTGATTGTTTCATTTTGTTCTCTAAGTGATCTAGAGAATGCTGATGCTTTTACAGGAAGGATTTGAGGTAAAGATTATTAAGTGACTATGTCAAGATCATAATTAATAAGGACACAAATCCTCTCATTTCTGGCCTAGTTTCTGAAAGAGACACAAGGAAGGGGCCAACATGTGTCAGGATTTTCTTGGGAAGATTTTTCAAACTGTGCTTCTCTTCCTGATCACAGTGTAAACACTGATTTGGTAGTTTAGGGTGGACCTGCGCAAGGCTTTTGAAAAGCTTGCAGATAATTCTGATTTATCTCCCCAGTTGAGAAGCACCACATTTGGTCATTTTTCTCTTTAATTTATTCACTTAAGTACATAACCCTTACTGCTGTGGCTTCTTAATAGAAACAGTGTTAGTCATGTCTGCCCTCCACTCCAATTTCAAACTTCTCTAATTTTATAGATGATAGGTTAACTGTCAAAGCATTAGCTGTTTCTTAATGCCACACACAATGAGTGAGCAAAATGTTTAAATATTTGGGTTCTGAATATACACACTATATTTTGGTGGGACACCATGAATGGTAAGCAAGCACACATAAGATGATTTTTTTTTTCTACTAGGCTCATAATCAGGGATTTTTATTTTTTATTTAATTGAAGCATAGTTGATGTCGCAGATGATTCCTTTAACTTTTAAATGAAAAAGTGCCTTTTTTATCCTTTCTGTTGCTAAAAAGATTCATGGAAAACGACAACGATTGCTTTTTGCACTAGCTACAAACAAGATATACTGTATAAACCAAAACCATGGCAAAGAATAAGAAGAGACCCCAGAGAAGGGGCACGGACACAACACTGATTTCTGATAATGTATACATACTTCGATCCCATGGAGAAGGCAGGCACCCCACTCCAGTACTCTTGCCTGGAAAACCCCATGGACTGAGAAGCCTGGTAAGCTACAGTCCATGGGGTCGCAAAGAGTAGGACACGACTGAGCGACTTCACTTTCACTTAATACATACTTCAGGCTTTCCCAGTGGCTCGGTGGTAAAGAATCTGTCTGCCATTGCAGGAGATGCAGGTTCGATCCCTGGGTCAGGAAGTAGGAAATAACAACCTGAAGTAGGAAACAGCAACCCACTCCAGTATTCTTGCCTGGGAAATCCCATGAACAGGGGAGCCTGACAGGCTGTAGTCCATGAGGGTCACAAAAGAGTCAGACGCGACTTAGCAACTAAACAAACATACATGCTTCAGGGAGCAGTGATATGCCCAGATGTTTCATTTTAATGGCTTAAGAGACTATTCATATGCGATTTGTGTATGTTATTTATTTATGAAAGAACTTGCTTCCAAACATTATATGGTGCAAGACTCAGCCTTTTAATGAACACCTGTTGTGCTAAACAACCTCAAGAGATGGAAGTGTTTAGCTTCTGGTTTGTTCTGCTACAGAGGGAGTTAGGTTGAATAAGAAGAAGAAATACGTTGGTTTACTTTCTGACTAATGTTAGAAAGTCATTACATGAAAGGGAAGGTGAACCATCCTAGAAGGAGAAATGTTAAATATTATTTGGATACACTAGAAAATGTTCATTATAATAAGTTATTTTCAGTTTTGATGACAAGGTGGGACACTGAACTTATGAAAGGAAAGGAAATGCAAACAAATTAGACATATTATTAGTCATGTTTTAAATATCCTTTGGGGAAAAAATAGAAATTTTTCTGTTTCTACTTTTTTTTGGTGAAAAAGTATTATGTACAGTTGGTTATGATTAAAATTTTTATTGCACTGAAGTATACATAGTACCACAATATTAAAATAAAACCAGTAAGATTTTTAACATTAAAAGATGTTCAATAATATTTTTTAGGTAAGAAGTAAAATTTAAAATGTTAAAGTTAAATCAACTTCAATAAAAAGTTTAAAAATGTTTAGATAGTCATCTAATTAAAAATGAATAAATAAAATGCTAAAATTGTCACACTGCTAAAATCAAGTTTCTTTCATTGTATCTGCAACACTATTTCTCACAGTGAATTGAATGTTCACACCAGCAGGAATCCATCAGAAGAATGAACATACCTCAAAACACCTCTTGTTGAACAATAAAAGCTAGCAGTAAAACAGCTTTTAATAACCAGAGCACTCTGTCAAGTTATTTTACAAAATCACTGAAAATATCTCCCTTGTAATGACATACCTTTAATCAATTGCCTAATGAGTTTTTCCACAAGGAAAGCCAGTATTTTCATCTTGTGAATAAAATCTGTCATTTATTTTTCAAGGTTTATTATGTCTGTTTCTTTTATCTCATTTTATGTGGGTCTACTTCAAGTTTATTAAAAGTGTACCTCGATAGGAAAATGATTCACCATAGCAGTGCCAATAAATTTCTTAAAGAGAAATATTATAATGATATCTGACCTATACATATCTGTTAAACATAGTATCTTGTTTCCTTTATATTTGGTATACTGATGATCACGTACATTTCTTTCCCTGTATTTTCTTTGAGACAATAGTTTGTGACAAGTTTAAGTCAAGAAAATATTATCTAACTCGATGGTAAAGGCAATGGATCAATTCAATTTGGCTCTCCTCAAAATTTGAGCTGAAATCTGTGGTATGTGATCTCTGTGACAAATATTACATGCCCATTTTGATAACCTGGCATCGCAACTAGTCAGGGAAGGGAAGAATGGGCAAGTGTACAGGCTGGGTTTCTGCTTCTTGCAATGGTATGCTAATTTCACATTTCAGGATCAGCAAAGGTTTTATTCTTTCCAGTTTCCTGACAGAACGGTGCCTGTTCAAGTTGCTTTGTTTTATGAATTCTGTGAATTTGGGATATTATTCAAAAAATGTCCTGGAAAAATTGCTAGTATTATTACAAATATTTCTATGCAGGAAGAATATTTTTGCAATTGATGTTATCTTTTTCCATCTTTAAACAAAAAAATTAAGAGACAAATCACCCCCAAGTAAATGTTCTTAGGCCATGTGAAAATATGAGAAGAGAATCACTGAAACCAAATTCACTTATCTTTGAAATATTTATGATGTAAGAAAAAAAAATCAGGGCAATCTAAGAACTGCCTTCCTATCCTACTAAAACTTTTAGAGAAAACCACAATGTTGAATCACTTCTACGTAATCTCTTCCATCAAACATTTGCACCAATTTCTATCAAAGATCAGCTTTTTTCTAGTTCCGAATGTTAACATAACTTTTAATTTTGGAATTAAAGCAGGCAATCAGCTATTCAAGATCATCTTGATAAAGAAGGGCTTAATATTTATTTCATTTCTGGTAGATTTATTTTTTAAATTTAGATCCCCTCTCCACCAGTGTTTTCCTAATTTTTTTCATTATTTCTGAAAATGTCATGGGAAGAGAAGTCATGGAACATTACTAGCATTTGCACAACATTTTTTGTTGATCAGAGATATTTCCTTTTGGATACTGGAACTATGGACAGCAGCTTTTCAGATGGACAACTAAATGTGTGCTTTTTTTTTTTTTTGAGGAAGGCACTCAGTGAAATCCTTTTTAAATAACCAGTATAATATTTTCAAGGCTAGCCCAAGGAATTGAAACTACATTTTCAAAGCCTCCTCATCCAAGGCTGCACCCCCCCCAAAATTTTAATACATCAGATTCGGTTTTTGTTTTGTTATGTTTTTATTTTTTTGTTTCTGAACATACTAAAATAAAGTCTTTAGTTCACTGTCAACAAAACAAAGAGAAGACAGAAAGGGCAATTTCATCTATTTTTCTGTACTGCCTTCCACCCCGCCTCAGCCCGACGCCTTCTTACCTGACGTTAGTCACACACACGGTGGACTCCAAGCCACTTTTCTCCATCCCGCTTTTCTCCATGTAAGCATAGATGTCCCCGTGGGCAAAGGCCACCAGCCACCACATGATGGCGAAGAGCAGCCAGCTGCAGAGGAACGACATGGTAAAGATGACCAGGGTGTGGCGCCATTTCAGGTCCACCAAGGTGGTGAAGATGTCCTGGAGAAACCGTCCTTGCTCCCGGATGTTCTTGTGCGCCAGGTTGCAAGCCCCGCTCTTGGCGATGAAGCGGGCCTTGGGGAGGCGGTCCCGGATGCGCGGTTTGCGCAGGTTCTCCGCCGCGATGCGCGCCAGCACATACTCCTCGGGGATGATGCTCTTCCTGGCCAACATGGTCCCGTCACCATAGCCAGCCTAGGCACCTGTCTGCGACCTGCCTCTCCTTCCCTCGAGACCCGTCCTGCGGGAGGGAAACCAAGATTAAGAACTACCCACCCCACCACCCTTCCTCGACTCTTCCGAACTTGCATGGAGGGGTGTGTCTATATCTTACAGGTGGAGTCCAAAGCTAAAGGTATGATCTTATAGTGCTTGAGTTCTTAGATCTCGGGAAAATTACTTGGTCTGAACCAGAACTGTTTTAATAGTCCTTATTGTTTTGAACACTTAAGGGCACAACCTTAGTTAAAATCAGGAGCCTTCCTGTAAACAGCAGCTTTAATGGTAATTCTGAGATTACCCGCGTCTGTAGATTACTGCAAAAACCCAAGCGCACCGCGACAGCGAGGAAAACTGAGGCCAGCTTGGTATCACGATCTATTTAGTAAACTATTCACATGATGTAGCAATATTAAAAGTAGAGAGAGGGAATTCTTTTTCTGTTATTTTTAGAAGTAGGCAAAGAAAAGGCCGTAGACACTCCTGCACAGTATAAATAACTCGGCAAAATAATAAGCAGTGTGCTATGTAATTTTACGAAGATGTATTTTACATTTGAAAGAAGTATGAGTTGCATTTTAAAAAAAAATTTCCATTTGAACTCATAATGTAATAACTTGAACTTCTTTATGACAATGGGATCAACCATACAAGCTGCAGGAAAAACCCGGATAACAGCCTGCCCACTGCGTAAAGAGTTCATTAAAAGAATGTGCCCCGAAAATCCCTCCGACGCTGTCAACCTTTTAAATCTTTTGCGGGTACGCACTCAGCCTCCCCTCCCCTCCCCCGGAGGAGTGTTGAAACTTACAGACTCCGGGCCGCTGGCTGGGCGGCCGCAAGTCCTCGCACTCGCCGGCCGGCCGCGGACAGGTCCCTTGCTGTCCCATCTCCGTGTGCAGGAACGGTAGCTGCGACTGCTGAAGGGACCGATCCGGGGCCGCGTGTCCTAGGGAGAAGAGTTAAAGTAATAAAAGGTGCAATTGAATCTGCACCCACTGGGGCGGGCTGGAGGAAGGGGGATGGTTGTCGCTCTTCCCCCTCCCCCTGCTCGGCTCTGGCCCTGGGCTGCTGCCGGGGGTGGAGGAGGGGTTGCGGGGAGAGGAGCTGAGGGTGATGCTCCACAAATCAGTCTCCCAGTTCGGGCTTTGACGCGCGCCAGCCCTCTGAGGCAGCCGAAATTCCGAGATGGGGGCGGGAGGGGGTGGCGGGGGGAGGCGAGTCCGGGAGAGTTAGCGAACCAGCCTGGGGGAGGGGCGGCGGGGAAGGGCGGGGCCTGTAGAACCGGCTCTTTCTCCAGTAGCCGAGACCCCCTGCCGCCAGCATGAATTTGAAAGGCTCCCAGCGCAGAGGAGAGAATTTAGAGTTCGAGTGCATTGACGTAAAGAGATTTTTTTTTTTTTTTTTTAAACCTGGGTAGGTAACTATGCTACTTCAGATCGAGTAAAACCAGAGATAGAGATCAGCAAATATTCTTCAGAGGCGTCCGGGCTATGTGCACATGTGATTATTTACATTAAATTTCCGTCTGGTAGGGATGATCCAAGTAGAAGATGTTCTGAAACCCACTTTGTATATTTCTTCACCAGCCAAAGCTGGTTCTCAGGGAATAACACACACACACACACACAACTGCGACCAAAAAAAAAAAAAAAAAGTAGAAGAAAAAAAAACCCACTCAAAGTCTCTTCCAATAAAAAAATTTTTATCCTGAACAGGGACTGCTGTCAACACTTTAGAACTCAAACCGTCGTCTTTAGTAATTGGTGGCTTTCTGAAATGTTGCAGCTTCTCCCTCTTGTGTAGATGTCCTGATGATAGACTAGAGCAACTGTGCACAAGAAAGGTTATATAGTAAATATCTTTCTATAGCTTTTTGAAAAGGAGCCAGCAAAGACAAATGTGCTTTCTCCCACAGGTCAGGCCTCCTGATTTGGCACTTGTGTTAATGGAAACTTTAATTCTTGGAAATTTCATGTATTTTCCAAGACTCAGAGCAGAAAGCAGTATGGAGCATAAACAATGTGTTCATTTAATTACCAAGAGACCTAAAATTAGTCTTTAATGAAGGCAAATGAAGAATCGTTTTTTCCTCCTAGTGGATAGACCTGCTTAACCCCTTCAAGCCTGGGGATCCTAGTCTATTAGTGGTAGCTCTGTTCTCCACTGTTGTGAATTTTTACAGTAATTTGTGTAGTAGTTTTACTACAAATGTGGGGATCCAATTGTACAGTTAATCCCCTCATTATTCCATTTTGCAATTGTTTGGTGTACAATTTATTCCCTGTTATTTTAGCTGGGATAACATTCATCAAATACCTATTTGGGCAAGGGGTATATATATATATATATATATATATATATCTAATCACAGTTGCTGTTCTTAAGAGATAGACAGTTGTAGTAAGAGACATGGGTTTGATAATAAACTCTAATACTAGTAAGGATATAATTAGAATGTGAGTGGAAATAGAACTAATCAAGATATATTAAGACTAGAAGACTAAGGAAAGAAATCAGCATAGATTATTTGGCATCTGATCTAGTCTGAGGGGCTTCCTCAGTGACTCAGCAGTAAAGAATTTGCCAGCAGTGCAGGAGACACTGGTTTGATCCCTAGGTTGGGAAGATACCCTGGAGGAGGGCATGGCAACCCACTCCAGTATTATTGCCTGGAGAATCCCAATGGACAGGGAGCCTGGTGAGCTACAGTCCATGGGGTCGAAAAGAGTAGGACATGATCACTAGTCTTTGAAAGACCAGATATATTTGGGTTAGGAGCAAAACTGAGAAAAGACATTCCACTTTTCTCAGGAAGGAAGAGTGTGAGGGAGCATTGACAAGAGTGAGCCATGTTTTAGTAACAAAGTAATCAGCATTGATGCAGCAAGGTAGGCAAAAGAGCGGGGTTGGATGTGTGGGTCCAGTGCTCCCTGAACAACCTCTGTCACACCACTCTGAACACTTTAGGAGTTATTCCTGTCCTTGTCCCATGCCCTCTCCACTCTTCCCTGCAGTCCATGAAACTGAGGGCTGCTAGAGAGCAGGGCTGTGACTCAACCTTCAAGCACAGCTTAAACATCAGAGGGGCTCAAAGAATACTTTTGAGTCAATGAATGGGAAAGATAAAGTTGAAAACCGTGTTGATACCTAAAAAAAAGCCCCACAAAAACCAAAAAACCAGACAGCCTTAAATGCTCAAAAAAAGAAGTCTGGACAGTCTTTAGGAGGTAGTGGTAAGCCATGGAAGGAAGCTGATTAGAGAACACCAGAAGTGCCTACTTTCAGTTCAGTTCAGTCGCTCAGTCGTGTCCAACTCTTTGCGACCCCATTAATCGCAGCACGCCAGGCATCCCTGTCCATCACCAACTCCCGGAGTTCACTCAGACTCATGTCCATTAAGTCAGTGATGCCATCCAGCCATCTCATCCTCTGTCGTCCCCTTCTCCTCCTGCCCCCAATGCCTCCCAGCATCAGAGTCTTTTCCAATGAGTCAACTCTTCACATGAGGTGGCCAAAGTACTGGAGTTTCAGCTTTAGCATCATTCCTTCCAAAGAAATCCCAGGGCTGATCTCCTTCAGAATGGACTGGTTGGATCTCCTTGCAGTCCAAGGGACTCTCAAGAGTCTTCTCCAACACCACAGTTCAAAAGCATCAATTCTTTGGCGCTCAGCCTTCTTCACAGTCCAATTTTCACATCCATACATGACCACAGGAAAAACCATAGCCTTGACTAGACGGACCTTTGTTGGCAAAGTAATGTCTCTGCTTTTGAATATGCTATCTAGGTTGGGCATAACTTTCCTTCCAAGGAGTAAGTGTCTTTTAATTTCATGGCTGCAGTCACCATCTGCAGTGATTTTGGAGCCCAAAAAAATAAAGTCTGACACTGTTTCCACTGTTTCCCCATCTATTTCCCATGAAGTGATGGGATCAGATGCCATGATCTTCGTTTTCTGAATGTTGAGCTTTAAGCCAGCTTTTTCACTCTCCACTTTTACTTTCATCAAGAGGCTTTTTAATTCCTCTTCATTTTCTGCCATAAGGGTGGTGTCATCTGCATATCTGAGGTTATTGATATTTCTCCCGGCAATCTTGATTCCAGCTTGTGTTTCTTCCAGCCCAGCGTTTCTCATGATGTACTCTGCATATAAGTTAAATAAACAGGGTGACAATATACAGCCTTGATGTACTCCTTTTCCTATTTGGAACCAGTCTGTTGTTCCATGTCCAGTTCTAACTGTTGCTTCCTGACCTGCATACAGATTCCTCAAGAGGCAGATCAGGTGGTCTGGTATTCCCATCTCTTTCAGAATTTCCCACAATTTATTGTGATCCACACAGTCCAAGGCTTTGGCATAGTCAATAAAGCAGAAATAGATGTTTTTCTGGAACTCTCTTGCTTTTTCCATGATCCAGCGGATGTTGGCAATTTGATCTCTGGTTCCTCTTCCTTTTCTAAAACCAGCTTGAACATCAGGAAGTTCACGGTTCACATATTGCTGAAGCCTGGCTTGGAGAATTTTGAGCATTACTTTACTAGCGTGTGAGATGAGTGCAATTATGCGGTAGTTTGAGCATTCTTTGGCATTGCCTTTCTTTGGGATTGGAATGAAAACTGACCTTTTCCAGTCCTGTGGCCACTGCTGAGTTTTCCAAATTTGCTGGCATATTGAGTGCAGCACTTTCACAGAATCATCTTTTAGGATTTGAAATAGCTCAAGTGGAATTCCATCACCTCCACTAGCTTTGTTCGTAGTGATGCTTTCTAAGGCCCACTTGACTTCACATTCCAGGATGTCTGTCTCTAGGTCAGTGATCACACCATCGTGATTATGTGGGTCGTGAAGATCTTTTTTGTACAGTTCTTCTGTGTATTCTTGCCACCTCTTCTTGATATCTTCTGCTTCTGTTAGGTCCATACCATTTCTGTCCTTTATCGAGCCTATCTTTGCATGAAATGTTCCTTTGGTATCTCTAATTTTCTTGAAGAGATCTCTAGTCTTGCCTATTCTGTTGTTTTCCTCTGTTTCTTTGCATTGATCTCTGAGGAAGGCTTTCTTATCTCTCCTTGCTATTCTTTGGAACTCTGCATTCAGATGTTTATATCTTTCCTTTTGTCCTTTGCATTTCGCTTCTCTTCTTTTCACAGCTATTTGTAAGGCCTCTCCAGACAGCCAGTTTGCCTTTTTGCATTTTTTTCCATGGAGATGATCTTGATCCCTGTCTCCTGTACAATGTCACGACTAAGATGGCTTTGAAGTTTGCGTTTCTAGGTAGAGTCCTTTCAGGCTCCAACATTCTGTAATCGGCAGGAGGGGACACTGGAAACTGTCGTGTTAATTAGAGAAGGAGTGAGGTCTAGGGCTAATAAGCAATGTCAATAGACAATATACAAATGTATACAAAAAGAAAGCTCCAGAGTCAATATTTGGAGGGTAAAGTCACAGAGGACTGTGACATTGCGATGAGAGAGAAATAGGGAAATTGAATGGGAAATGGTGAACTTTTGAGGAGAATTACAAGAAGATTGGCCACAAATCCATATCGGAATGTTATGGAAATTCTGGTCTTTTGTGATAATAATCATATTTAGAATTCAGGTTTTTTTCCTAGTGAGATGTAATTCTTCCAAATACGCAGTTTCAAGTTTTGACTTGTTTTGGAATGATAAACTCTGTACCGTACTTTTTAGTAGTCAGTGCTTCAAATTAATTCAAAATAAGGGCACTAAGAACACACATAATAAAGGTTAATTTTAAGAAACCGATAAGTAAAGTTTTGGCAATAATACGCCTAAAAACAAATAGCAGCCATCCAGATGGAGATTGTGTACTATAAAAGCATCACAGGCTTTCTTTTTCTTTTCTCTTTCCTTCCTGACATTTTTTAAACCAAGTCTTTATGTTTTTTTCCTCTAATTTTTCTGCACTGAATGGAAGCTGCATGAGGACACATAGTTTGTTGTTAATACCGCAGACCCAGTGTCTGGAATTGTTCCCAGCTCCTGGAAAGGGGTACTCAACAAATACTCGTCAAATGAAGGAAAGAAGGAATAGTGCTCGCAGCACTGTATTTCTGTCTTACACTTACTCTAACTCTCATCTTTCCTTCTTTGTGTATTTACAACCATTTCTCATAGCCCATCTAGGTAATCTGAAGCTTGGCAGGGTCCCCTTGAAGTCTTTATTGTTGTCATTGTTCAGTCACTAAGTTGAGTCTGTTTTTCAACCCCATGAACTGTAGCCCACCAGGCTCCTCTGTCCATCGGATTCTCCAGGCAAGGATTTTGGAGTGGGTTGCCATATCGTTCTCTAGGGAGTTTATCCAACCCAGGAATCAAACCTGTGTCTCCTGCATTGACAGGCTTATTCTTTACAATTGAGCCACCTGGGAAGCCCTCCTTGAAGTTTGGGGCCATATCTGTCTGCGAAGATTTCATTACTCATCATCTCTCCCTTCTTTCTTTATTTTTTCCTTCTCTTCCCTTCAAACTCCTCCTTCCTCAGCAACTCTCCTCACTACTCCAGGTCCCCAGTACTTAGATTTGTTTACATATGAAACTTGTTTAAACTTGGCATTTGCCGGCTATGTTTCTCTTGACAACTTTTAAACCTAATGGAGATATATCTGTATCCCCAGAGATCTTTGTGGACACAAGTAGCTGCTAAATAAATATCTATTATTAATTGATTCTAGTTCTTCCCCCTATAATCCCCCTTTTCTCATATTATAGGCCAAATAATGAACATTTAAATTTACTTCTGAGAAATTTGTGAGGGAAATCAAATTTTCAAGAACATATTTACTACTTCAGTCTTATTTTATTGGTCTGTTTATTTAATCACTCTTGCTGTCATCCACTTAAAATTTTCTTAACTGTTCTATAATGTCTTGATTGCTCTTTTAAGAGTGAAGACTGATTTGTCCGTTACTCCTAGAGGAGACCTCTAATGAACAGAGCTAACTTTAAATTTTATGATTTTCTTGACTTTAGGAATCCAGTAAGAATCTGCTCATGTTACATCCCAGAGAAATTTATACAGTAATCGGGAAACAATTTAAGGATATCTATTTACTTATAAGTAAACATCTGTTAGATTCCTTTTAGACTTTATGTGCATTTTATTTGCAGATAAAAAGATTTCTGCAGTTCTCATTCTCCTAAGAAACAGAGTTGGTCGGGTGACTTCAAACAAGAAAGGCTGATCCTTTCCCCATTTGTCTGCTGCTTTGATTATTAAATACAAATCAGTGAAGTCCTTGAAAGGACCCTTTAAAATTTTTTTATTTATTTTTTAATTGAAGGATAATTGCTTTACAGAATTTTGTTTTCTGTCAAACCTCAGCATGAATCAGCCATAGATATACATATGTCCCTTCCCTCTTGAACCTCCCTTTTATCTCAGGTAAAGGGTAAAGGCCTTGCGTTTGATGACCTTGCCTTTGATTTGACTTGTGACTTTAGAACTCTTGGTTTGTCTGAGCCTTATTAAATTTTAGAATTTGGAGAGTCTTCAGATGACAATGGAGACGATTCATGTTAGCAGCCCAAATAACAGTTCGTCTATTTGCTTGATCTGCTGCTTTATTAGTGTCCTCATATAAACCACTTTGGAACATACTGCTTTGGAATCAACTTAGTAAAACTGTTACATAAACTAATAATCAAAACAACATGTTATACACTCACTTTTTGGAGTTATCAAGAAATGGGAATGACAATATAACCCTTGGTACTTATCTGTTCCAGTGATTTCAGAGAACATTTCTTTTTTAGATGTATATCTATTATGTGCAAAAGAACCTCACTCTCCAAATTAGGTTACCCGTTTCTTCAATGATATCAATTAGAGCCATCAGTGAAAAAAAAATTTCCATGCGGCTTGCATGTGCAACACCTCAAACTTCTGCCAGCTCACAGGTGTGAATCTGTGAACCAGGAAGGGGGCATTCATAACAATGACTATCTTTTAATATACAACCAGGTGAACAAAACAAAGCCCTGGCTCCAGTGCATTCTTAGGAAGGTGTTAGCAAACAAGTAGACAAGTAATACATTCTATAATTATCAGTGGTGTTGAAATTTATAAAAAGAGGAAAGCAGGAAAAGCAACGAGAGTAACTGGGGCCAGAGATGAGCCATTTTACAGAGTTCAGAATAGACCTCTTTGTATGTGTGCCTGCTAAGTCATGTCAGTCGTGTCCAACTCTTTGCCATCCTATGGACTGTAGCCCTCCTGTCTCCTCTGTCTACAGGATTTCCCAGGCAAGAATACTGGAGTGGGTAGGTATTCCTTCCTCCAGGAGATCTTCCTGATCCAGGAATCGAACCCATGTCTCTTATGTCACTTGCATTGGCAGGCGGTTTCTTTACCACTGTAGCTTGCCAGGCTCCTCTGTCCATGGGATTCTCCAGGCAAGAATACTGGAGTGGGTTGTCATTTCCTTCTCCAGGGATCTTCCTGACCCAAGGATTGAACCTGGGTCTCCCACATTGCAAAGATTCTTTACCATCTGAGCCACCACAGAAGCCCTAAAACATCTGATCCGTAATCCTAAACCCTTTTTAGTGAACAATATCTCAAAGTGAGGATTGTTAATCCGTGATCCAACTACATGAGAGACACATGGTTACCTTATTTTAGGCTCCTCCAAGCTTTTATGGAAGGAAAGATAGAATAAAATAATTTCTTCGGTCCCTAGATTGAAGTATCTTTCATGAGATGGTATAAACACTTCTAATGAGGCACATTTAAGAATGCCCCTGGAGAATGTATTGCCCACTTAGGTTTAAGAAACTCATAGAATGATTATGAGACCAAGATGACACAATCCATACAAAGCACTTAGTGACCGGTCTGTTGTAAATACTTAATAAAGGTCAGTTCAAGTATTATTTTTGGGACCCCCACCAACCTTCAGAATCCCAACTACCCAGCAGCACTTACACTGGCATGTCCTCAACTCTTGAATTTAATCAAGACTGAAAGCGAGTCAGCCAGGATACTGGTAATAAAATAGAGACCCAAGAAATCAGCATGTCTGGATTACTGTAATAGTGTCTCCAAGAGAAAAGTGGTTTCATCAGTCAAGTAGAGCTTCCCCATGGTAATTATTTTCTACTGGTAGGGTGAAAAATGCTAGTACTAAATGAAGCGGGTCCTAGCATTTTCTAAGAGAAGATGGAGAATAGACGCTGTCACTGGTACTGCAAGCTGTGAAATTTTGCCATGATATTCTCAGGCCAAAGACAGGCAAGTTTGCAGAAGCCTCAGGTCTGTCTTGCTATAGGCTTTTTTGAAGCTCTTAGGGAGACAGCAATTCCCAACAATGTCTTAATCCATTGCTAAGCTTTCACGTCACTATTTTTTGAAAAATCAGTGACTCATGCAGTTCTTGGAAAGGGGAACCTGATATTTTCCAGAACTCTCTCAGGAGGGTACTCCTTACTGCCACCTTTCAAAAATGCCTGCTGCAGAAGGGCTTTTTAGAAGTTGAACGTTTTAAAGTGACATGTAGACTCACTGGTCCCGGTGATCATTTACCAGGATTTTTTTCTGCTGTTAAATAGCCTGAATATTCCTTTAGGTAAAAATGACCTATGCCAGAAAAGCCTTCACAAGATTGTTTTTCTAAATAGGTTCAAATTAGAATGAAATATTTGGTATTTGTTGCTAATTTAAAATGTCAAATTCCCTCTTTTAATGTTAGAATAAATGGGATAATAAAATGCTCTCCTCTCTGTAAATCTACAGAAATTTATTATGCGGTTGAGTCGTCTCTTTTTCTTTAAATTGAGAAATTGTGGAAGACACATGAAATATACATGTATACAATGAAGACACTAATATCTGCTTCTCAAGAGTTTTATATTAAATGAGGCAAGTGTGTAAAAGGATTTAGCACAGGCTAATTACACTTAAAACATAATATTTTCTAAAATAATTATAACTTTCATGCTACTTCTTTAATTAGTATTTAATTTTTAATTTGTGTATTTTTTCTTAACCTGCATTTGTTGGTATTTTCAGATCAATAGTAAATAATAATGATGCTAATAGACATGCTTTTCTTTTTAGTGATTTTGAGAAAATGCTTCCAGAATATATAATTCACATGGTTATTTTGAGGTAGTGTGCTTTTTCCACCTTTCTGTGTTTCTTTTAAAGCTTTATTTTTTAGCCACACTGGGTTTTCATTACTGTGTGCTAGCTTTCTTGAGTTGTGGTGAATGAGGGCTACTCTTCATTGCAGTGCATGGCCTTCTCATTGCAGTGGTTTCTCTTGTCGTACAGCACAGGCTCTAGGCGTGCGGACTTCAGTAGTTGTAGTGAACGGGCTCAGTTGCTCTGTGGCATGTGGAGTCTTCCTGGACCAGGAATCGAACCCATGTCCCCTGCATTGGCAGGAGGATTCTTATCCACTGTAGCATCATAGAAGTCTAATTTTTCTATATTTTTAAAATCAAAAAGGAATGAAGAATTACATAAGAGACCTTTATAGCATATACCAAAGTGACCTTTTTTTTTTCTTCCTTGGCCAGTTAATAGGATGAATTAAGTTACCAGGTTAAAAAAGTTATATTATTTTTACATTCCTGTGATAAACTTCACTTTGTCATTGTAAGTTATTATTTTAATATAATACTAGGTTGTTTTCCTAATATATACTTAGGATATTTGCACTGATACCTTTAAGTGAGTTAGTATTATTCTTTCTGTGTTATCTCTGCCTGATTTTGGATAAATGTTATGAGTGTAGAAAGAATTGATGCATATCCCTTCTCTATGGATGGTAATAGTTTAAATAGAATAGGGATTAGGTACTTCCTGAAATCATCTGAGTCCAAATTTTTTAGCAATAGTTCTTGGCTCTCTGAGTCCTCTTCGTGCTCAGTTTTTCCCTCTGGGACCTTTCTTTCAGACCTTCTAAATCTAGCCTCCACATCATTTCAGTGTCTTTTTTTTAATTGACATATATTTGCTGTACAATATTATATGCTACAGGTGTACAATATAGTGGGCTTTCCAGGTGGTGCTAGTGGTAAAGAACCTGCCTGCCAAAGCAGGATACATAAGAGACATGGGTTCAATCCCTGGAGGAGGGCATGGCAACCCACTCCAGTATTGTTGCCTGGAGAATCCTATGGACAGAGGAGCCTGATGGGCTACAGTCCATGGGGTTGCAGAGTTGAACACGATTGGAGTGACTTAGTACACATGCGCATATAATATGTTGATTCACAATTTTTGAAGGTTATACCCTATTTATAGTTATTGTATTTGCTATGTTCTCTGTATTGTACAATATACCGTAGCTTATTTTATACATAATAGTTGTATCTCTTCATCCCCTACCTCCTTGCCTCTTCCCACTGGTAACTAGTTTTCTACATTTCAGTGTTTTTATTTTCTATCAGTTTTTTCTGTGCTACATTCTAAATCTATCTCCAGTGCAAAGAAGTCTCTCATAGTTTAAACTTAATTGCTGTTTAACGTCTCCATTGAATTGGTAATTTGAATGGCTTTTTTCTTTTCTAGAAGGTCCCTATTTGATTATTTTAAATTAATTTGCTCTTTTTGCTTACCTTTAAAAAGCCTTTGTAGGGTTTCCTTGGTGGCTTAGTGTTAAATCTATCTGCCCACGCAGGAGGCCCGGGTTCGATCCCTGATCAGGGAAAATCCCACTTGCCACAGAGCAACAGAGCCCCTGGACCACAACTACTGAGCCTGAGCTCAAGAGCCCAGGGCTGCAAGTACTGAGTCCATGTGCTTCTGAGGCCCACGCACCTAGAGCCTGTGCTCTGCAACAAGAGAAGTCACTACAGTGAGAAACCCATGCAGCAACTAGAGTAGATCCCACTTGCCACAACTAGGGAAAAACCCTGAGCAGCAACGAAGACCCAGCTGAGCCAGAAATAAATAAATAACATTATTTAAAAAATGAGAAAAGAGACTGAAAAAAATGAGCACGGCCTCAGGAATCTATAGAATATAACAAAAAATGTAATATTAAAAACCAAAAAAACCTATGTATACAACTATGTGACTGCCATACAGATTACAGACCAACTATAAAACATATTTATCACTCTAGAAAATTTCCTTCTGCCCCTTTCCAGATTGTAATGGATCCCCACCAGAGCTCACTTGGTATGGCTTATTTTATTATTGGTTTGTTTTGCTTGTTGCTTAGGTTGGTAAACATGGAATCGTGTATAAAGATACTCTTATGGAATCACATATAAAGATACTCTTTGGTATCTGCGTTCTTTCACTCAACATAATATTTGTGAGCTTTGGCCATGTTGTTCCATATACCAGGAATAGTTATTTCCTGGTGTGGATTAGCCACCATTTATTCATCCATCTTCCCGTTGTCAGGGATTTGGGCTGTTTTTGTTTTCTTTTCACTCTTAGGAATAAAGCTGCTCTTAACATTTCTGTACAAGTCTTTTTGTGGACATAAGCACTCATTTCTCTTGGATATGTGCCCAGAAGTGGAAATGTTGAGTCCTGGCAGAGGCACATATTTTTAGCCTTAGTAGAAACAGCCAGTTTTCCATATTGGTTGTGCCATTTATACTCTCAATAATAGCGTGTGACAGTTCCACCTTCACCAACACTTGGTATTGTTAGTCTTCTTGGTTTTAGTCATTTTAGTGGGTAGGTAGCTGTTCTTTTATTTGCATTCCTGATGAAAAATTATATTGAGCACATTTTCACATCTTTTTTGGAAAAACATACATATTTTTAATATCTTATGGATCATTTTATTTTTCTAGTTTTTGTGCTAATATTGTTATTTGTTGTGTCTCTTGATTCCTATCCTGGTGATTTTAATTTTGAATGGGAGTTAATCTGATTTTATTCATCCTTCCCAGGAGATGTAGGTTGTATCTCAGCAGACTGATTTTGCATTTGCCCTTTCCAGAATTCCAAGGATTTCAATATTTTGGAGCCATTTTTATATAATATTTCAGCTTGAATATATGATCTCAACATTGTAAAGTTGGAATCATATCAAAATTTTTAAAATCGTATCAAATTTTAAACTTTCAGAAAAACTTTATTTTCTGACCTAAAAAATCCCTAATATTATTGTGCTTAGTTGTTTGGTCATGTCTGACTCTTTGCGACCCCATGGACTGCAGCCTGCCAGGCTCCTCTGTCCATGGGGATTCTCCAGGGAAGAATACTGGAGTGGGTTGCTATGCCCTCCTCCAGAAGATCTTCCCAACCCGCGGATCAAACCCAGGTCTCCCATATTGTAGGTGGATTCTTAACTGTCTGAGCCACCAGTGAATCTCTATAATACTATTAAGATGTGATATATGTAGTGAGTTCTCAATGTTAATATTTCATATCAGAACATGCTTTTCAAATTATAAACTTTTTTCAAAATCATTTAATTTGAGCTTCACAAAAACAGTGATGCAAGCAGGCAGTTGTTATCATGCTTTCTTGTTTTTTTCCCTTTTTGCAAATGAGGAAATGGAAACTCAGCCTTTTAATGATAAGTCCAAGGCCATACATTCAATGTGTGATCAGACCAAGACTAGAACTCAAGTCTTTTAATTCTTGGTCCACTTCTTTTTTTTCAATATATTCTACTTAGACTGACATAATTCCTTGTTATGCTTTTGAACTATGGTGTTGGAGAAGACTCTTGAGAGTCCCTTGGACTGCAAGGAGATTCAACCAGTCCATTCTGAAGGAGATCAGCCCTGGGATTTCTTTGGAAGGAATGATGCTAAAGCTGAAACTCCAGTACTTTGGCCACCTCATGCGAAGAGTTGACTCATTGGAAAAGACTCTGATGCTGGGAGGGATTGGGGGCAGGAGGAGAAGGGGACAACAGAGGATGAGATGGCTGGATGGCATCACTGACTCAATGGACATGAGTCTGAGTGAACTCCGGGAGTTGGTGATGGACAGGGAGGCCTGGCATGCTGCGATTCATGGGGTCACGAAGAGTCGGACATGACTGAACGACTGAACTGAACTGAACTGAACCGATAGATCGTATATCATAGAAATCATTTAATTCCAAGAGAAGTTAACTCATTCACTAATTACATCAGTAGTCTAGTATAGCACATGGCTACGAGCATGAGCATGAGCTTGGAAATCAGATTGCCTGAGTTTGCATCTCAATTCAACTAAACCTTTGGCACATTAGCCAATCTGGATCTCAATTGTAAAAAGGAGGTGGTAATGCTTACCTCATAGAATTTTTGTCAAGATTAAATGAGAGTATACTTATAAAGCTCGTATCTTCTTAGTATGTGTTAGCTATTATTATCCTTTCATCAGATTTTTAATGAGACGGTTTATGCCATATGCACTCTACTGATATCTGCATTGATTTTGCATTGCTTCGCTCTTCTTTGCCCCCGGGAATTTTCTTCTCTCATGTTGTCTGATACAAGGCAGTACTTGACACTACAGCGATTATATGATATTTAAATCATAAATCATTCTGTCATCTCTATGCCTTATTGGCACATGTAACTAAGCTTTATTAAAATATTATATAAGCCAAGAATTTTCCATGAAATATTAGGCTTGCTAATTTTTTCCCTACATTTTTGGCCAAAAGCCTAGATGCCTTGTGTTTCCAATATAATGTTATACTGCATTTAATATAGGCTGGAAGTTGTCAAGTGGGAACAAAGAAAAGAAGCTCCTATTTTCAGGTGAAATTTTGTTACTTCTAAATCTGCTTCTGCCACTTTCTCTCTCCTCTTTGTCAAGGACACAGCAAACTCTGTGCCTGGGCCAAGTCCTTGGCACTGGAAGTGATAGGTCACCGGGAGAAACGGGTGCCTCTATCTAAAGTATGCTTGTGATTGTCATATGTGTTGAGGATCCTGAAATGAGCAGGACGGTGCAATTCTAGATGAGTGTTACTGCTCATTTTGAATGGGCAGTGGGATAAAATGTCTCCCAAGCTGTGTGTTATGCAGTCATTCCACAGGGAAATAAAACTTGGGCTTAAAAAGTCAATATTTGGAAGTGATTACTTATGGCAGGAGATTTTGTCTTGTTTTCTTGTTTTAAAAGAAAATTATATCTTTCTTTGGACTTCCCTTCTCTCTGGAGCAAATGTAGGGGATTCGAACATAGAAGGAATGCCCAAGAGTTTAGTCAGCTACCTCACTCAAGTAATTGAAGAATGGCTCTCCCTCCCTTTTTTTCAATTTTTCTTTTTTTCCCCCAAAGAATCAGTAGCCAGCCTAGTCCCATCACTCTTTTTTTTCTGGAAATACTGGATGTGATTTGAATTTGTATTCTGATTTTCATGTCACTCTCCAGACTGTGAAACTCCCCTCAGCAGAAGATACTACTTTAAATTGGCTCAGACCTTCTGGCCACAGCTCTTTAGGCCAAAGGTTGATCCTTGACCCAAAGTGAAGTCGTGTAAATTTGTCCAGTCATATGTAAGATCAAACGATGAGCTGGACACAGGAGATTTCTTGCTTGATACTTGGAAATAGACAATCTGAGAAGTGAAGAAAGTGACTGTGGGTGCAGGTACTCCAAGATTTCATCTGAGATCAGAATGGTCAGAAAGTCTACATGCAAGAGGAGGAAGGAGTGGAGAGAGGGGTGGAGATGACAGCTCTGAAGGGAAGAATGAAGCCGAGAAACTTGACAGAAATAGTATTAGAGAGTGGAGAGTCTCTAGACCTGACCCTGTCCTCACGCTTACTGATGCCCAATAATTCTGCATTTCCTAGATTCTATTGCATGAATTTCTCTTCAGTACACCCCGATCTTACTACTCCTCCCTTCTCTGGTGTTTGGAAGTACCACCTCTGGAACTCAATTTTTTTTTTCCTTTGAGCTCAATTTTAATTTTTTATTTAATTTGCCACTTTAAATATAAAATTTAGAGGATAATTATGCTTTATTAAATAGATATAATACACTAGCTTTTCTTAGTAAAAACTATTTTCTTAATAAAAATATATACTTCCAAAAATAGAAGTGCCATCTCTGGAGTCAGACAGAGATCAATGATTAAATCAACTATTTGGGAGTAATTAATTTACCTTCTAGCCTCAGTTTTCTCATCTGTAACTTAAGTACAATGGAAAAAAAAAGATAGTTTTTTCAGAAAAATTTTTTTCAGAAAAAAACTTAGGAAAACAGTTATTTCAGAAGATTTTATACGAATTTTAATATACTAGAAAGCTTCATATTACTCTGACAAATAATCTCTCTGAATCACATTTTATCACTCAGAAGTGACACTTAGCAGATACTAAACAAATGCCATCAATCAAGATGAAATAACTTAAGTTTATTTTCATGCAACTTCCTTTAGTAGGGGGACAACCATCTTTCAAAAATGCCCAGTTCACTAGCTTTCATAAAAATTATTTTATTTATTTATTAGAAAAAGTTTTTGACCACATGATGTGGCATGTGGGATCTTAGTTCCCCAACCAGAAATTAAGCCCATGACCTTCTGCAGTGGAAGCCTGAAGGCTTAACCACTGGACTGCCAGAAAGGTCTCCATAACAATTATTATCATCCCTTTGTTGAACTAAAAAGAACCTGCCCACCATAACTCAGCAATGTATTGCCACTGTTATCTTAAAAACTGGTAGAAAAGGTGGGTTGAACTTCTCATCACTGAAAATACATTTTATTATCACTTCTTCTCAGCCTTTTAGCTAAGACCAAGTCTGGAAATACATCTCACAATTTATCAAAAACTTATTCCTAAAGGTGACTCTTTTGTCTAGAAGAAACACTTAAAGAATATTACAATTGTAAGCATCTTTCTACCATCCATTCTAAACACTTGTATTTGACTTATCTATGCATTGTGTTAATATGTGTTGTAAAAATTTATAGCAACTATATACTTCTTTAAGGCAGTTAAGATAGATGTGAATGTACATACTCAGATGTGTATTTGTTGAAGGGAGCACCCACATACACTGAGAGGTCAGGAGCTAGATTGTAACCAGTGAAAAAGGGTTAACAGTAAACTTTGTTGGTGGATTCTATTTATGCCTGCTTTCAAAGGATTGATGAATATTTCAGGTATCTGAAAGAAAGAGATTAGGAATTAAAAAAAAATTATGAAAGTCACTCAGTTGTGTCCAACTCTTTGTGACCCCATGTCTGGGGAATTCTCCAGGCAAGAATACTAGAGTGAGTTGCCATTCCCTTCTCTAGGGGATCTTCCCAACCCCAGGATTGAACCCAGGTCTCCAGCATTGCAGGCAGATTCTTTACCATCTGAGCCACAACGGAAGCCCAAGAATATTGCAGTGGGTAGCCTATCCCTTCTCCAGGGGATCTTCCTGCCCCAGGAATCAAACTGGGGTCTCCTGCATTGCAGGCGGATTTTTTACCAGCTGAGCTATCAAGGAAGCATGCTCTTTGCTTAAGTAGCGTTGGAACAAAACTCCAACTACTATTAGTCAAAGTGCAAATACTTAGATATGAAACTGTTGGCCTAAATCCACGTGGCCCTGATAAAACTAAAGGTCAATAGTCTTTCACTTAATTAAAACTGATAACGTGTATAAATAGCACATGTTGTAGCCCTGTCTAGGGGAAAAATGCAAACAAAGCAGCATTAGCCAGTGTTGTACTGTTGTTTTATGGACAAGCTACTTATTTTATGCCAAGGGCAGATTAAGTGATAGAAATTACTGTCTGAAAGCAATGCTTTTTGCCATTAATGTGTAGCATATATTTGAGATGGTCTGTGATGGTTGATGGCACTGTGATCACGGAAGGCTTTCTTCTTGGAGCCAATTAACTTATTTAGCCAGGTATGGGTCCCTTGATCTTTGTCAATTTAGAAAGGGCATTGGTGACCATAGTGTAAATGACTCAGGGAAATGAGCTCCAGCCCATAGAAAAAGAAAAAAAATAAATCCCATGTAGTGAATATGTAGAATTAATATATCAACTTTCATATGTCAACGATGATGATACCAACAGAAAAAATGTCAAGGTGGCACAGGGAATAATCATCACAGGTAATTTGCCATCCTTCCACATTGTGAAACATCAAGAGTGAAACCTACTCAAAACTACTCACATTTACACACTAGAAACATTTGAAAATATGAATTCAAACTCAATAGGGTAACATGCAAATAATTCAACAAGGAATTCAGATGTGGGTAAAAAAAGCTTGCCTCTTTTCAAAAAAATTTCCCTTTAGATCACAAATTGTTGATTAAACTACAACACAAAGTAAAACAGTGTTCAGAATCGCTGTTTATATCTTCTCAGCTGAGATTCAGTTCATTTCACTTTTTCCTTTATGATGGAACTAAGGCAGTTGACTCAATGATACCAAGAGGTTTGTTCTGGCCGTCCAGGATAGGTTAATGTCAGCAAAGCTAGGAAGCATGTGGATATCACCTCCAGCATCTTATGGCTCCACATTATGCATAATAAAAAGAAATGAGAGTGGTGACCAAGGTAGACTGACAATTCCCAAACCTGGCTAATTATGAATCTCATATGAAAGCATTTGCTATAAATACAGATATAAACCCTTTCACTGGGGAGTTTGAGCTAGAGGAGTCTTACTAATGCCTGAGCAAATCTTGAAAATGATGTGTAGTTACTAAAGAAAAAAATTAAACTCAAGTTACAGAATATAGCCTCTTGGCTACAGTTTCTTATTATCAAAGCCTAGGATTAGAAGACTGCATTTAACTTTGGATAAGGGGTTAATTAGGGAATTATTAAAATATTATAAATCACAGACCTCCAAAGAATGGAGTACAAAATAGTCATTTAACATATATTGGAAGACAACCATAAAAACTAATCAATAAACCTTGGAGAAAAGTCCAGACATCCAACTATTTAATTAGAGATGTAATAAAATTTATTGATGTAGTTGTTCCACTTGATGAAAACTTCCCAAAAGCCTATATATAAAACTGAGTCTGTGACAGGTGTGAAACAAAACTGTCAAAGCATAATCAGGTACTGTCTTGTCAATTTGTGTTGATTTACATCTATTGATCAGTCTTGGTTGATGCCCAATGGTATTGTAAGTAAAAGAATAATCATCCTTTTTAATTAAGCAAACAGAAAAAGTAATTTATGATATAATACCAAAGCAGCATATGTTCATAGCAGAAGAAACACAACACAGACAGTGAAAAGTTATAGGCACATGGCTAGTGGTAAAATTAATCAATGGACCATCAACTATACTTATTAGGGCCTGCTGTGGTTCAGGTACTTGTATTATATTCCAAGGGCACAAAGACAGACAAGACATGGTCCCAGACCTCAAGTATCAGTTACTTAGAAGGATCTTCTCTTATCTATCTAATCTAGAGCAAAGTTGACTTTTAAATTGATCGAAAAGAGCACTTAAAAGTAAAGGGTGCACAGTCCTTTAAAGAAGTATTTTTTCTCTTTTAACAATATCAGTAACCTATTTACATATAAAGCTTTAGGTATTTACTGCTTCGGAGAAGGCAATGGCACCCCATTCCAGTACTCTTGCCTGGAAAATCCCATGGATGGAGGAGCCTGGTGGGCTGCAGTCCATGGGGTCGCTAAGAGTCAGACACGACTGAGCAACTTCACTTTCACTTCTCACTTTCATGCATTGGAGAAGGAAATGGCAACCCACTCTAGTGTTCTTGCCTGGAGAATCCCAGGGACGGGGGAGCCTGGTGGGCTACCGTCTATGGGGTTGCACAGAGTCGGACACGACTGAAGCGACTCAGCAGCAGCATTTACTGCTTTTCACAAATATTAAGGAATTAAAATTGGTAAAAATGATTTGGTTAATTAAGTGTAAAATTTGTGATATGAAATTTGATTAAGTAAAGGCTGGTCTTCTTTTATAGATATATACCTATTTAATAAAAAATTATCTCAAGATTAGTTATTTCCATATTCAATAGATCACACATATAACACATGATTAAACAATTTAAGAGATCATCCTTGACTTTATTCAGTCAATTTAGTTTTGTAAACAATTAAACACTTAAGTGACTGCAAGTTATGAGGAAACCAGTGATCACTTAGTTGTAAAAATGGTAAATGTGATTTTCTGTTTAGTGTAATTAGATATGCTTCTGCTGACACTGCCTGGATAGCAGTAGAATATTTACAGATATCATGAGGGATTATTTCAGTGGGTAAATCCTCATTTCTCTTGATGTGTGTGGGTGCTAAGAAGCTTCAGTCGTGTCCGACTCTGTGACCTGATGGATCATGGCTCACCAGGCTCCTCTATCCATAGGATTCTCCAGGTAAGAATACCGGAGTGGGTTGCCATGCCCTTTTCCAGGGGATCTTCCCAACCCAGGGATCGAACCTGCATCTCTTAAGTCTCCTGCTTAGGCAGGTAGATTCTTTACCACTATTGCCACCTGGGAAGCCCTTTCTCTGTGACACTGAAATATATAACTTGGTAAAAAGCATGGTATGAATTCAACCTTACAAAGCATTTGCATGCCAGAAACACTTTGAGTAGATTGGTGGAACATTTAGAAAATATTTTCAAGTTCATGATTCTATTCTGTTTAACTTTCAGGGAAGAATAAGAGGATTTTTCTCCTAATGAAGTTTGATGTATATGATGAGTTAACAGTTTGCACTAAGTAACATAGAACACTTTTGTTCATCCTTGTGAAACTTATTTTAGGTAAACATCAAGACTCTAAATTCAGGGGAAGGCCCAGGCATAAGTTCTGCATAAGTAAGTATACGAATTTTCCAAGCATGAATACACAATAAACTGAACACAGGAACTATAGAAAGGGAGCTTACATTCTCTTTTTCCATCAGTTATAATTCTTCAAAATCTTACAATGCACATGGACCTTGACATGAAAATCAATACTGATACAAATGGGTACAAAATTACAGTATAAATCTTTGGCTGCTAGCATGACAGTGGAAGTAACTTTTAGCATTTTTTCAATTTATTAATTTACATTTAAGAAAGCATGACACTAATATCCCGTAAATTTTGATGCACCTTGAATATGCACATTAAAATCAGAATAAAATTTTGATACACTCTTTACATGTACATTAAAATTAGAGCAGGAGCAAATATGTACCTGTGTGACACCACTGGGTATATTAAAAGAAATATACATTCTTCCACCTAGAAATAGACACATGTTTTACATATATGTGTATGTCTACCTATGTTTATATATGTATGTATGTATGTATGTTTGTATAGATATATCCTGTGAAAATAAGGCCACTTGCTTATGCTCTCCAGTCTTGAATAATATGGAATTTTAGGCCTTAAGGATCATAAACACATCTAAAGTGAAAGTGAAAGTCGCTCAGTCGTGTCCGACTCTTTGCGATCTCATGGTCTGTAGCCTACCAGGGTCCTCCGTCCATGGGATTTTCCAGGCAAGAGTCCTGGAGTGGGTTGCCATTTCCTTCTCCAGGAGATCTTCCCGACCCAGGGATTGAATCCGGGTCTCCCACATTGTAGGCAGACATTTTACCATCTGAGCCACCAGGGAAGAATACATCTAATGATTAATTAAACCATGGAAAGCTGTAGTGACCTGTCACTGAAGGGTTGAGCCTTATTATTTTTGAACTTCAGTCTGGAAAAGCACATTATGCTCGATATCTTAAGAACTCTCCTCTTAACTAGACAAGGAAAGATGGAACCTTGGGTATAATTTGTCAAATTTTCAAACTCTTACTATCATGATCATGCTAATGAAGGTTTTGGATTTGCAGAGTTATTATAAATGTAATAATAACTTCTAGTCTTGGTGACCAGAAACAATTTAGATGAAAAAAAAAGAGAGTTTTATAAGAAACGTCAGTATTATTAATGTTAATGAATACAGAACATATTCTCAGACAGTAAATAATGAATTTGAGTGTTTCATTTTCTAACTGATTAGAAAACCTGTCCTTCTTTTAATTTCTTCCAATAATATCTAGAAACACCAACAAAAAGGAAATATATTCTTACAAGTAAGAGTAAAATAATACTGAATGCTAATTGTAACTTCTATGCTCGAGAGATATTTTCCAGACTTAAGCAGAGTGGTTGATTTACCACTTAAAGTAGCTTACTTGTTTTAATACAACCTTAAAGGTTATTCTTAAAGGTAATGTGGCTTAATCTTTAGAAAAACATCAGTAATGAACATAATAAGCAGTCACAGATTGGGAAACAAAGCAAAACAAACAAAACAGAGGAAGAAGAAATGTCAATATAGAAAACGCAATATTCACTGGTACAGTGATATTGTTACTAATTACAAATTCCACAACATAACAATTAAACTTCACAAAAGTGTGTAAAAGTTTAAGATGCCACTTTCCAAAGGCCAAGCTGATGATCCATTAAGTAGGTTATGAGAGCATTATTTTAAATACAAGCATGGTTTTAAGACATTCCGTCACATGTCTGCACGAACAAAAGAAGCAAATACTCCATCTTCCCGGGCCAAGAGGCTTTCTGGAGTGTCATATTCTAAAATATTTCCTCGCTTCATCACAATAACTAGGTCTGCCGTCAGAATAGTGTGAACCCGATGCTGTGAGTAAGAAAAGAATAAATGTATTCATTATAAATTTCAGGGCACAAGCCAAAGCAATGGAAAATGCATATTTCACTGTTTATACAAGGGCATTTCTTTATCTTGGGCACAGCCCTTCTTTTTCTTTCTTATGTAAAGTATGATTTATTTACATACTTTTAAACCTAGCCAGTATGACTGGGTCTTATATAGGCTGTATTAAATTGAGTGTACCTAATGTAGTTTCATCGTTTTCATGGAATTGTGAATAGGATAACAAATGTTTGTCAAATAATTAAATGATAAGAAGAGTCACTGTGAACCAGTTTGGTTATAGTTTAGTCTAGACTAAAATTAGTTTTTTAGTAGAGTCAACTAATTCTCTGGGATAACACACAATTTGAAGAATCCCAGAAGGTGGTTTAATTCTGAGAAAACCATATGGGGAAGTCCATTCTGGCATGCAGTGTTAGAAGGTATTATCCAAAACTTTAGGTAGGCATGCTGTCTTTTTGTCTTTAGAGATCACTGCCACCCACTCAGTCATTTTCTCTTCCCACATGGTACCTTTTGGAGAGAAGCTCTAGTGTTAGTAATTAATCATAATAAAAATTACCACTTCTTGAATGTACATTATACATTAGCTACTCCACACACATACTTGTTAATCATCAGAACAGTCCACAAATGTGGGTGTTAATCTCTCCCCACTTTATGGGGGAGACCACTGGGGTTCATAATAAATAAAGCAAAATCAGATCACACAGATAGTAAGTAGCAGAGTTAACATCCAAACCAGGCTTATTCGCTTCTGAGCTACTTCCACTCTGCCATAGGATGTTTTGTTGGGAGGATCTGGTCCTTCAGAGGGTTGTTCACCTGTCAGTCAGAATGGATTCATGTTTTGGCTTTCCCACCTGTTAGCTGTGCAGTCTTGAGCAACAAACTTAACTTTTGTATGCCTTAACTTTCACATCAGTAAAATGATGGCTGGGGAATGGTGGTGAGGTTCAAATGAGGTAATGCATGTAAAAATAATTCAGCACTTTGTCTTTGCAGTGAGCCTTTTCGCTACTCTTGCTAAGTTAAGCGCTGTCCAATAGAAATATAATGTGAGCCACAAATATGCGGCACAGGTAATTTCAAATCTCTTAGGAGCCATACTTTACAAGCACAAATAAACAGGTGGAATTTGTTTTAGTAATGTATGTTAGTAACAACCCAAAGTTCAACCTAGGGCAGTCCCCAGAGCAAAAGCTTATCCCTTGCCCTGGACCTGCAGAAAGGGTATTCTCAGTGTTCGTGCTTTCAGAAAAGCAGGCAGTCCTGGTTGGAACTCACAACTAAGGGGCAAAGCAGCACATATATGGAGAGTGATAAAGATGCCAGCTTAGAACATGCACCACTAGTTTCAACATCCATAGACAAACCTATATCATTCACTAAATACTGGTAATTAATGGACTTCCCTGGTGGCTCAGATGGTAAAGAAACTTCCTACAATGCAGGAGACCTGGGTTCGATTCTTGGGTGGGGAAGATCTCCCAAAGAAGGCTACCCACTCCAGTATTCTTGCCTGGAGAATTCCATGGACAGAGGAGCCTGGCGGGTTACAGGCTATAATCCATTGGGTTGCAAAGGGTTGGACATGACTGAGTGATGAACAATGGTATATGTTTAGGAATATCACACTTTAAAGGATAATTTTTATCTTTAAGAAAGGGCCAGAGCCCCTTGCATCTCCATGCATTTAGAAGAAAATAAACTTAATGAGCTGTTTAATATCTGCTGTTCATTTCCTTCAAAAAATTAGTTCTTCAATACCTATATCATAGATATTTTTAAAAATCTGGCTTCAAAACCCATAAATAGGATATTATAAATATTGCCTTGATATTCTAAAATGATGCTTATTTTTAAAAATGTTGAAAAACTTGGCCTATAGAAGTAAATATATCTGGTGTTTATTCCATTACTCCAAATTAATTTATGCTTGACAAAGTGTCAACTGCCATAGCATTGATGAAATTTTCAAAATGCTCCAGAGAAATAAACCTCAACAAGAGTGAAGTATAGATTACTTTCATTAAAAAATGCCACTCACTATTTTGGGGCATGAGGGCTTCTTTTTAGAAACCCGAAAAAGTTATCTTTTAAAGTTATTCCACAATTTTCAGTGGCAGTTAACAAAAATAACAGAACAACTTTTATCAGGGAAAGAAAAATAGTTACTCAATAAATTCATTTACTTATGTATTGGCTGCAGCACACAGTGTGTGGGATCACAGCTCCCTGACCAGGGATCAACTCTGTGCCCCCTACATTAGAAGTCAGTGTTTTAACCGATGGACCACCAGCAAAGCTCCAATTACTCTTAATAGTTGTTGTTGTTTAGCTGCTAAGTCCTGACGACTATTTGCAACCCCATTGACTGTGCCCACCAGGCTCCTCTGTCCATAGGATTTCCCAGGTAAGAATACTGGAGTGGGTTCCCATTTCCTTCTCTAGGGGATCTTCCCAACCCAGGGATCAAACCCACATCTCTTGCATTGGCAGGTGGATTCTTTTCCACTGAGCCACCTGCAAAGCCCAACAGAGCTGATGAAGCTTTTAACAGAGTTGAGGAGTATTATGCAAAGGAGGCACCACAAGTTGGCTCTCCCTCTTATGAGTCTGGTAAAAGGAGTTGGTCCCACAGCATTTGGTTCTTTCCCACAAATTTCTATGTCTGGGGAAAGAGCTCTTGGTATCCTGGTGGCCACCGCCACACTGGGGGGTCTTGAAATGAACAATGGGTAAAAGACATACAAGTAAACAGAAAAGCATTCAATGAATGCAGAAAAGCAGAAATCAGGTGAGATAACATAATTTTTTGGTGAAAATATACAAATTATGCTCAAGAAATCTTCCAGCTGTCAACTAACTGTGACCACCCATCAGTACAGAGAAAAATAGTCTTCAGCGTAGGCAAGGGTCTGCTTTTCCCCCTTTTAACCTGCCTTTTTAAAGGGAGCAAGAAGCTCTTTCTCCCCATCTTTTCAGTGAGAAAATTCTTGGAAATGTTATAAAATCGTTTTTCAAGTTAGCCAATTTTCTCAAGTCTCCCTGTAGGCAACTCCAGGGCAGAAGGAATCACAGAGTTCACCGGGAAAGTGAAAGTGCTATCTCTTTACTTAGGCCCAGTTTACAGAAGCAGAGCCTTGATGGGGAATCCTTTCCAGCTACCTTGAGAAAGCTGCACTTCACAGGGTGCTCCTTCTAGTATTTTTATTTATTTGTTTGGCTGTGCTGGGTCTGTGATGCAGCAGGCAAGATCTTTGACCTTCATTGCAGAACACAAAATGTTTAGTTGTGGCATGCAAACTCTTAGTTGCAGAATATGGGATCTAGTTCCCAGAATGGAGATCGAACCTGGGTCCCCTGCATTCGGAGCATGGAGTCTTAGCCACTGGACCACCAGGGAAGTCCCAAGGATATACTTTCTCCCATGCATCATTCACAAAACCAGAAGCACAGGCAAGCACTTCACACATAACTCCTATGACTCAACTGTTAAAAACTTAAGTAATTATTGAGCGATGCTCTCTTCAGGGCAGGTAGGGGACACCATGTGTTTGGTACTTTAAGGACAGTTACAGAACATCTCCAAGGAACAGTGAAATTGGTCCTTAGGACAGAGGAAAATCTGGGTACAGGTTTTCTCTCATACTTACAGCTACTGTAACAATGGTGTGGTCTGCAAAAGCTGTCAAGGCCACTTTCTGCCTGACCACTCTCTCTGGTGCATTGATACATTTGAAAATATATGCAAATGCCTCATTTGTATTGAGCACAACAGAAGAACCCAGTTGAGCTGATTTGTATAATAACACCTTGTAGTTAGTTCCCTCCCCCATCCCTCCCCTTTAATCTGCATTCTTCTTGCCTTACTGTGGGGGAGGTGGCTAAGATAACTACCAGAGAATGGGATACTTGGCAGGGTAGCTCCTGATGTTTACTTGTTGGTCATCACCAAAGTGGAAAAGAGGCCATTCTTGAGAGCAAGCAAGTTTGGAACAGTATCACACTCTACTAATATACCCTCAGATAAGACTAAAACAAGGCCTGCATCCAGAATAGAGGAGACACGGTGCTGGAGAGAAAAGAAAAATGGAAAGGAAAGAAGAGAATCAGCAAGAGGGAAATGTCCAAGCAATTCATTTTAAAAAGAATTTTGTTAAATTTTAAGCCTGTCAGTAAGAACCCATCCATCTGCAAAGAGAAAGAGACAAAACCATGGCCTCTTTGCAGTAACTTGTAATGGGCATTACAAACACTTAAGCAAGTTTTCAATTTGATTGGGGCTATCTAAAAATCAGAGAAAGTATCTACTCGTATCTCATGGCCTTCTTTTTGCAAACGGGTGAGTAAACAGGAACACAGAAATTAAGTGTAAATAGTATCAGCAATCAAACTGATGAATTTTGGTTCTGAAACTGATCATCATACAATTCGATTATTCAAAAAAGAATCATCCCATATGAACTACCGTCTGTATCTGGTGAAATAGTACAGGCTATGACCTGCTGGAATTCTGAAATTTAGAATGCTCTTTCATTGTAAACTAAGAGAGGAAGGTAGAGCAGACAGCTTGGGGAAAAAACAGTGTAATGGCATTCAAAGCGTAGCATTTTTTTTTTGCACGGATGCAGAAATATTAGCAGAGAAATATATGATTCAACATAAGTATACTTTTAATTGCCCCCAAATAAAGAATACTGAATCTTCAAACAGCAACCAAAGAGGAGTAAACCAACACTGTCTCCTATACTTACAGCTATTGTAACAACGGTGCGATCTGCAAAAGCTGTCATGACCACTTTCTGCAAAATGTTTTCCTGCCAAAAAATAAATAGAATCTGAATTTTCTCTGGACTCCTTTCTGTTGCCAAAGTATTTTGTCCCCAAGAACAATGCTTCAACATGCCCAGTCTCTTCTGAGAATTCTCACTGCTGTTTTCTGCAGAAGGTCTAACAGGGAGCAGTGCCCAGCAGGGAGCTCAGGCTGGGTCCTGTAGTGTCTTCAAAATGCAAAGAAAACTCGGTTGATCAACTAGGAATGACTGATAGATTTATTGCCAGGAAAATGAATGAGGAAAATGAAACCAAATAGGTGGAGAAATGCTCACTTAAGGTTATTCCACAAAAAGGATGTATTCAAAACCAATAAAACCCTAAAACAGTGTTAAGTTTGGGGTCAGAAAAGGAGAAAATAAAATACATGCCAAAAATTTGGATTTTGACCCATAAAAGTACATTCCTGGCAGGAACTGTTTTTATTCCCACCACAAACCATTGTTGTTGTTCAGTCGCCAAGTCACGTCTTACTCTGCGACCCCATGAACTGCAGCATGCCAGGCTTCCTGTCCTTCACTATCTCCGAGTTTGCTCAAACTCATGTTTATTGAGTCAGTGATGCCATTCAACTATCTCATATTCTGTCGTCCCCTTCTCCTCTTGCCCTCCAACTTTCCCAGCATTGGGGTCTTTTCCAGTGATTTGGCTCTTCGCATCAGGTGGCCAAAATGTTGGAGCTTCAGCATCAGTCCTTCCAATGAATATTCAGGGGTGATTTCCTTTAGGATTGACTGGTTTGATGTCCTTGCTGTCCAAGGGACTCTCAAGAGTTTTCTCCAGCACCACAGTTTGAAAACATTAATTCTTCAGTGCTAAGCCTTCTTTATGGTCCAAATTGTTATTATATTTTAAAAGATATCAGGGATAAAGATTCTTCCTCTCTCCTCAATAAAAAGGCTCAATTACCTAAATCTTTATGTGAAGTTGTTATTTCTTCCAATCACATGGCTTATTGCCAATTAATTCATTCTTATTCTCCCCTTTTCTCTCTCTCATTTCTATTGAGGCAGTACTATCCTTATAATAACTCACAATATTATAAGAACTTAGTAATTAATACTAATTTTAATGTAGTTACATTTAGTGAAATGGCTTCATTAGAAACAACTTCATTGCTTTAAATTATCTTAACTTGGAGAAGATATATAACTTGTTATAGATACTTTAACTGCACCCTATGCTAGGTCGCTCAGTCTGATTCTTTGCGACTCTATGGGCTGTAGCCCACCAGCCTCCTTCTGTCCATGCGATTTTCCAGGCAAGAATACTGGAGTGGGTTGCCATTTCCTTCTCCAGGGGATCTTCTCTACCCAGGGATCAAACTCGCATGTCTTTTGTCTTTCATTACACGTGGATTCTTTACTATTGAGCCACTGGAGGAAGCCCAGTTTAACTAATTCGTCTTACTTAATACAAAGAAGGACAGGGAAGCCTGGTGTGCTGCAGTTCATGGGATCACAAAGTGTCGGACACAACTTAGTGACTGAACAAAAACAACAACAATACAAAGAAATGATGTCAAATTAACATCTCCCTATATAATTGGCTCTTAATAGTCTTGAAGCTGTTTCACCTTTTTGGATAGTTTTATTCAATCTAAAGTATACAGCAAGAAAATAAATAAGATTTTTTTTTGTCCTTTCTGATGCCAAACTTTTAATATCAAGTTCACTTTTATAAGAACAACATTAATAGATAGCTCATAACATTTGCAGTTCATTGTGACATTTTCCCCACTCAGTCACAACCTTCCAAACAGATCCTTCTTGGGCATATTTGACACTTTTAAAATTTTTAATTTTCATTTTATATTGGAGTACAGTTGATTTGTAACGTTGTATTAGTTTCAAGTATACAGCTAAGTGATTATACAGTTATACATATACATATATCCATTCTTTTTCAGATTTTTTTCCCTTTTTAGGTTATTACAGAATACTGAGTAGAGTTCCCTGTGTTATACAGTAGGTGAGTAGATTCCCTGTGTTATACAGTAGGTCCTTTTTGATTATCTGTTTTATATATAGTAGTGTGTATATGTTAATCCTAAACTCCTAATTTATCCCTCCCCTTATTTGACACTTCTAAATGATCTCTTTCAAAAGGTAAAGTTTCTGCCTTATTACCATCAATACATTGAGAGGGCCATTATTAATTCTAGCCAGTATTAATTTTAGTGAATCCCTCTTCAAATTGCATTAGAAGATGATTGGTTTTGATTATCAATAGATTCTATTAAACAGTGATTTGCATATTTCATTTTAGAACTTCCATGACAACACACCTGAATACTTGAATACAGCAGTCTCATCAACTGAGCCCTGGAATTTTACTCTCATGAGGATTAATCAAAAAGTGATGGCAAATTTATTTGATGCTTATTGGACAACAGGAGCTTCTTTAAAACAAGAGTCAAGTCTCCTTTATTGAAATTCTCAATGTGCTATATACCACTGGTTGATCAATGAGGTAGCTGAGAAGACACTGAAAACAATAGTCCTGAGGATATTCAGAACCCAGTCAGGAAAAATAAATTGTAATTTTTGCATGCATTTCTTTGACTCATCAATTGAAAGCAGCTTAGATGATGCACTCACTGTGGCCATGTCAATGGAAGCCGTTGCTTCATCCATGATGAGAATACTGCTTTTGCGGACAAAGGCCCTGGCAAGGCAGAACAGCTGTCTCTGTCCAACGCTAAAATTCTCCCCACCTTCAGTGACAACTGCATCTAAATAAAAAAAAAGCAAAGACTTCACTAAAGAAATGATATTAACGTTTTCCTTAGGCAACATAGTGGAAAACACATTATGTCCTATAAAAACCTATTGATGTCACTTTGAACTGGTGCAAGGATTTCATTTTGGAAAAAAGCAAAGAGAAACTTTACTTGGGGAAAATGAAGATGATCCTGGGCCATCTAATGTCTGACAATAGGTGGTAAATTGTCTCCTTATAGTAGGACATAAAGTACTGTTAAACATTTTAAAGACTGGAAGACCTTTGAGATGATTTAATTATCTGATGTAATTATCCAAGGCCCAGAGAAATAAAATGACTTGCCCAAGATGACACAGCTAACTGGTAGTAGAGCTTAGTGAGAAACAGAATGTTCTCAATTCCAATACTTATTCTCTTTCCATTATATCGTCCCCTTGGACTCTAAGCTCCAAGTTGGTAAGGATTTATTAATGAATCCCCAGTACTTATCACCCAGCATCTGACATAGTAGCTGAAAAGAAAACCTTGTTGCGTGGATAAGTGAGTTATGTCTTCATTACAGTTTCCTTTTTTTGGGTTTTCAACCACATTTTGTAAACTACTGCTGTGAGTTTAGCTTAAATTCTATTTCCAAAATGATCTATTTTATTAGGATTCAAACACACTGTAGTAGGGCTCCGAGGGGCAATTTCTATTGATTATTGTCTCACTGCTTCAAATTCTTATAATTTCTCATGCTTAGGGGCTACGCATCTATTCTCCAAATTTTAATGTATATAATAAATAAAAAGGAAGCATGAAATGATGAATGTTATTCACTAGAGCTGGTCTGAACCAGATCATTAGCAAACCATTGATGAAATCTTTATTAAGACAATGAGCATAAACAACATTCAATTACAGAGTATAAATATAATTCTTTGTTGCTTACACTGTTCCATAATTTCCAAATACTATGCCCACAATTCAAAACAGGTACATGCAGGTCTCATATTAGTGAGGAAAACTATATACATATAGTGATCTTTCCAAGTACTAATGGGGGAAGGGCAGAGTCTGAAAATCACTAGGGGAAAAAGGTCTACAAGCATTATCTCAAGTAGACTTTTCAATTTTTCAAGTGCTTGCTGGACTTTCCAGAGGAGACATCAAAAATTATTATGGGAAAGTTCATCCAGACCTCTGGAATTATTCCCCTTGTCTGACATTGGCAAGGTCAGTAAAACTATCCTTAAAGACATGCTGTCTCCACTTTGTGGGATGTCTTTTCCTTTGGACTGAATTATAATCATAAAAGGTATTGTTTTTGAGTAGGCCCCACTTCCCAAATAAGCTAACAAATAAATATAATTTATTCTGTAGGTTGATAAACTAAATGGCAACAATACAATCAATTTGGCAACTACACATTAAGCATTAAAATTAGAATATCAACCATTATGCTTTCTTAAATGAGTTTAGACTTTAAGGAAACAGAAGTCCAAAACTTTCATGAATGAAAGACTATATCATGAACTCTCCCTTGTTTAATTAATCATGTTTTTCTTTCATTATTCATGTTGTTCTTTTGTTTTTGTTATCAATTATTTACCAGAAATTACACTACGTGGCAAATAGATGGGGAAACAGTGGCTGACTTTATTTTTGGGGGCTCTAAAATCACTGCAGATGGTGACTGCAGCCATGAAATTAAAAGACGCTTATTCCTTGGAAGGAAAGTTATGACCAACCTAGACAGTATATTAAAAAGCAGAGAATTACTTTGCTAATAAAGTTCCGTCTAGTCAAGGCTATTGTTTTTCCAGTAGTCATGTATGGATGTGAAAGTTGGGCTATAAAGAAAGCTGAGAACTGAAGAATTGATGCTTTTGAACTGTGGTGTTGGAGAAGACTCTTGAGAGTCCCTCAGACTGCAAGGAGATCCAACCAGCCCATCCTAAAGATCAGTCCTGGGTGTTCACTGGAAGGACTGATGCTAAAGCTGAAGTTCTAATACTTTGGCCACCTGATGTGAAGAGCTGACTCACTGGAAAAGGCCCTGTTGCTGGGAAAGATTAAAGGCAGGAGGAGAAGGGGATGACAGAGGATGAGATGGTTGGATGGCATCACCGACTTAATAGACATGAGTTTGAGTAAACTCCGGGAGTTGAGTAGACAGGGAGGCCTGGCATGCTGCTGTCAATGGGGTCACAAAGAGTCGGACATGACTGGGTGACTGAACTGAACTGATGCTACCTCTGGGACTGAATTCATATCAGGGATCTAGAAAGACTCCATATGCCATGGAGCAACTAAGCCCATGTCCCACAACTACTGAGTCTGTGCTCTAGAGCCTGAGAGCTGTGGCTGCCGAAGTCCCCGCACTCTAAGGTCTGTACTCCACAAGAGAAGCCACTGCAGTGAGAAGCTGGAGAACCACAATGAGAGAATAGCACCCACTTGCCACAACTAGAGAAAAGTCTGTGCAGAAACAAAGACTCAGCACAGCCAAAAATCAACAAAAATAAATATAAGGAGCTTTAGTGCTAGAATTATGTAATTCTAGAATAAAATGTAGATATGTAGAATTCATTGCATATATAAAAAAATTAATGCATCATTTAGAAGATATACCTAGACCTCCTGGTAGGGATTTGACCATGTTCTTCAACTGAGCAATTTCAAGAGCTTCCCAGAGTCTGTCATCCGTGCATTTGCATTCTGGATCTAAATTAAATCTGTAGGGAAAAAAATCAGTTAGTGAATAAATTTTTAAAATGACTGTTTAATGTGTGCTTGCTTATTGCTGTTCTTCCCTAAAGATGGAAATCCTATTTGTTTGGTTATTGCTGTATGCCCAGGATCTACAACAGTGCTTAGGATAGAACAGGCATTCACTTCATGCCTTAATATTCTTAAATTTATTAAAAAAATTTTTTATTGGAGTATAGTTGCTTTACAATGTTGTTAGATTCTGCAAAGTGAATTTACTATATGTATATGTATATATCCCTTCTTTTTCAGATTAACTTCTCATTTAGATCACCACAGAGAACTGAGTAGAGAAAAATCGTAATTCCCAAAGATACATGCACCCCAATGTTCACTGCAGGACTATTTACAATATCCAGAACATGGAAGCAATCTAAATGTCCATCAACAAAGAAATGGATAAAGAACATGTGGCACATATACACAATGGAATATTACTCAGCCATAAAAAGGAACGAAATTGTGTCATTTCCAGAGACTCTGATAGACCTAGAGACTTGGACAGAGTAAAGTAAGTCATATTATGTTCAATGTAACTTGAATAGTATCTAGCTAATTATCCCTACAGAACTAATGTTAAATACGTAAATCTATATGGAAATATACAGTGCTATTTCAGATGAGTTATGCTGTATCAACTACAATAACAGAATTCATAATATATTCAAAGATAGAGATTTCTATCATATTGCGAAATAATCTGGTACACCTAGAAGTTTTAACTGAAGTAATTTTACAATGTGGCTCAGATCATGAACTCCCTATTACAAAACTCAGGCTTAAATTGAAGAAAGTCTTCCTGATAGCTCAGTTGGTAAAGAATCTGCCTGCAATGCAGGAGACCCCGGTTTGATTCCTGGGTCAGGAAGATCCCCTGGAGAAGGGATAGGCTACCCACTCCAGTATTCTTGGGCTTCTGTTGTGGCTCAGCTGGTAAAGAATCTGCCTGCAGTGCGGGAGACCCCGGTTTGATTCCTGGGTTGGGAAGATGCCCTGGAGAAGGGAAAGGCTACCACTCCAGTATTCTGGCCTGGAGAATTCCATGGACTGTGTAGTCCACGGCATCGCAAAGAGTTGGACACAACTGAGTGACTTTCACTCACTTCACTCACTTCTTCAGGGAAAAATGCTAGACCATTTAGCTATGACCTAAATCAAATCCCTTATGATTTTATAGTGCAGGTGACAAAGAGATTCAAGAGATTAGATCCGGTAGACAGAGTGCCTGAAGAACTACGGACAGAGGTTTGTAACACTGTACAGGAGGCAGTGACCAAATCATCTCCAAGAAATAAATGCAAAGCAAAATGGTTGTCTGAGGAGGCCTTACAAATAGCTGAGAAATGAAGAGAAATGAAAGGAAAAGGAGAAAGGGGAAGATATACTTAACTGAATGCTAAGTTCCAAAGAACAGCAAGCAGAGATAAGGAAGCATTTTTAAGTGAATAATGCAAATAAAGGAAAACAATAGAATGGGAAAGACTGGCAATCTCTTCAAGAAAATTAGAGATACCAAGGGAACATTTCATGCAAAGATGGGCACAATAAAGGACAGAAATGGCAAGGACCCAACAGAAGCAGAAGAGATTAAGAAAAGGTGGCAAGAATATACAGAAGAACTTTATAAAAAAATTCTTAATGACTCAGATAACCAATAAGGTGTGGTCGCTCATCTAGAGCCAGACATCCTGGACTGTGAAATTAAGTGGGCCTTAGGAAGCATTACTATGAACAAAGCTAGTGGAGGTGGTGGAATTCCAGCTGAGCTATTTCAAATCCTAGAAGATGATGCTGTGAAAGTGCTGCACTCAATATGCCAGCAAATTTGGAAAACTCAGCAATGACCACAGGACTGGAAAAAGGTCAGTTTTCATTCCAATCCCAAAGAAAGACAATGCAAAAGAATGTTCTGTACAGTTGTGCTCATTTCACATGCCAGCAAGGTAATGCTCAAAATCCTTCAAGCTAGGCTTTGACAGGACATGAACTGAGAAATTCCAGATGTACAAGCTGGATTTAGAAAAGGCGGAGGAACCACAGATCAAATTGTCAACATCCGCTGGATTATAGAGAAAGCAAGGGAATTCAAGGAAAACATCTGCTTCATTGACTATGCTAAAACCTTGGACTGTGTGGATCACAATAAACTTTGGAAAATTCTTAAAAAGATAGGAATACCAGACCACTTTACCTGCCTCCTGAGAAGCGTGTATGCAGGTCAAGAAGCAACAGGTATAACGAGACATGGAACAACGGACTTATGCAAAACTGAGAAAGGAGTACATCAAGACTGTATATTGTCACTCTACTTATTTAACTGACATGCAGAGTACATCATGCAAAATGATGGGCTGGATGAATCACAAGCTGGAATCAAGACTATTGGGAGAAATGTTAACAATGTCAGATATGCAGATGATACCACCCTTATGGCAGAAAATGAAAAGGAACTAAAGAGTATCATAATCAGGGTAAAAAAGGAGAGTGAAAAAGCTTGCTTAAATCTCAACATTCAAAAAACTAAGATCAGAACATCTAATCCCATCACTTTGTGTCAAATAGATGGGGAAAAAGTGTAAACAGTGGCAGATTTTATTTTCTTTGGCTCCAAAAATTACTGCAGATGGTGACTGCAGCCATGAAATTAAAAGATATTTGCTTTTTGGAAGGAAAGCTATGACAAACCCAGACAGCATATTAAAAAGCAGAGACATCACTTTGCCAACAAAGTCAAATGTATAGTTTTTTCCAGTAGTCATGTATAGACGTGAAAGTTGGACCATAAAGAAAGCTGAGTGCTGAAGGACTGATGCTTTCGAATTGTGGTGCTAGAGAAGGCACTTGAGAGTCCCTTGGATTGCAAGGAGCTCAAACCAGTCAATCCTAAAAGAAATCAACCCTGAATATTCATTGGAAGGACTGAAGCTGAAGCTTCAATACTTTGGTCACCTGATGTGAAGAGCTGACTCAGCGGAAAATACCCTGAGGCTGGAAAGATTGCAGGCAAAAGGAGAAGAGAGAGGCAGAGGATGAAATAGTTGGATGGCATCACCGACTCAATGGACTAGAATTTGAGAAAACTCTGGGAGATAGTGGAGGACAAAGGAGCCTGGAGCGCTACTGTCCATGGGGTCACAAAGAGTCGGACAGAATTTAGCAACTCAATAACAACAATTTTATGATTAAATACTGAACAATCTTACATACGTTTTCTCTTTGAGACAAGGAATATTTAGGAAAAGGTGATAAATACTTTGCAATGAAGTAGATGGAGTAGAGGAGCAAGAGAGAAAAGAGACTGGATGGAACGATAGACATGACCTGATGGACAGTAACAGTGGACTCTAGAGTCAGACAAACTTTATTCGGGATGGCAGTTCTACCCCCAACTAAATGTATGAACGTGGCTAAGCCACAGCTTCTCTGAGATTCAAAACCCTCATCTGAAAAATGGGGACAAATAATATAAACACTAGAGCAGTGCTGTGAGGACTCAGCAAAGAGTAGATACCTCCATTCTCTTTCTCTCTTTTCTTTCATGAGAAACTGCAAACCAGGCATGGAGAAGAATGTGGCAGCTTCTTCAGAGCAATTTTGGTGGAAAGAAAAATTGTGAGGGGTGGAAGAGAATCAAGGTATTTACCAAACTTAGTATCTGTTGAGCTCAAATTAGACACACAAGAGGCAGGCAGGGCATCTGTAGGGTGGACACCTCAGAAATGTCTGCCAAGAACAGAGGGAAGGGTGGTGTTTGTGGAGTTGAACAGAAGAGATGAACTTTGGCGGGGGGACATAAAAGATGGGTATGAGTTTGAGCAAACTCCAGGAGATGGTGAAGGACAGGGAAGCCTAGCATGCTGCAGTCCATGAGGTCACAAAGAGTTAGACATGACTGAACGACTGAGCAACAACAACAAAGGATGGGCTTCTTTAGGTTAATCCAGCCATTCTAAGCGCCTCAGTCCAAACTGTGGGACAGAACATCTGACCTCATCATCCTGATGACGACCTTTCACACCTACCTGAAAAGCAACTCTGAGAAAAACCCTCCTATGAGCCAAAGGGTAAATACTGAGGCACATGAGTTTCTTTGAATACATTACCTACCGGATAGAACCGCTGAAGAGTATGGGATCCTGCAGAATGATTGAAAGCCTAGAACGTAGTGTGTGCAGTGGCAATTTGGAAATGTCTATCCCATCAATGACAATCTTTCCTGTTAAAGAAAGACAAAAATGGCAAGCCTGTCATAAAACCACAAGTAAAATAATACTGGTTTACCAATTGGAAGTGCTTTCCTAGTTCAGGATTGAAATTCAGAAGATGATGCTTTCCATGTAAGTATGATCATGATATGCCTCTAAGAAAATAGGTATTTTGGCGATATTTTCTTTCTTATGTATTATATTTTCTCCTAAAGGGATTTCCACTTTTTACTGTTTATGTGGTTCATACAAACCAAAGGTACTCTTTTCCCTCAGTGGTCTTCTTTACAGTATTCCTTTATACTGTTCCCAGCTCGATTTTCCTTCATAGGACATTCTATTATACACATTTATTGATCTTTTGGGGGCTTCCCTGGTAGCTCAGTTGGTAAAGAATCCGCCTGTAATGCAGGAGACCTAGGTTCAGTCTCTGGGTGGGGAAGATCGCCTGGAGAAGGAAATGGCAACCCACTCCAGTATTCTTGTCTGGAAAATCCCATGGACAGAGAAGCCTGGCAGGCTACAATGGGGTTACAAAGAGTCAGACATGACTTAGCGACTAAACCACCACCATAGATCTTTTTAATTGTGTGGCTCAGACAGTAAAGAATTCACCTGTAATGCGGGAGACCTGAGTTCGATCCCTGGGTTGGGAAGATCCTCTGGAGGAGGGCATGGCAAGCCACTCCAGTATTCTTGCCTGGAGTATCCCCATGGACAGAGGAGTCTAGAGCTACAGTTCATGGCGTCATAAAGAGTTGGACACAACTGAGCGACTAAGCATAGCACTCTCCCCAAACTAGAATATCAGGTTATTGAAGATGGGCATTTTTGTCTGTCTTATTCACTCGTTTATTTATTTACTTATATATTTCAAAAATCTTTTTACTTTGTAGTGGGGTATAGCTGATTAACAATATTGTGTTATATTTATTTATTTTTAATATTTATTTTCATTTATTTTTTGGCCACACCAAGTGACATTCTGGCTCTCAGTTCTCTGGCCAGGGACGGGAACTGTGCCCTCTGTAATGGCAGTTCAGGTGCTTAACCACTGGACTGTCCATGTTAGTCGCTCAGTCATGTCCCACTCTTTGCAACTCTTTGCAACTGTAGACTGCCAGCATCCTCTGTCCATGGAATTCTCCAGGCAAGAATACTGGAGTGCATTGCTATTCCCTTATCCAGGGAGTCTTCCTGATCCAGGGATTGAACCCAGGTCTCCTGCATTGCAGGCAGATTCTTTACCATCTGAGCCACCAGGGAAGCCTCAAGAAGAAAGGCTTCCCTGACCAGGAAACAAACCTGGGCCACAATGGTGAGGGTGTCTATTTCTAACCACTAGACCACCATCAGAGAAGTCTCTTTGCTCATTTATTGATTGAGGAGTATAGTACAGTACAAGTAAGAAAGAAAATTCTATGACATAGGTATCAACTCTTAATAAATTTCACTGTACATGAACTTGTGCAATCTTGATGACTCTTCCTTACCTTGATAGCTTTAGTTTATGGTATTGTTTTATGCAAAGATAATATTGCTCTATGAGATAAGCATGCTAAGCGAAGGATGGCAGTTAGAGTCCCTTTGCTGGATTTAGATTCAAGAGCAGGTAAGGTGATTAGCTTAAACTTTCTTCTGGGTATAATATATTATCTATTAAAACCTCAATCGCTTAATGGTATTAAAAAGATAATCAGTCATCATAGTCCTCATGGGAGCTGAAATGATGTTTCTGAACTCATGAGACTATGGTTAATCTAATATGTTCCATCATAGTGACAGTTTTTTAATGAAAAGTTTCAATCAACTGTCTTGGATCCTGTAATTGGATTATAATGCAAATCCCACAGAAAATCCTTAAAGGATCTGTGTATTATTACCAGTCATGGCAAGAGCAAGCTGCTTATCTAGAGGTGGATAGCTATCTCTTTGCTAAATCTAAGTCCCAAACCCTTCAGTGACCACAGTTCAACTTTGTTGTTCATAAACTGACCTCTTTATTTCACTGAGTTGTTGTGTAGATTAAATAATGTAACCTGTCAAGTATAATAAAAATGTAAAGTACTATCACTATTATCACAATGATTAGAGATAATAATATTTAAGCAATTCTCGAGCTGATGGCTCCCCTTTCATTCAAGATGGCGTATGTGCTGGCCTATTTATAGGTCACTTAATAGACTAAATAATGTGACATATTTTTTCTAGAACAAATATTAGATTACTTCCATGTATGATACTATTAATAATTTTGCAGATGAATAAATATTTTTTATATTGTCAGCGTGTCCTTGGCACTTTATTAGCAACGGTCACCTCTTCCCAAAACATCCAACATCATTAAACCACGTTATTAAGCAGATGATAATAAGAGTCATACACTAAAATTAAAATGTAGCTTATTTATCTCCTTTTTTCCTTTAATGGAAAGAAATGTGCTTTTAGTTTGTAGGAAATTAGACAGTCTTTTTCTCTCTTCCTTCTTGAAATGCCACTTCCATCTGCTGCTCTTCATAATGAGTGGCTTTGTTTTCATTTTACTAATTTAATAAAATTCTTTAACAATAATTTCTAGAGCTGAGTTTAGGGCTAATAATTTTATTTCTCCAGTTCCTTTTTTTCTTTACTCCTAAACTGTTTGTCTGGGATACATACATGCTCAGTTGTGTCTAACTCTTCGTGACCCCTTAGACTATAGCCTGCCAAACTCCTCTGTCCATGGGATTCTCCAGGCAAAAATGCTGGAGTGGGTTGCCATTTCCACCTCCAGGGGATCGGGGATCAAACCCATGTCTCCTGCATCTCCTTGCATTGGCAGGAAGATTCTTTACCACTGAGCCACCCAAGAAGCCCATTTATCTGGAATACCTGCCTCAAACCATGGTATGTAGGACACAATAGTAGTTGTAGTAATGCATGCTCAGTCATGACAGACTCTTTGCAACCCCATGGATTGTAGCCCACCAGGCTCCTCTGTCCATGGGATTTTCCAGGCAAGAATACTGAAGTCATTCTAAATATATTTTATTATTGCAGGACTAGGTAAGTAGATAGCATATTTAAAAGGAGAGACATTACTTTGCCAACATAGGTCCGTCTAGTCAAGGCTATGGTTTTTCCTGTGGTCATGTATGGATGTGAGAGTTGGACTGTGAAGAAAGCTGAGCGCCGAAAAATTGATGCTTTTGAACTGTGGTGTTGGAGAATTCTCTTGAGAGTCCCTTGGACTGCAAGGAGATCCAACCAGTCCATTCTAAAGGAGATCAGTACTGGGTGTTCTTTGGAAGGACTGATACTAAAGCTGAAAATCCAATACTTTGGCCACCTCATGTGAAGAGTTGACTCACTGGAAAAGATCCTGATGCTGGGAGGGATTGGGGGCAGGAGGAGAAGGGGATGACAGAGGATGAGATGGCTGGATGGCATCACCGACTTGATGGACATGAGTTTGAGTAAACTCCAGGAGTTGGTGATGGACAGGGAGGCCTGGCATGCTGCAATTCATGGGGTCACAGAGTTGGACACAACTGAGTGACTGAACTGAACTGAACTGAGGTAAGTAGACATTGCTTTTTTTTTTTAAAGGAAAAGTATCACATGGCTAATGAAAAAGTTTAGTTAGTAACTCACCATCAAATATATCCACCATTCTGAAGAAAGCCAGAGATAATGATGACTTCCCACTGCCAGTGCGACCACATATGCCCACCTAAGAAAGCAACTGTCACTCAGAGAAAAGAGGACTCAGACAAAAGAAAAAAGTAGGCATAGCATTTTTAACTTAGATAAGACACCATGATAAAACTGCAACTCTATTTAAACAGTTACATTAAAATTGTCGTTCTCCTCTCAGGTCTCCTTTCTGAGTTATCATTATTGAGATAACACAGGATCTTCATCAAGTCTTCATCAACTGTTTTTTATTTCTATGCGGTTGTGCGTTTTACCTCTGTGGCTTCATTTTTCCATTTAGTGTATCATTGACCTAATAAACAAGTACTCCACTTTGTCTCAGAAGTGATGATTTTATTATATAACAAGAAGTAAAATGAGTCCATTTTTCTGCACACTTGCTCTTTTTACAATAACTAAAATAAATTATTGTGAGGCCAGAGCTAGTACAAACACAAAGGTTCTCAAGGGGACATCTGGAATGGTCATGAGCCAAAAGCTAGAAATTTTGAAAAACATGCCTGTTGTTCACTTTTCTGATCTTCATGGGAGATGAATGAATGGCAATACAGTTTAGAGAACGTATACTTTATCTGGATCCACACTCTCCCATGCACATAATTTGACCTATAAAGTGTAAGGAATATAATGGGAGCCCAGTGAGAAGATCCTTGGCTGACATGTCTAAGGAGCTCAAGTGGCAATGGGGTGGTTCCATCTGAGGTTCTGTATGAATTACATCAAATGACAGTGAACTCCATACCTTCTGCCCAGGTTTGATGTAAGCCTTGACGTGCTTAAGAACAGGCTTTAGGTTATTTTCATATCTGACACACAGATCATGAATCTTGATCTCCCCTTCCTGAGGCCAATGTTCTGGAACTTGAGAAGGATCTGGAGGGTGGAGATGGAGTACAGGAAGAGAGACAGAGAGACACAGGAAGAGGCAGAAAGAAAAGCACACATACTTATATACATTTATACATACACACATAATCATTGTTTCCTAAATTTACGGTCATACTAAACCTACTTCTGGGTTTAAAATTTCTTTAATTAAAAGATTATATTTATTTATTTGGATTTTGGCTGCATCTGGTGGCTTGAAATTTCTTTGTTCCCCAAACAGGGACTGAACCCTGGCCCTTGGCAGTGAGAGCATGGAGCCCTATGCTCCATGGCCAGTGGTTTCACTGGCCATGGAACCACTGGCCCACTAGGGAATTCCCATATGGGTTTTTTTCTTTTAATTAACATTACATTCAGAGTAAAAGTCTCTTGATTAAGAACTTTAAAAATAGTTTTTGTGTGTTTGTTTTGGAGCATTAACGGGCATCACGTCTCTCAGCACTCTATTGCTCAATTCTATTCCTGGTGGTTCATCTGTCAATGAATTCATTTGTTCAGTCAGCTGGTCCTCAAACATTTGAGTGATTCAGATGTGAGAGGTGTTATGCAGGGAGCTGAGAGGGAAGACATGCCTCGAGGTGCTCAGTGTGTCCCAGGGGACCGCATGCAAGTGAGTCAGCCCCTATAGGACTGCACGCAGAATCACATGATGGAGGCTGACCCAAGGTGTTCTGGGAGCAGAGATGGTGGCAGCCCAGGAGTTCCAGCAGGGTTTCAAGAGGAGGTGGTGCCTGAGGAGGTGGTGCCTGAGATGGATCTTAAAGGATAAGAGGTGGGGAAATTTATTTCATATATATATATATATATAGAGAGAGAGAGAGAGAGAGAGAGAGAGAGAGAAGAACAAAGATAAAAAGAAAGCATAGCATGTTGGTATGGCCAGAGTGAAAGGTATGTAGGTGGATAATGAAAGATGAGATTAGACAGGTGAGGAAAGATTGACTAATGAATGGTTGCATGTCCTTGAAGAGCTGAAGAGGTACTGAAGGATTTAGGGAACAGAATGCATATTAGGCATGAGATTTGCAGTTAAGGAAGATTATTCTGTCCTCAGTATTGAATTTCCTGCCAGTTTTATTCTAGCAAGGCTAAGAATCTTGGTTATTTTAAGATCTAAGCTCCTTGGCATCTAAATTAATAAGCTCTTGAGAAAAAGAATACAATAGTTCATAGTTGAGGTTGGTAATTAATATAATAAAATCCAAGTATCTTTATGCCATTGCATGTGTGCTCAGTCGTGACTGACTGACTCTTTGTGACCCCATGGACTGCAGCCTGCCAGGCTCCTCTGTCCACGGGATTTTCCAGGCAAGAGTACTGGAGCGTTGTCAGTTCCTCCTCAAGGGGATCTTCCCGACCCAGGGATTGAACCCAAGCCTCCAGAGGCTTCTGCATTGGCAGGCGGATTCCTTACCACTGTGCCACCTGGGAAGCAAGTTTCTTTATAATTCTCTCTAAATATGACTAGGTAAATCTATTTGGACTCTGGTTGTATCTAAGATTTTTTCAGGCCTAAATAATCACATCTTTTCAGATGCAGTTGTACCTTATCAGGCAAAGTCAAGATGAGAGAGGATTCTCTGGCTATTGAAATGGAAAACAAAAGCAAAAATGACAATGTGCCTGACACACAACTAATATTCTTAAATAACTATTTAGGTGAAACACCATAATATTCAGAACAATACCCATGGTTCCTTCATAGTTCTCAGACTCCATAGTCAGGAAACTGTTCACTTTCTTCACTGCGCCCATCTGGACTTCCACATCAGCCAAGTTCCTCACGACCCAATTCAAATAATTGGTTATCTGTGTCAGGTGACAAAAACAATGAGCACATAGCAAATAAAGTAACAGTTTTTGTGAACACTGGATATCAGGGGATAGGATGACTTGGACTGTTCACGTGGGTACAGTTCATAAACACTACAGGTTATCAGAGATCAGAGAGGATGTCATGGGCTAATGCTGGCAAAGGAGGTATTGGCTCTTCTTCAATGGTCCTCTAATGTCATTGATTTGTGGACTGTCCTGACTTCCTTGCCCAGTGGATAGTTGTATGCTTCCACTTACCTCATTTATATTCACATGGGAGTTGAAGTGAAAGTGAAGTGAAAGTCACTCAGTTGTGTCTGACTCTTTGTGACCACATGGACTATACAATCCATAAAGTTCTCCAGGCCAGAACACTGGAGTGGGTAGCCTTTCCCTTCTTCAGGGGCTCTTCCCAACCCAGAGATCAAACCCAGGTCTCCTGCATTGCAGGCGGATTCTTTACCAGCTGAGCCACAAGGGAAGCCCAAGAATACTGGAATGGGTAGCCTATGCCTTCTCCAGCAGATCTCCCTGACCCAGGAATTGAACCAGAGTCTCCTGAATTGCAGGCAGATTCTTTACCAACTGAGCTATCAGGGAAGCTCACAGGGGAGTTAGTGTTCTTAAATGGGTGGTGAGCAACTCAGGACAAGAATCCCAAACAACCTTGGGAGAACTCTGACCACAGTGTTTGAGGAGTTTCTAAAAATTGGTTCAAAATGTCAGAAATGAATCCATGCCATCCTAAAACGCCGGGTTTAGGCCCAAATCTACTATTATCTGCAGGCTATCATCTTGTTATGAATTTCTAACTAGTCCTCTAACATCCACGAATAAGAGTTGATGATAACTACGGAAAGTACCTCAAGTGCGGTACAAAGACAGAGAGAGAGGTTTTCATCCATACTTACCGTAAGTGCATACAGAAGACCTAAGCCCACCAATCCGGAATTGGAAGACCCACTAATGGATGCAATAGATGCAGTGAGGACAATGCAAGCACCCAGATAATCCTAAAAAAGAGTGAGAAAAAATGTTAAAAGATTTTCCCTAAGTTCTTAAAACCAAGGATCCCGATCAACCCGGGTGATCACTAACAGAATAGACGTTACTCATGGTGTGTCCTGTGAGGTTTCAGAACAAGGTTACAGAAGGTAGGGAAGAATAATAACTCACAGTCTTAGGGCTGCACGGGAAGTGATGCAAGGCTCTGATTATATCTGAAAGCAGATAATTCTTTCAGAGATGGTAACTACCTGGTCAGAAATCAAGCTGCAATTTTTGGCATGACCAGGATCAGATGAAATATTTTCTTTCTTTCTTTCTTTTTTTCTTTTCTACTGCATTTTACCAGACAAGCAATTATTTTTAACTTAACTTTCTACCTTGAATTTCATGTGCACTTATACCAGGGTTGGGATTAGCTCTCTTATATGCTAATTCAAGGCCTTTGCAGAAATTTGTATCTAGTTAGCTTGTTAGGATTTGTATCAATATCTGAACTTTTTGTCAATATGGACTCAGAGTCTGGGACATTAAATCTAAAGATTGCATAGAAATAGGAATAAGTGTAATTTTTCTCTCTTAATTAGAAATATGAACATGTCTTAAAATATCTGAATTAATTATGACTCAATGATAAACTTTTTCCAGAAAATTTAAAAATTAATTAAGGTAAACCTTTAAACTCAAAGGACAGATGGGGGGCACCTGTCTATTTTCTACACTTTCTTCCTCCTCCATTTCCCAACATTCTTAGACATTGTTATATCTTATCCTTTGGAAAAGAAATTTCTTTTTTTTTTTTTTTAGATTTGAATATCAGGAGATTTATTTCAGTGCTGTTATTATTGGAAAAAATTGGAAAACAAAAAGGAAATTTTCCTACTATGTGAAAGTTGCTCAGTTGTGTCCGACTCTTTTAGATCCCATGTACTATACAGCCCATGGAATTCCTTAGGCCAGAATACTGGAGTAGGTAGACTTTCCCTTCTCCAGGGGATCTTCCCAACCCAGGGATCAGACCCAGGTCTCCTGAATTGCAGGCAGATTCTTTACCAGATGAGCTACCAGGGAAGCCCTAGAATACCTATACCAGGGAAGCATAGAATGAATAAATAAATCATCATACAGACATGTGATGGTATTGTATATTTTGCTGTGATTAAAAATAATGTTTTAAACATTTTAATAATGAAAAATGGTCATCATTTTACATCGAATAAAAAATGCCAGGCATAAAACATGCAGCAGGATTTTTAAATTATAAAACATTATATAAATTTTATGTGTTTACTTTTTATTTATTTCTTAAAGGTAATATAAATGTTAACAAAATGTTAATGGAATTGCCCATAGTCAATAGAATCATTAAAATTTGTCAGGCTGATGGGTCACATATGCCAGAAGCAGGTCAAATTTCAGGCATGAACACTTTCTAGAATTATCTCAAGTCTCATCTTACTGGTGATGATCTTCTCTAGCAAGATACACCTCTGATACCTTAAAAAAAAACTAGTAATTAGGTGAGAAGACTTTAATGACCATAAAAGAGTGGTTAACATGCTGAAATCAAGAATGGTTTCTCAAATCAGCTCACATGTGTGCATCCCAGCATCTATTTTCTTTTATTTATTTATTTCTATTTTCTTTAAAGATTTCTTTTTTGATGTGGACCATTTTAAAAGTCTTTATTAAACTTTTTACAATATCACTTGCCTTTTATGTTTTGGTTTTTTAACTACGAGTCACGTGGGATCTTAGTTCCCTGAACAGGGATGGAACCCATACCTCCTGCACTAGAAGGTGAGGTCTTAACCACTGGACAGCCAGGGAAGTCCCTCTGCAATTTTTAAATTAGCACCAAAGATCAACTTGTTGGGGAGCAATCAATGATCCCAGCCTTGGAATTACAGGTCTGGGTTCAAATGATGCCTTTGTCAATTACCAGCTAATACATTTAGATGAGTCAGTTTCTTCTTTGAAACTCAGTTTCTTCTTTGGAAAATAGAAATAGTACCTAATTTACAGGGATTTTGAAAGGAATAATAAAAAAAATCAGTTAGATTTTCCCACCTCCATGTAACAGGATGTCCTTTTCCCTTCTGGATGATTTTCAAATGTTTGAAGCAAGCTTAAAAGCTTATGTGCATCATAAAACATCAAAGGTTAAAACAGGCACTAAAATTTAATTCTGTCATGATTCCCATGGTCTTTACAAAGAATAAAGAAAGAAATCATGAGATTTAATCCCTCGAGGCAGTAAATTCCATAGAGTTAGTAAATATTCCTTTGATAGCTCCTTCCGTTGTATCCAGTGTATTCATTTATTAACAGCTTGTCACCAATCAGACCCCCCTTTATTTGAAGCAACAACTATATGAATGTAGAATCTAACCAGCCTGGGCTGCTTTTTTATATATTATAAATACCAATGTGTTCCCCTAAATACTTCTAAAATATTTACGACAATATGAATTTTTCCTTCCCACTCTCTTGTTAAAGTTAATACTTTTAACATTATGCTATAAATTTGTTATTCCCAATATTAGCTTTTCTAAAGAGACTCATAAAGAGTTTATGTGATAAGTCTCAGAAAGTAAGTTAGCACTAGGAGATACTTCCAGCAAGATGCTCCCAGCATGATACAAAGAAATATTCCAGTCTGTGTCTGAGAAATTACTGTGGGCAACATACAGTTTAAGACAGGGGGCCCCAATTTCCAGTATTTTAAGGCTGATAATATGAGGTGGACCTGATGTAATAATAATAGAAATAGAGTGCAGAGTAAATGTAATGTGCTTGAATCATCCCTAAACCACCTCCACCCCCCCCCCCCACCGTTCCCTGGTTCATGGAAAAATTGCTTTCCATGAAACTGGTCCCTGGTGTCAGAAAGTTTGGGGACCCCTGCTTCAAGGGCTTGAAACAATATATGTTTTTATTAGTTTCTATTCTCCACTTCCTCCCAGATGACCTCAGAAGGGCCTCATGCATTCATCCATCTTTCCATTCATTCAATGGTCTTTTAAAGGTATATATAACTTCCCTGTTTAGAATATCAATGCCTTCTTATTGCACTTGCAATAAATTCAGACTGATGAATTACAAAGCCGCAGATGATGCAAAGTCTGGGTTCTAGACCTTGCCTCCTCTGCCCTTATCTGAGATTCCGTTTCTACTCCTTCACCGTGCTCCAATCATGCTGGTCTTCCTGTCTTCGGTCAGATAAACTGGGACCTGGGACCCTTTACTGCAGTGCCTGAACCTGAACAAACGAATCCTTCAGCAAGAGAGTACAAAGAAACTGAAAGGGACTAAAAATAACGGCACACACGCGCCACTGGGGTCATGACTTACAATAAGATACAAAAAGGCTGGAAATCCACTGCCATTTCTAAGGTGCCAGGAACAGAAGCATGGTACTGTGTATGATCCCTGCACACAGCACCATCAAAGCGGTGGGCAAACCACTTAAGCTACTCTTCCTCCTCAACCCCCCAATTCACCCCTACATTCAACCTATTTAAGGAATCAGCACTCCCTGAAATGTTAAGGTGGAGTGTTAAACCACTGGACTGCCAGGTAAGTGCCCAAGGCATAGCTTTTTGAAGTAATAATAGAGCAGATTTTTCAGGGAATGAATCCATTGCCAAATTCCACAATCTAGTAAATTCAAATAGAAGTAAGAATTTAAAAACCAGTATGTCTGCCGTTTGTGGCAATAGTGGTAAAGAACCTGCCTGCCAATGCAGGAGACATTAGAGACTCAGGTTCAATTCGTAGGTCAGGAAGATCCCCTGAGAGGAGGGCATGGCAACGCACTCCAGTATTCTTGCCTGGAGAATCCCTTGAACAGAGGGAGTCTGGTGGGCTACGGTCCACAGGGTCATGAAGAATCGGACACGACTGAAGCAACTTAGTGCACAGGCACAGGTCTGCAGTTTAGTATCTAAAACAAAGTTATTTCATTTTTCATAAAAGTATTTTTTATCATTTTCTTTTTTTTTTTAAAGTGCTATTTGTGTTGTCTTTTAGTTATATCAATGAGATACTTTCCAGTTCATTCCTGGATTACCACCCCCTGCTCAATAATGTTTTTTTTTTTCTAAGAAACTGGAGATTTTTTGGAGGCATTTGATCAGAATTTTACCTCATCTGAATAAGAGAGGAAGCCCCTTTGTGCATGTTTATCAAGAAATCTCATAGCAAAATAACTAAATTCCAATAGCTTCCCTTCCAATAGTACTGTAATAGTAACAGGCATGTGAAATTGCTAGGTAATATAAGAGTTTATGTTAGTTGCCCATTTCCACTTCCTTTACCATTAACCTTTAGTTTAATGAATTATACAGTGACTGTACCTTTCCACACCTCCTTTCCTTTCCACTGCAAACATGTGAACAACAAAATGGCTTAAAAGCACTAAGAAAGGACAAGCAGATCATCTGAATTCACTCACATGCCAGCAGCACATGTCCTCCCATTAAGGCTTTCTATGTCCTACCCAATCAATTCACTGAAGAAAACACTTTCGGTCATAATGATACAATGGAAAGAGAGAGTCTGCTTAGGAAACAGAAGCTACTACACATGTGACTTTCCATTCTTAAAGAGGGCCCAACCATAGGACATTTGTATTAGTGATAAATTAAAACTTCCATTGAGTTTGGGAATTCAACACTCCCCTCCAGAAGGGAAGCCTTTGATCCCCAGGTCAAAAGAGAGGTCTCTGGTCAGATTTCCAATGATTCAATGACCTCTATCTCTTTGTGGGATTATAGTGAAAATAATAATTTTCCATAAAACAACCTTATAAGTAGTTAATAGGAATACCATCTCTCCCTTTTTTCATAGTCTTCAGAAATCCATGTCTAAAAACAAGAAGTCGGTGTTTATGGTTCCATGGAGTGTCTGGGTCTTCACATGACAAGATGAACACGCACCTGTCTATAATGGAGTTGTAAGCACTCAAAACAGCTCTGTACTGTTTCACAAAATAGACTCTCATACAAGTTCACCCTGAAGATTAGTTTCACTTTAGCCTGTTGATTCTAAAAACTTTTTTTCTTTTTTGGCTTCTTGATGTGATTTCTCTTTTATCCTTTCACCACACAGCAAGACAAAGCCTTGGAAAGACACCCTTTAGATAGAGTTACACAATTTTTGCAAATGGAAACACCAATGCCAAAGAACTGGAACTGTTTAGTGCAGAGGGATGAACAGAAAATGCTGTGCTGAACAAAAGAACGTAAGCATCATTCAAAGGTTAGGCTGCAGTGACACCCTGCACATGACTGTGGTCCACTTCACTTGGCACCAGAGGAGAAACACTCCCCTCCCCTGCCAAAGCAACCTGGGTGGTCACAGTCTGGCTACTTTCCTACCAGCCAAATTATTCTTTTAGGTTCTTGTCCTTTTCTGAGGCCTGTGTGCTGTGACCTTTATTCCACCCCCCCCCCCAATTCAGAATAAGTATGAAATGAACACGGTGGGCAGACTACATCTTCCATGGCTGACACTCTTCAGCCAGAAAAAGGGAATACTTTGTAATTGTCTTATGTGTGTTAGTCACTCAATCATGTCTGATTCCTACAGACCCTATGGGCTGTAGCCCACCAGGCTCCTCTATCTATGGGGAGTCTCAAGAATACTGGAGTGGGTTGCCATGCCCTCCTTCAGGGGATCTTCCTGACCCAGGGATCGAACCAAGGTCTCCTGCATTGCAGGCAGATTCTTTACCCACTGAGCCACCAGGGAAGCCTCTGTAATTGCCTTAACACTTATTTAGCATGACCAGAAAAAGAAATGAAAGCCATATATTGAAAAAATATATATAATAAAACTTGGATGGGGCTCAGGAATCTTTCCAAATTCAAAAAAGGTATTTTTATCCTTTTATCCCTTACTTCTCTTGGAGATCGTCTGTCCACAGAATTCAGTGGCATTGCTCCAGAAAACTAAAATTGAGAATGAGGAAAAAAGGAAAAACAGTCACGGGAAACTATGATAAGCTTTCTCCTCTTTCTCTCCATGGAGGTCATTTTGCTGTTCAGTCATCAGTTGTGTCCCACTCTTTGCGATCCCATGGACTGTGGCACTTCTGTGGCAGGCTTCCCTGTTCCTCACTATCTCGCAAGCTGCTCAAACTCATGGCCATTGAGTCAGTGATGCCATCCAACCATCTCAACTTCTGTGGCTCCCTTCTACTCCTGTCCTCAATCTTTCCTAGCATCAGGGTCTTTTCCAAAGAGCTGACTCTTTGCATTAGGTGGCCAAAGTATTGGAGCTTCAGCTTCAGCATCAGTCCTTCCAAAAAATATTCAGGAGTTATTTCCTTTAGGATTGACTGGCTTGATCTTCTTGCTGTCCAAGGGACTGTCAAGAATCTTCTCCAGCAGCACAGTTCAAAAGTACCACAATTCTTTAGTGCTCAGCCTTCCTTATGGTCCGGAACTTCCACATCCATACATGACTACTGGAAAAACCATAGCTTTGACTAGATGGACTTTTGTCAGCAAACTGATGTCTCTGCTTTTGAATATGCTGAGTTGGTGAGCTCCTCAGATCCACATCAGGAGACCTGCTGGCCTCTTCTGAGCTCTGCCCAAGGTTCCTCCCGTCCTGATACCGATTGGCTGTGCTTCTGCTATGGGAGCTCCCAGATTATTTGAGATTAGCAGATATTTTTGTTAATTTGCTGGTTAACATATCGAAGAATAGGGAATGGAGGCAGCTGTGTTGATACTGGAGATAAGATCAATGCAGCATCAGCGGGCCAGATAGAGGTTTTCATTACTTATCTTGTTGTAAATGACTTACGAGGCAGAAAATATCCAGCTGTGGGGTTCAGAGAGCAGTTCACACCCCAGTCTCCAAGGTCCTATATCTGAACACTTATATTTCTCATATTTCTGAAACAAGATCCATTTATTTCAAACTGAAATTGTGTCTCCAGTGATGCACAGTAGTAATGAGGTCATTTACATGTGTACAATTGGGAGAAAGGTTATTTCCTAGTTAGAGTTATCTGTTCTATTTATTCAACACTCCTATTGTGGCACATATGTTCTTGGATTATAGCATTTATATTCAAATAAACATTCTAATGTTCTAATATTCTAAATATTCTGGTTCTAATGAAAACTCTGTACTTTGAGTGTACAGAATAGGAGAATAAATCTGACTGGTTTCAAGTTGGATTTCTGGGATTGTCTAGAAGGGTATGCGTGTGTGTGAGTGTTTGTGTGTGTGTGTGTGTGTGCTAAGTTGCCTCAGTCATGTCCAACTCTTTGCAACCCATGGACGGTATCCCACCAGGCTCCTCTGTCTATGGGATTCTACAGGCAAAAACACTGGAGTGGGTTGCCATGCCCTCCTCCAGGGGATCTTCCCAACCCACGGATCGTACCAGGGTCTCTTACGTCTCCTGCATTGCAGACAGGTTCTTTAGGCCCACATAAACTTATTGAGAGAAGGAAATGGCAACCCACTCCAGTACTTTTGTCTGGAGAATCCCATGGACGCAGGAGCCTGGCTGGCTGCCATCTATGGGATTGCACAGAGTTGGACACGACTGAAGAGACTTAGCAGCAGCAGTAGCAGCAAACTTATTGATAAACAAATATGAGAGATGAAAGAGACAAAATCATCCACAAAAGACTCTGGACCTTGAATTCTATCAGCAGATATGCCTGGAATGTTGCTATAAATCAGCAAGTTTCTTACCAAATTTTATATTTATTCATCAGAAATAGAGCAAAGGACTCTATAACTTTTTTGTGTTGGTTTTTAAGGGACAGATCTGGTAATGAGACCAAATAGCAAGTTGTGGAAAGATGATAATACACAGAAAAGAAAAAAAAGACACAAAAACAGATGTGTTATAAGGTAATAGAATGAATGGCAGATTCTACCCTTCCTTTTTCAAATATCATACATACATATATATATATATATATTTTAGGTTTCTACAAGTGGAACTAGAATTCATTTATATTCAAGTAGGTCCAGCCGCCTTTAATGGGGGAGTTAAGTAGCAGGGTATGAGGCAAGCTAAACTAACCCACTCTGAATCTGGCTGCTGTTTCTCTCTCATTTTTCCTGACCTCCCCTTTCTTGGCAGTCTGAACGCTCTGATATCTTGTCTTCTGGCTACAAGAGCAGAACATATGGTTTGCTTGAAGATTCTTGTTAAACGTTTGTCCATCAGCCTGACAGTGGGAAGTGCTAACGAGAAGAAGCAGAAGCCAACCCAGACTCACCTCAAGTCCAGAGCAAACACACGTGCCCCTAAGAAACACACTTGATCGTCAACATCAGGAAAATCAAACACAAAGGAAACTACTGACATTTCACCCCTGTGATTTTAGGACATTCTCTGATTAAGCTAGTTCATCACTAGCTTTGTTATTCAGATATGATTTCTTTTCCTCGGAGAAAACAGATTTGAGCAAACAAACAGAAGCTTAAAGCAAGGATTTAGGGTCTGGGTAAGATCTAGGAATAGTAGTTTGTTTCTGTTATAAATCCTAAACACTTCGCCTGCCTTTCTGTTACTTACAGGTAATTGGAAAATCTCTGCCCTGCCCCTCCCAACCCCCACAGTGATCTGGAAGAAATTTCTTATCTATTTAAAATTTGTGAAATATAATTGTGTTATGTTGCTGGATAATTTCTACACAATAACACAACACAAAACAATATAGTGCTGGAGAGTCTCTGTTATTAGTGACCAATTATGACAACTACAGCTTACAGGGGGACCCAAGATTCTCTATCAATATGTTATCCATCCATCAACAACTCAGATTTTAATGTGGGCTCCTTCCTTTCACTTTATCAAATCCCCATTCCCAGATGCCCTCTCTGATCCACTGAGTTTTGAAAGAGAGCCTCCATATGACTGGGATGCTTAATCAGTGGAAGTGAGGTTCTTAACAATAATGCAGATAAACTTCCTTTTCCTTTTCACAAACTAATAATTATTTTTTAAGAAAAGATGACAATCAAGTCATCATTTCTACCAAAGTTGCTTATTCATACTGCAGATTACACAGCCCAGTCTGCAAACAACATCTCCTTCCCTCTGGAACTTGGGTCTAACCTATTTCCTCTTTCATTTATTAGGAGTGGTTGACTTATTAACCATTTACCAAAGCAGGTACCATTTCCATTAATTTATTCATTCATCCATGCATCCATCTATTCAAAAGACATTTGTTGAGTGTACCTGCCAAAAAGTGAGCTACAGGACTTATATTACTATTTTTAAACCTAACACACCCATGAGGTCATACTCCTAGTTTACAAATGGCAAACTGGGACCCAGATAAATTCGTTAACTTGCTGGACCAAGTATGTACAATGCCAAAGCTTATACCCATTCTCCTTATTTATACAGGACAGAAGAAGGCAACAGATGAATAACTGCAGTTTTTTACATTTGGGCTAACATGACCCTCCACTGGCTTAAAATAGAAAGCTGCCATCTCTTCCAGGCTGGTCCAGTTCAGTAGAAGTGAGTACATCTATTCACTTGTCAAATTTTGAAAAAAAAAAAACAAAACCAAAAACCTGAAGTTATACAAATATTTGCTATTCCATTAACTTATGTCATCTGGCCACTAATGAACACAAACTGAATTTTTGCTTTTGGGGCTATCTGTCTTGCCATTACCTAAAAACATCATGACAAATTTCATCCGTACCATAAACAAACCTGAGCTAAAGTCCAGAAAATGTGGAGTGAGTGCTGAACCTCAGTGGAAGCCTAGTTTTTACAACTGTCTCCCTCTTTGCATCAGACCTCTTCTCTGTGTGGTTTCCATTTCGAAATCATGAAATGAACGTACCGTTCTGACCTCCAGCCATCTGTTGGCAGCTGAGAGGAATAAGTAGGCAATGTTGTTAGTGTCTGTCAGTTCCAGCATTCGTTGCTTAAATCTGGTCTCATGCCTGCAGAAAACAAAAATATTATGTTAGCCACACAACAGGAGAAATAATAAAAAACAGTCACACTTCCTACTACATTATTTACTCAACACAGTGACGAACTGGTGGGATGGAATGACTAGTAAACGGACTACTTGCAAATAAAGGCCAGCTGCTACTGCTCTCCTGCACCCTTCCTGAGAGATGGCATGGAGCAGTAGTTCCTTTCTCAACCTCTGCTACAGAAAGGAATGTTTCCGATGACAAAGTCCTATTAAAGATCATTTCATAACTTTCTACACAAGGATGGTTACCGTGAAAACAAGGCATGGCCTATGTCTCAAGGGCCCTACAAAACCCAGAAGAAGTTGTACAGAAATGCAACATACTTGACCTAGATTTTACTGCATATATCTTACTTTTCCACAAGGCATGGTCGGAGTTGGTAGCAGGAGCTAGAAGAGACTCACGAAAGGCAGGAAACTATGGGTCTGTAACAGGCAAGTATATACCTTAAAAATGTTCTTTTCGCTCAGTTTCTGGAAATCAAAGGAGGACAACGAGGTGGCAAGAGGTCGAGGATGAGGGTCCTTGGGAACGGCAGATGTCCTTGTTAAGCAAGATATCTTACACCTCAAAGTTACAAATTATTTATAAGAATGGTCATTGCATGAAAGAAACTCTTGGTGTGTAGTATTTACAGGGATCTAGGACACACACCGGAGAAGGCAATGGCACCCCACTCTAGTACTCTTGCCTGGAAAATCCCATGGGCGGAGGAGCCTGGTAGGCTGCAGTCCATGGGGTCGCGAAGAGTCGGACACAACTGAGCGACTTGACTTTCACTTTTCACTTTCATGCATTGGAGAAGGCAATGGCAAGCCAATCCAGTACTCTTGCCTGGAAAATCCCATGGACAGAGGAGCCTGGCGGGCTACAGTCCATGGGGTTGCAAAGAGTAGGACACGACTTAGCAATTAAACAACAACGTGACACACAGAGTTTAGATACTGATACTGGGTCAAATTAAGTTCATTCTTGGTAATCAACATAATCAGACCAAATTCTGTGTAACCTTTGTTATAAAGGAAACTTCTAATAAAAACCTCATCCCAGGATTTCCTTGGTGGTCTGGTGGTTAAGAATCTGCCTGGGAGTGCAGGGGATGCTGGTTCAATCTCTAGGCAGTGAGCTAAGATTCTGCGTGCTGCAGAGTAACTAAGCCCAACTGTTACAACTAAAACCTGATGCAGAAAAAGAAACAAATATTTTTTAAAAAGAAACTTCATCCATTTGAACATGGGAGCTACTTCTCATAGAAACTCATGTTCCATGTTGATAAATCTTTTCTACATCACAAAAATAGTCTCTTTTTGTTTTTCAATTATTTTCCCTGGGTAACAGAAACAATGGAAAGCTGGATCATATAAACAAAATAACTGATTGGAAGGTTGGAGGAAGTGCCAAATTCAACTTTCTGTGGCTTCGGCTTATCTTACAGAGACCTCCTGTCTATGTGTTATGTTTGCAGAGAATAACCAAATTTCATCTGACAGCCTGATGGTGATTCCTAGTTGATAAAAGACTGCTCCAAGTACCCCCCGCCCCCACCGCCCCAAATCTTCAAATCAATTTGCAAAAGTTTACAATAAACTATCACTATGTCAAAAATGAAGAAGTCTGGGGTGGGGTGTTCACTTGGCCCGTGAAGCCATCCATACAGGCCAATATAAAGCACATAGTTGAGATTTATCCAGTCAATCCGATCACTCCAACATGCCAAACCAGAAAAATCAGATAATTGAGTCAGACAGCAACATCTGATCTACGATAATCAAAGGGTTTGACGATCAGAGCCAAATAATTACCTCACTTTGGGTTATGTAGCCTTGACCCAAATGCCATGCACAGGAGGACCTGCACTGAATAGCAATACACTGGGCGGGACCAAGCAGGCTGAGAAACAGGACCACCCTCATCATGACCCTTATACAGATGTGTGAGCTTAGTCACTCAGTCGTGTCCGACTCTTTGCGACTCCATGGACTGTAGCCCACCAGGCTCCTCGGTTCATGGGGATTCTCCAGGCAAGAATACTGAAGTGGGTTGCCATGCCCTCCTCCAGGGGACCTTCTCAACCCAGGGATCGAACCCAGGTCTCCCGCATTGCAGGTCAATTCTTTCCTAGCTGAGCCACCAGGGACAGAGTGAATAATTAACAGAGGATGACTCACAGAGTTATAGGATTTACTGAGATAGTGGATTTCAACTGTGAACAGATATATCCAATTCTGTATTTGCATTATTGGGTGGATTTTCACCCACTCATTCAGGAACATTTAGCAAGCATGAACTCAAAGTGAGACATTACAACATATATGTATGAACAAGACACAAGCTCTGCCCTAAAGAAGCACATTGTCTAGTGAAAGAGGTAAGCATGGGGTTGTTGTATGAACAAGTAAAGAGGGCTCAACACAGAAGCCAATCACATGGCCCTATGTGAAAAATGCTACGTGACTATCAAGGAAGATGAAAGTTTGCACTGGCTAGAAGAAAAGAATGGCAGGGAATAGGGTGGAAGGTGGGGAGGGATGGATAAAGCCATCTCTGGGATGGACTGAATGAGGTTTTAAGAAATGGGCTGAATTTTTTCGGGCTTCCCTGATAGCATATTCAAAAGCAGAGACATTACTTTGCCAACAAAGGTTCGTCTAGTCAAGGCTATGGTTTTTCCTGTGGTCATGTATGGATGTGAGAGTTGGACTGTGAAGAAGGCTGAGCGCCGAAGAATTGATGCTTTTGAACTGTGGTGTTGGAGAAGACACTTGACAGTCCCTTGGACTGCAAGGAGATCCAACCAGTCCATTCTGAAGGAGATCAGCCCTGGGATTTCTTTGGAAGGAATGATGCTAAAGCTGAAACTCCAGTACTTTGGCCACCTCATGCGAAGAGTTGACTCATTGGAAAAGGCTCTGATGCTGGGAGGGATTGGGGGCAGGAGGAGAAGGGGACTACAGAAGATGAGATGGCTGGATGGCATCACTGACTCGATGGACGTGAGTCTGGGTGAACTCTGGGAGTTGGTGATGGACAGGGAGGCCTGGCGTGCTGTGATTCATGGGGTTGCAAAGAGTCGGACATGACTGAGCGACTGATCTGATCTGGTGACTCAGACGGTAAAGCGTCTGCCTGCAATGAGGAAGACTTGGGTTCGACCCCTGGGTTGGGAATATACCCTGGGGAAGGAAATGGCAACCCACTCCAGCACTCTTGCCTGAAAAACTCTATGGATGGATGAGGCTGGTAGGCTACAGTCCATGGGATCGCAAAGAGTCGGGCACGACGGAGCAACTTCACTGGTTCACAGAATTTTTCAGGTGGACAAGGAGGGACAAAAGCATTGGAAGTATCAGGAACAACATGAGCTAAGGAGCAGAAATGAGAAAACAAGTCCAGGAGCTGGAGACAGGGTCCCCCTTCCTAGAGGGCTGTGATGATGGAGAGACGTGGTGAGGGGGAAACTTGGACCAAAGCCTGTGGACTCCAGTTGAGACGAACGTCCAACACTTCATTGTGACAAAGTGTTTGGTCTGGGGCTCTTCTTCCTCTCCCTCTAGTTTGGGGATATTGTTGCAGATACACTCTTAAAGAGTTTGTAAATGGAGCTGGCAACAGTCTGAAGGAGCAGTGAAAGGGGAGGGGTGGAAATGCAGCGAACATTCTTTCTGTGTGTTTCTATTTGGCAAGAACCCTTCTGTTTTCCTAATGGAAACTTTGACACACTCAGTCTGTATCTTTTCATCCACATCCAGCTCATCTTCTGAACATTCTTAGACCTTTATTCTGTCAGACCAAAAAAAAAGTAGGAAAGGTCACTGAAATCTCAGTCTAATTTAACTGTGATCCTCTGGTGGTAAACTACTTGAGGTTAGTTCATGCTGCCTCTGAGTACACCATGAACCCTGAACGCAGGGGAGGAAAGCAGCCTAATCAGTAAATACAAACTTTCCAGAGAGCTAAGGACTCTGGGGACTCTTACTAGCCTGAAAGACAGGAAGAAGTAGATGGAAAAGCATGTGTTTGATTCTTAACAGTCGCTAAGTCGTGTCTGCCCCTTTGCAACCCACGGACCGTAGTCCACTGGCCTCCTCTGTCCATGCGATTTTCTAGGCAAGAATCCTGGAGTGGGTTGCCATTTCCTTCTCCGGGGAATCTTCCTGATCCAGGGATAAACCTGCATTTCCTGCATTGGCAGGTGGATTCCTTACCACTGAGCCACCTGGGAAGCCTCATTCAAGTCTTAGGTGACATGTAATAGTTTGTCCTTTTTAGAGCTCCCTAGAATTTTCCTGATGTAAAATTAGGAACAGTCAAGCCAAGTTCTGCTCATGTGTCTAGTGAAGAATAGATGATTAAATGAAAAATCTAAATCTTGACTTTCAGTCAAGTTTCTCTTTCATTTGAGACCAGGCTCATTTTCTTCAAGATGTTTTACAAGGTCCAGTCTTCATCATTCTCAGTAAATGACCTCACTTGTTCTTCAGGGAGAAGACAGAGGCTGTTTTCTGTTCCACCTGCCAGCTTGCCTGAATCAGGTCACTGCTTCTTCCCCACCTGCCATGTTATCCCAACTATTTTCCCTGTGGTATTTATCTGGGGTAGAAATAAAAGGCCATATCTTTGGAGTCTTTCTATATCCATTGCAAGACTAGCATTTGCCATGTGTTTAAAACTCAAATAAATTAACTCAAAAGAACTTTGGTGAAAAAATGAAATTCTTAACATGGTGTACTTATGATTACCACTGGGCATTGCTGGCTACTATTAGAACACAAATTATGTCTTAATCAGTTCAGTTCAGTTCAGTTGCTCAGTCGTGTCCGACTCTTTGCGATCCCATGAACTGCAGCACGCCAGGCCTCTGTGTCTGTCACCAACTCCCAGAGTCCACCCAAATCCATGTCCATTGAGTCGGTGATGCCATCCAACTATCTCATTCTCTGTCATCCTGTTCTCCTCCTGCCCTCAATCTTTCCCAGAATCAGGGTCTCTTATATCTTAATACCTACATTCAGAGTCAATCAATGATTCTGCCATCTCTAATAAAAGGTATTAAACACTCTGATGGGAAAACGCATCACTGTGAAAAATATAAATGCTCCACTATGAAATCTGTATCTTTATATTCTACTTTTGACTCAATTATATATATATACATTTATGTGATTGAAATATTTCTTAGGTTAGAAAAATCTCTGATTGAAATCACTACAGGTTTGCATTTAGCACTGCAGAAAGATATAACACTTTAAGAAGTTGATTTTCTAGATTAAATATAACATTCAAGGATGCCAACTCCTTTTCTGATTTTACCTGAATAGGGAAAATCAGTTCAGTTCAGTTCCGTCGCTCAGTTGTGTCCTACTCCTTGCGACCCCATAAATTGCAGCACGCCAGGCCTCCCTGTCCATCACCAACTCCTGGAGTTCACTCAGACTCACGTCCATCGAGTCAGTGATGCCATCCAGCCATCTCATCCTCTGTCGTCCCCTCTCCTCCTGCCCCCAATCCCTCCCAGCATCAGAGTCTTTTCCAATGAGTCGACTCTTCACATGAGGTGGCCAGAGTACTGGAGTTTCAGCTTTAGCATCAGTCCTTCCAAAGAACACCCAGGACTGATCTCCTTTAATAGAGTTAAGGTAATTTTTTGAGTATTAAGCAAACTCTTTTGATGAAAATCTTGGGATATTACTTCAATGTTTACCAACATTGAAGAAAACTATTTAAAGTCTGAAGTAACTTTGGTGTAATAATATTTCTTTTATTATTATTACTAATGCATGTATGTCAGCTTCTCTGTTACTTCTTTGCTAATCACTGTGGTTAATGCTTTAGGTGTGTGTCAGTTGCATCCAACTCTTTGTGACCCCACAGACTGTAGCCTGCCAGGCTCCTCTGTCCATGGGATTGTCCAAAAAGGACAATGGAGTGGGTAGCCATTGCCTCCTCCAGGGGATCTTCTCAATCCAGGGATCGAACCACCACCTTCTGCACTGCAGGCAGAGTTTTTACCACTGAGCCACAGGGGAAGCCAATGCTTTATATGAAAAGTGAAAGTTGCTCAGTCCTATCCAACTCTTTGCAACCCCATGGACTATAGCCCACTAGGCTCCTATGTCCATGGGATTCTCCAGGCAAGAATACTGGAGTGAGTTGCTGTTTCCTTCTCCAGGGGATGTTCCCAATCCAGGGATTGAAGCCAGGTCTCCTGCATTGCAGATGGATTCTTTACCATCTAAGCCACCAGGGAAGCCCAAGAATACTGGAGTGGGTAGCCTATCCCTTCTCCAGGGGATCTTCTGGACCCATGAATTGAACCAGGTTCCCCTGCAATGCAGATGCATTCTTTTCAGCTGAGCTACCAGGGAAGCCCTAATGTTTTACATGCATTATATCAATTAGTCCAATTACCCTAAAAAGCAAAATGGTTTTCCCTATTTCACAGATGAGGTTAGGGAATTCAAAAGCCTAGTCTAAGTCACACAGGTGGTATCTACCCGACATGATGCTGAATTCTTTCTTTATTCTTGTTAAAATTTCAAATAACTAAACTCTATGATCATTTGTTGTTGTTGTCTAGTCACTAAGCCATTCCAACTCTTCTTGCAACTTCGTAGACTGTAGTCCACCAGACTCTTCTGTCCATGGGATTTCCCAGGCAACAATACTGAAGCAGGTTGTCATTTCCTTCTCCAGGGGATCTTCCTGACCCAGGGATTGAACCCGAATCTCTTGCACTGGCAGGCGGATTCTTTACCAGTGAGCCACATGGGAAGCCCTCTGTGATCGTTTTTTGTCATGTTTTTCTTACTACTAGTTTAGAACACAGGCACACACACAGTGGGCATCGGAAAATGGGAGCAATGATCAGTTATTTGTAGGCAAATATTTGTTGATGATGTAACTGTCTAATCAACAAAATGATAATATGTTTACTTACCTAAATGCCCGAATGGTGGTGAGTCCTTCAGCAGTTTCTGAGAAGTGGCAAAGCAGAGGGAGCTGGGTACTGTCATCAAGTTCCTGGAGGTCCCTAGGACAGAGACAAGTACAAAAATAAACTTTACACTCATTCAAACTCAAAGAATACTGTGTGTGTGTGTTAGTCACTCAGTCGTTTCCAACTCTGAGACACCAAGGACTGTAGCTTGCCAGGTTCATATGTCCCTGGAATTCTCCAGGCAAGAATACTGGAGTGGGTTGCTATTCCCTTCTCCAGGGGATCTTTCCAACCCACGGATCGAACCCGAGTATCCTGCACTGCAGGCAGATTCTTTACTGTCTGATCTGGGAGCTTTGTTCATTCTAAATTAAGGTTATTTTTTGTCAGAGTAACTACTGGGTTGGCCAAAAGGTTCATTTGGATTTTCCCATCACATCTTTTGGAAAAATATGAACAAAATTTTGGCCAACCCACATATTTTCCTCCAACATTCAACAAAAAAATCCAACAGCTTATAATCTAAAGAGGAAGAGAAAAATAAATATTACATAATAAACATGGGTCCAGGCTGAATGTTATGTGTTGTACAAAAACATCAATTTTGTATCACAGTTAAAGTAAACTTTTATGGGAACACATAGGAAGGAGCAATTAATGTAGGAGATGGGAAATGTTTTCTTTGAGCAGGTGTTACTTAGGCCAAACCTTAAGCATGAGCAGTGTGCTTCAACCAAACAGACAAGAAGTGCATTCCAGCTAAGGGAACAAACCAGAGCGAGTACAGAGGACTAAAGAACTGGCGAATTCAATCTGGCTAGTGACCAGAGTCCTTTGGGGATGTTGTCATGGGAAAAGGCTGGACAAGCAATGGGGGGAGGGGCTAGACTGTAGAAGATCCTGAATGGGCTGGGAAAAATCACTGAGGACTAGAAATAAAATGACCAGAGCTTGCTTAAAGCAACGTAATTTGGAGACAGTGTAAAGGATGGAAGAGAATGAGTAAGGACAGTTTATCAGAACTTTTTAAAAATTCTGAATTAGGTGTGATGCTGGCACAATTTAATATAGGGGGAGATTGTGAGATAGCTTATTAGAAGTAGCCTTCTAAACTGCTATAATCAACTCATTGTAGCAGAGTGAATAAGAGAGAACCACACAGACACAGAAGACAAACTTATGGCTACCAAAGGTGATTGGGAAGAGAGAAGTTAGGAATCTGGGATTAGCATATATACATTACTATATAGACTGGTAAACAGCAAGGACCTACTGTATAGCACAGGGAACTATATTCAATGTGTCATAATAACCTATAGTGGAAAAGAATCTGAAAAAGTGTATGCATATACATGTACATGCATGGGCTTCCCCTCAGGTGGTGCTAGCAGTAAAGAATCTGCCTGCCAATGCAGGAGACATAAGAGACATGGGTTCTATCCCTGGGTGAGGAAGATCCCTTGGAGGAGGGCATGGCAACCCACTCCAGAGTTCTTGCCTGGAGAATCCCATGGACATTGAAGCCCAGTAGGCTTCAGTCCATAGGGTCACAAAGAGTCTGACACGACTTTGCTGTACACTTGAAACACAACATTGTAAATTATACTTCAATTAAAAATAAAATAAATTTAAAAAGAGAGGGGAGTCAAATATGGCTTGTTTGTTACTTAGCAGACTTGGAAGATGACAGTGCTATTTACCAGGATGGGAGACAGAGAATAAAGACACCAGAAGAGACAGATAATGAGTTTGGCTTCAGCTACAATGAGATTGAGTTCCTCCCTAAATAGAACTGGCATTCACTGGTCCTCCAAGTGTCAATATATATTTTTAGGTCAATAAAGTGCTCAGTGAATGGCTGGTGGACAAATGCCTGAATTAGACCCTTTCTATAAAGATGCACACTCTAGACAAGTTTGTAAATCACACAAGCTAGCCTTTCTAGAAGGCTAACAGTTCTATCATACGTTTCAAAACATGCTTTTATTTTTCTTTTCAGCCTTTTTTCTGTCTTTCTTAGGTTTTTGGGGTGGAGGGAATCAAGAGTAGCAGTGCTGATATTCACCTGTCAGTCAATCGAACTGATTATATTGTTACATAATCTTCAACTGTTAAATAATCTTAGATCTTTGGGGACTGCCTGGGTTCTCCCATGACCAAAGGCAAAGTCCTTTTGTGAGTTTCTAAAATGAATTTCTCACTTCAGAAACTCAATGAGGGGAGGGAAGGAGAGGGGTGAAGAGGAGGATGAATATGAAGGAATGTAAAGAGTCTGCGATTGTTAAACAGAAAACTCAGTGGCTATTTGTAAATTTGACACAAGCAACAGGTGGTCACTACATTGAGGTCTGACATGAAGGGGAAAAGATGAGGAAGGAGGAACCTCTTTTTATAGGACAGTGTTTTATGAAACCAGAAAGGTGAGGGTACAGCTTGACTTTATTCTCCTGTAAATAGGAAAGCTTACTTACAGAGCTAGCCACACATGGGTCTTTGATGTTAGATATTCGAAATTCAATGGCATTTCCTGTCTGATGCTAGGAAAGATTGAGGGCAGGAGGAGGGTAGGGTGGCAGAGTATGAAATGGTTAGATGGCATCATCAACTCAATGGACATGAATCTGAGCAAACTCTGGGAGACAGTGAAAGACAGGGAAGAACTGGCGTGCTGCAGTCCATGGGGTGGCAAAAAGTCTGACATGACTGAGTGACTGAACAACAATAAGTCCCCCACTTTAATTCCCTTCGGTGTTTACAAAATAGTGTGTTAAATTGCTCAAGATTTTCAATATGAGTGTTTTATTTAGAACCTCAGCATCTAGAGGTTTCTTTTTATGGGTGAGATTTAATATCATGTGGTCCTATTTGCAAATGACTAGAGAATTTCAAATAAAAATGGTTTATAATCCATTATCAAAGTTCATTCTTTAAAAATGACCATCCCTTCCATATTTTAATAATCTACTATAATGAAAAGACTTAGCAATTAAAATCTGTAAAGAACTAGGGTTATTTGCTTGGCCTCTGTATGCAATTTCTATTGCCCAGGGATGAAAACAGGCCCACATGAGCATGAGTCTGAAGTAAAACCTGACTGTTGAATATCACTGGTGAGAAGGCAAGAAGAGATTTGGAAACAGCCAGCAGAAAGGAAGTGACTGAGCTTTTCTGCCCCTTCAGCAAGCAACATCAACAGTAATACCAGAAGAAATGAAAGAGCAAATGTAATGGCTAGTCTCTTCCTTCTGGTCTGAATTTTCTATGAGCAAAAGAAGGGGCTAGAGATCAAAAATTACTCTAGGTTTAACATATGTTCCTAACATTTGAAGGATCCTAATTCATAGCCCCAAGGGAGAAACAACTTTTTTTTTTCCAGAAATATTACAAATAAACAACTATTTTGGAAGACAATTTTTCAGTTTTTCATAAAACTAAGCAGTTTTACCATACTATCAAATAATCATGCTCCTATGCATTTACCCAACTAATTTTAAAACCTACGTCCACACAAAAATCTCCATACAAATATTTACAGTAGTTTTATTCATAATAGTAATGGCTTCCCTGGTGGCTCAGTGGTAAAGAATCCACCTGCCAATGCAGGAGACTCTGGAGATGTGGGTTTGATCCCTGGGTGGGGAAGATAACCTTGAGGTGGAAATGGCAACCCACTCTGGCATTCCTTCCTGGAAAATTTCATAGGCAGAAAGCCTGGAGGGCTACAATCCAAGGGCTTGCAAAGAGTCAGACACAACTGAGCATGTATTCAGACACAACTGAGCATGTAAGCACACACACATTCATAATATTTATAACCCCAAACTAGAAGCAACTAAGATGTCCTTCAATAGGTAAATGGATAAACAAAATACGGCAATTCAGAAAATAGAATATTATTCAATGATAAATTATTTTCATAATATTCTATTTTATGAATGTGCTTTGAAGCCATGAAAAGACACAGATGAATCTTAAGTGCTTATTTCTAAGAGAAAGTAGCTAATCTGACAAGACCACATACTATATGATTCTAATCATGTAACATTCTGGAAAAGACAAGACTATAGAGATTAATGGTAAATCAGCCTGTCTCTAAATTGAATGAATAATGAAATGTAGCAAGAAAAAAAAATTTGCAGGTATAATCCAGAGATTCCAAATCTTAATCCTGCTTTTTCCTGTTAACTAATATATATATATAATTTTTTCATTCTCCCTGCACTCAAGTCCTATTAAATCTTTTCATTTTACTGAATAAACACTATGTCTGGCTTCCTATTCCAGCACTTAATCCACATATAAGGGTTATCTTATTTATGTTTTATCTTCCCAAGAAACTGTAAATTTCTTGAGAACTGCTTCTTGCCATGTTGATCTCTTCCTCTGCCACATGGCTTGTGCAGTTATTTACAAGACACTAAATGCCTAATAAGTGTTTGTTGAAATAAAGAGATTACTGCAATGATATAAAATTTACAATACTATTAAGGCAGAACTTCAAAGTTAAACTGGAAATTTCGAAACAACTAGTATTATATTTCACTTAATTATTCAACATCTCAGCAAATGATAAATCTTATATTAGCAGAAGAATTTAAAATTCACGGCTATCTTTTATTTGGCTGGATATTCATGGGCATGTTAAATAACCCAATCTGGAAATTTCCAACCTCTTAATGTTACAGTACTCTTACCAGACATTCAAGATTCTCTACTTTTATAGTTATCACTCTGATTTATCCCTTTAACTTTTTTTTACTTCTACTAATCTTTTACAGAGTGCATTTTACTCATTTGAAAATATTTTTATTTCCCCACTTGCAGAACATAATATTAAATTACTTATCCTTTGGGACTATCTTTGGTTTCATAAAATTTTCTGTCACTGCCATGTTCAGAGAAAGGATCATGGAATGAAAAATTGGGCATAGTCTGTGGACTTAAAACTCAACCAGATCAATCAGCTTGTTCACATATGTCTAGTACTATGTAAAGGCTCAGACAACCAATTACAGAAGCAAAATTAAAGTGACAGTTGCTCAGTTGTGTCTGACTCTTTGTGACCCCATGGACTATACAGTCCATGGAACTCTCTAGGCTAGAATACTGGAGTGGGTAGCCTTTTCCCTTCTCCAGGGGATCTTCCCAACCCAGGGATTGAGCCCAGCTCTCCTGCATTGCAGGCGGATTCTTTACCAGCTGAGCCACAAGGGAAGCCCAAGAACACTGGAGTGAGTAGTATATCCCTTCTTCAAGGGATCTTCCCAACCCAGGAATTGAACTGGGGTCTCCTGCATTGCAGGCAGATTCTTTACCAACTAAGCTATCAGGGAAGCCATGGAAGCAAAATATCTCGCTAAATGAAACATAATATCAGGATAGGTTTCATTAAGTTAAATTAAGTTTCTTTTCCAAATTCCATACCTTATCTGGAGAAAAGTGAAAGTGTTAGTCACTCAGCCATGCCCAACTCTTTGTGACCCCATGGACTATAGCCTGCCAGGCTCCTCTGTCCGTGGGAGTCTCCAGGCAACAATACTGGAATGGGTAGCCATGCCCTTCTACAGGAGATCTTCCTGACCTAGGGATAGAACCCAGGTCTTCTGCACTGCAGGCAGATTCTTTACCATCTGAGCCACCAAAACACTATAACAAATCTGAATCACAGTCAATCAAATATATAGGCTTTTGAAGATGAACAGAGCAGTGCTTTACTTACTTAGAGGCCACTCGGAAGTATTTCTGGATAAAATAAAAGGCGACCCCAAGAGGCACAAGTGCAACCAGGAACACAGGGGTAGCATAAGAAATCATGCCAATTGCAGACACGCAGAGCAGTGTTGACCGAGTTAGAGATTCCAAAGTTGGAGGGATATGCTATTAAGAAGGTAGTTTGAAAGGAAAATGTTTTAGCTCAAATAAAACATTGGTAATAAGGCAACAACACATTAATTTTATATTAAGTTACATAATTAGTTCCAAAAGTAATATACAAACATTTTCATTGTAAGCAATTCGTCACTCCTTCAATTTCACTCACTTCCCATTGTTTAGCATATTTATCCATCTTTCTACCTATCTGCTTAACCAGTGGTCAGTTATTTACTTATCTACCTATTTATTAATATATTATGGGATTTTTAAACAAATAGCACAAACTATTTTATATAAATAGCATAAACATAAACTCTAAACCTCATTTGTCCATTTGCTTGCTTTGTTTTACTGAATAAGATGGATTGTAAATCTTCCCATGCCACTCTATACAAATCTATTTCTTTTTAAAGGCTGAATAGTACTTAAAAACTCTTTAGCTATCCCGCTAATAATTTTAATTGCTTCCTCATATTCTTTGCATGCTTTTCAACTGGATTGTTTACCTTCCTTATTGATTTTTAGATGCTCTTTACATATCATGGCTGTTTATCCTCTTTCTTTACATGAGTTGCCAGTTTTTCTCCCAAAGAATATATTATATTTTAAATATGATGCTTTTACCTCAATAGAAATTTAAAATTCTAAAGCCATTTCTGTTGGCTTTTTTTCTTATTGTTTTTGAGTTCTGTGTCTTATAAAGACACTTCCCATGTTTTCTAAAATTACTCTTTTACATTTTATTTTATAGTTTTGTTATTAGATGGCCTCCTTTATCACATGTGAATTTGCTGTGTATTTTATAGTTAATTGCCCCAACACCCTTTACTGAAAAAACTTTCCCATTATTACTGAGTCAAGATAAACTGGTGTTTTTGAGTTCTCAATTTCATTCTTTTCATCAACTTGTTTTCTGTAATCTTACCAGAGTGTTTTAATTTCATAGTATTTCTTAGGTATCTGATAAGGAAAGTATACACACACACACACACAGGATTTTTATGATTTCCTGGATTTTTAGGATAGTTGAATCACTTTTCTTCATAGCAGGCTTATCTCTGTTTTCATAGTTTTTGCTGTTATTATAGGTTAAATGTAATTTTCACATAATTTTTTAATTGGTGGAGAGAAAGTTACTAGCTTTTGTATTACATGTCTAATGTAAATGCTCTGCTGAACTTCCTAGTTGATTCTTTCATACCAACTGTTTGAACTCTCTAGATAGTAATAGTGTCGTCTTCCAAATAAGGAGTGTTCTGTCTCTTCTTTTCCAATATGTACTCCTTAGGAAGTGTTTTAGGTGCAGCATAATCTGACACCAATACTGTGAAAACATAAAAATTTTTCAACATATATTTTAGTCAGCTGCATGCATCATTCTTTACCTTAATTGATGGTAATTTAGGTGTTCTTAAGGTCATTTTGGAAAATCAGAAAAGGAAAGGGCTGAATTTGCTAAATCTTTGCTCAATCACCCTAAACAGTCTGTTCATAGAGAGATCCAATTTCAGACTCTGAGGTCTTTAATTTAAGGACAAACTTTTGGAGGCCTAAGTACCTGAGATCAAACCGGGCATCCTTGAAATATTCCCTAAAATATCAGTTCAGCTCAGTTCAGTTCAGTCACTCAGTCATGTCCAACTCTTTGCGACCCCATGAATCACAACATACTAGGCCTCCCTGTCCATCATCAACTCCCGGAGTCCACCCAAACTCATGTCCATTGAGTCGGTGATGCCATCCAGCCATCTCATCCTCTGCCTTCCCCTTCTCCTCCTGCCTCCAATCCCTCCCAGTATGAGGGTCTTTTCCAATGGGTCAACTCTTTGCATGAGGTGGCCAAAGTACTAGAGTTTCAGCTTCAGCATCAGTCCTTCCAATGAACACCCAGGACTGATCTCCTTTAAAATGAACTGGTTGGATCTCCTTGCAGTCCAAGGGACTCTCAAGAGTCTTCTCCAACACCACAGTTCAAAAGCATCAATTCTTCGGCCTCAGCTTTCTTCACGGTCCAACTCTCACATCCATACATGACCACTGGAAAAACCGTAGCCTTGATTAGACAGACCTTTGTTGGCAAAGGAAGGTCTCTGCTTTTGAATATGCTATCTAGGTTGGTCATAACTTTCCTTCCAAGGAGTAAGCGTCTTTTAATTTCATGGCTGCAATCACCATCTGCAGTGATTTTGGAGCCCAAAAAAATAAAGTCTGACACTGTTTCCACTGTTTCCCCATCTATTTCCTATGGAGTGATGGGACCAGATTCCATGGTCTTCGTTTTCTGAATGTTGAATTTTAAGCCAACTTTTTCACTCTTCTCTTTCACTTTCATCAAGAGGCTTTTGAGTTCCTCCTCACTTTCTGCCATAAGGGTGGTGTCATCTGCATATCTGAGGTTATTGATATTTCTCCCAGCAATCTTTATTCCAGCTTGTGCTTCTTCCAGACCAGCATTTCTCATGATGTACTCTGCATATAAATTAAATAAGCAGGGTGACAACATACAGCCTTGATGTACTTCTTTTCCTATTTGAACAAGTCTGATGTTCCATATCCAGTTCTAACTGTTGCTTCCTGACCTGCATATAGGTTTCTCAAGAGACAGGTCAGGCGGTCTGGTATTCCCATCTCTTGAAGAATTTTCCACAGTTTGTGGTGATCCACACAGTCAACGGCTTTGGCATAGTCAATAAAGCAGAAATAGATGTTTTTCTGGAACTCTCTTGCTTTTTCGATGATCCAGTGGGTGTTAACAATTTGATCTCTGGTTCCTCTGCCTTTTCTAAAACCAGCTTGAACATCTGGAAGTTCACGGTTCATGTATTGCTGAAGCCTGGCTTGGTGAATTTAGAGCATTACTTGACTAGCGTGTGAGATGAGTGTAATTGTGCGATAGTTTGAGCATTCTTTGGCATTGCCTTTCTTTGAGATTGGAATGAACACTGACCTTTTCCAGTCCTGTGGCCACTGCTGAGTTTTCCAAATTTGCTGACATACTGAGTTCAGCACTTTCACAGCATCATCTTCCAGGATTTGAAATAGCTCAACTGGAATTCCATCCCCTCCACTAGCTTTGTTCATAGTGATGCTTTCTAAGGCCCCCTTGACTTCACATTTCAGGATATCTGGCTCTAGGTAAGTGATCAAACCATGATGATTATCTGGGTCGTGAAGATCTTTTTTGTACAGTTCTTCTGTGTATTCTTGCCACCTCTTCTTAATATCTTCTGCTTCTGTTAGGTCCATACCATTTCTGTCCTTTATTGAGCCCATCTTTGCATGAAATGTTCCCTGTGTATATCTAATTTTCTTGAAGAGATCTCTAGTTTTTTCTATTCTTTTGTTTTCCTTTATTTCTTTGCATTGATCCCGGAGGAAGGCTTTCTTATCTCTCTTTGCTATTCTTTGGAACTCTGCATTCAGATGCTTATATCTTTCCTTTTCTCCTTTGCTTTTCACTTCTCTTCATTCACAGCTATTTGTAAGGCCTCCTCAGACAGCCATTTTGCTTTTTTGCATTTCTTTTTCTTGGGGATGGTCTTGATCCCTGCCTCCTGTACAACGTCTTGAACCCCCGTCCATAGTTCATCAGGCACTCTATCAGATCTAGTCCCTTGAATCTGTTTCTCACTTCCACTGTATAATCACAAGGGATTTGATTTAGGTCATACCTGAATGGTCTAGTGGTTTTCCTTACTTTCTTCAATTTCAGTCTGAATTTGGCAATAAGGAGTTCATGATCTGAGCCACAGTCAGCTCCTGGTCTTATTTTTGCTGACTGTATAAATCTTCTCCATCTTTGGCTGCAAAGAATATAATCAGTCTGATTTCGGTGTTGACCATCTGGTGACGTCCATGTGTAGAGTCTTCTCTTATGTAGTTGGAAGAGGGTGTTTTCTATGACCAGTGCGTTCTCTTGGCAAAACTCTATTAGCCCTTGCCCTGCTTCATTCTGTTCTCCAAGGCCAAATTTGCCTGTTATTCCAGGTGTTTCTTGACTTCCTACTTTTGCATTCCAGTTCCCTATAATGAAAAGGACACCTTTTTGGGTGTTAGTTCTAAAAGGTCTTGTGGGTCTTCATAGAACCGTTTAGGTTACTGCCCCAACCAGTAACCAGCATTACTGGTTGGGACATAGATTGGATTACTGTGATATTGAATGGTTTGCCTTGGAAATGAAAAGAAATCATTCTGTTGTTTTTGAGATTGCATCCAAATACCGCATTTCGGACTCTTTTGTTGACCATGATGGCTACTCCATTTCTTCTGAGGGATTCCTGCCCACAGTAGTAGAGATAATGGTCATCTGAGTTACATTCACCCTTTCCAGTCCAGTTTAGTCACTATTCCTAGGATGTCGACACTCACTCTTGCCATCTCCTGTTTGACCACTTCCAATTTGCCTTGTTTCATGGGCCTAACATTCCAGGTTCCAATGCAATATTGCTCTTCCTAAAATATCACAGCATCTAATATCACTTCAACCTAATAAAAGGAAAGGACATCTAAGACAACTTGGTATTCCATTCTTTACTTCTGGGAGACGCTCTGCATTAATTCTAAACTTTAAGATCGTTACTATGAATGGAGATACAACATATTAAAATCACTTCTTTTTACAATAAAAAAAGTTTAATGTTCATTATTTTCTATTTCTCTTTATTTCATGCTGATTCTCTAAGTATCCTCTTCCATGTGGATAAATTATTTTGAATTGATCTATTTCCTTTAAGATTTCATTCTAGAAATCTGTGCATATTTCATAGATTGCATAGTCTAGAATTTTATGTATATATGTAATATTGATATGAATTTGTATTTAGGTTTATTTTATTTAGGTTTGCATTTAGCTTTTATTTAGGTTTTAGAAATCCTCTACTGTTAACAGGAATCATGATTTATCTTATTTTTTTAAATTCCTTTTTATTTATTTATTTTTTTTTACTTTACAATATTGTATTGGTTTTGCCATATATTGACATGAATCCACCACGGGGGTACATGTGTTCCCCATCCTGAACCCCCCTCTCCATCCTCCCTCCCCATCCCATCCATGATTTATCTTAAAACGTTGTTTAGCTTATACTGAGAAATTTATTTTTGAACTTGGAAGTAATTCAGGAACTCACCTGATCAATGATATTTGTATCAGCTGAAAAGCGATTGAGAATCAGTCCCAGTGGTGTGGTATCAAAGAATCTAGGCAATAAACAGATTGCATGTATGATAATTCTAAATGATCTGGAACCTAAACACTGCTAATAGACATCTTGGTGTCATAAAAATGAGAAGATCTCTATTCATCTGCTGAAAGACTGAATAAATTATTTAAAATTTCACACTTCACTTTAACGTAAAAATGCATAGTTTTATGATATTGTAAAATAAATAACTACTTTTTTTTACCTTATTGGTCCAAGAATTATCTTATTAAGGAGATTATGGTGAAGATTTTTAGCAGCTGTGAGACCCATCCATTCCACAGTGAGAGATGTAACAAGGCAGAGGAAAATACCTGCTCCACAAAGTATGCTAAATCCAGCCACATAGTAGGTCTAAAAAGCAACCAATACAAAAAGCACAGATGACATTATCAACTGAGTTTTTTCTTGCTAGGACACCAAATGTCAAAGTCTGGCAATATTGTCAATTTCTATTATCTCACATTAATTTACACAGTGGAAGGAGGGCAGTTCTCCTGGGGATACTCCTGGAGATACTCAGGGCAGTATCCCCACCATAATCCCATGGCCGAGTCCCCAGTTGCTCTCTTCATTCTCTTTCAGGGTTTGCCAAAGGGTAGATGAAACATTAGAGTTAGTTTTCTGGTTTGAAATATTCTTGACTTTTTATATCATAAAGTTCATTCTTTCTATCCCTAATCTCAGAATGACCAGCTAATTCATTGGTATAGCAGTTAAAATCAGATACCATCAGAACAAGAACAAAAGTCCTGTGTGTATATTACACACACACACACACACACACACATCATGTGTATAACTCCCTTGAATCCAAACCCAAGCATTATCATTAAATATTTCTTATGATATTTCAGGTCTTGCCCTAATTAACCTATTGAATCATTATAAAAGTACTGCGACAAGTCACAGAGCACAGACCTGTGCTTGCCAAGGGGGAGCCAGGTAGGGTAGGGATGGATTGGGAGTTCGGGATTAGCAGCTGTAAAGTGTTATACATAGAATGGATACACAACAAGGTCTACTCTATCGCACAAGAAACTATATTCAATATCCTATAATAAGCCACAGTGGAAAAGAATATGAAAAAGAATGCATGATATATATACCTGAATCACTTTGCTGTACTGCAGAAACTAAGACAATATTGTAAATCAACTATACTCCAATAAAATAAACCTAAAAACAAACAAAAAACCTCACAGAATTCCTGTGACATCTGGGATATTTGTATCTAACTAGATAAGAGTAAAATCTCAACATCTCTTAGATAATGTAAAAACAAAACCCGCTGTACCTGGTCAGCTTTTCCAGTACTGTTTATACTATACTCTGAGGTCCATGTAGCCAGCCAGTAGTCTATCGCTACAATGACGGAATGTTTCAGAAGCTTAGAGAAAATCATCAGGAAGAGCAAGAAGAATCCTCCAGAAGTGAGGTACCGCCAGCAGGTCTTCCATGGCATTTTAGTCCTCAGCCTCATTACCGTGGACATGTTATCATCCTCATCTTCCTCCTCTTCTTCCTCTGCATAAGAAGCACTTGTTTAATCTTCTGACAGGTAATAGGTAGATACAGAATTTGTATTATTCCCACCTACCAACAAACCTTCATCAAATTTTAGAAATACAAGTCTTATAAATGTAAATGTTTTTAGCAGAGAAAAGCATCATAAAAAAACAAACAGGTGAGGGACCCCTGGTGGTCCAGTGGTTAAGGATCCGCCTTTCAATGCAGGGGATGCAGGTTCAATCCCTGGTCAGGGAACTAAGATCACACATGCCATGGAGCAATTAAGTCTATGTGCCACCACGACTCAGCCCACATGCACCAGAGCACGTGTGCCATGACTACAGAGCAGCCCACGTGTGCTCTATCTAAACACCCTGCATGCTTCAGCGAAGATCCCATGTGACACAACTAAGATGACACAGTCACATAAATAAATAAACATTAAAAGAAAATAGGTGAGTGCCCATTAACAGATGAATGGATAAAGAGGCTGTGGTATATATATACAGTGAAATAATACTCAGCCATAAAAAGACCAAAATCTTGCCATATGCGACAACAGGGATGGATCTTGATAAGGGCATTATGCTAAGTGAAACAAGTCAGACAAACACACACAAAATACTGTCCCATTTCACTCATATGTGTAATTTAAAAAACAACCAAAAAAAAGAAAAAGAAACAAAGTAAGTGAACAGTCCAAACCACATAAAAACACGCATGGATATACAGAGAACAGAGTAGCGGTTACCAAAAGGAAAGAGGTGGAGGGGAAGATGAAATGGATCAAGGGGATCTACTGTATAGTGGATGCTCTGATACTGGGAGGGATTGGGGGCAGGAGGAGAACGGGACGACAGAGGATGAGATGGCTGGATGGCGTCACCGACTCGATGGATGTGAGTTTGAGTGAACTCCAGGAGTTGGTGATGGGCAGGGAGGCCTGGCGTGCTGTGATTCATGGGGTTGCAAAGAGTCGGACACGATTGAGCGACTGAACTGAACTGAACTGAACTGTATAGTGGCAGACTGGAAATACATTTTTGGTGATGAGCATACTATTGGTTCTACAGAAGTAGAAATACAATGTTGTACACATGAAACTTACATAATGTTATAAACCAATGTCACCTCAATACAAAAGAAATGTAAAAATATGTGAAAATGAATAAATGCATGAGTAAATGAAAAAATAAAGTATATGTTTGGATGAGAAAACTTAATTTATTACAATAAACTAACTAGAATTACAGCCTAGAAGTTTACTACGTTATTGAAGGAAATGTGTGCCAATAAAACCACATGCCAGACTTGCAAACATTTATAATTTTTCAACTTTATATTTCTGAATCTGCACCAGGAGGAAATAGGCTTTGAAATTTGTGCATAGCTCAAGAGGGCATAATCCATAATCTCTGTGGCTCGTTTTAAATGTGGTCATGGAGGTGCATGAGCAAAATGGAACCTTCCTGAAGGCAAAGTCAGGGGTCAGAGGACAATGGGTAGGGAGCTCCTCTCAGCTGTTTAAACCACCTGGAAACTTCTAGACAGCTATTTTCAGAACATATTCCATTACAAGGACAGGGAACTATGGTATTTACTGAGCAGTAAAATTTGATCATTTGTATGGTTTAGTGAGGGCATCCCTGGTGGCTCAGTGGTAAAGAATCTGTCTGCAATGCAGGGCACATGGGTTTAATCCCTGGATCAGAAGATCCCTTGGAGAAGGAAACGGCAGCCCACTCCAGTATTCTTGCCTGGAGAATCCCATGGACAGAGGAGTCTGGTGGGCTATAGTCCATGGGGTTGCAAAGCGCTGGACACAACTTAGCAACTAAACAACAACAAATGGTTTGTGACTGTGGTGTATTTCCCATCCTTTCTTTTCCCAAAGACAGTTTTCACTGTAGTCACCTTGTATGTACTCCACTACTGTAAAATGAGCAGGCTGTGAGTAGGAAAGATAGATAATTTGGTTTCTAAGCTATCAGACAACAGAGATCTAAGTATGGATATGATGGGAAGACTGGTCTATCATCAAGGATCTTCACATTTGAGCCAGATACAAAAGAGGAACAGACCTCAGCATTAGAACTGAGAAATGCTGTGCTTAGATGCTCAGTCATGTCCAACTCTTTGGGATCCCATAGATCCCAGGGTTAGCCTGCCAGGTTCCTCTGTCCATGGGGATTCTCCAGGCAAGAATACTGGAGTGGGTTGCCATGCCCTTCTCCAGGAGATCTTCGTAATGCAGGGATCAAACTCAGGTCTCCCGCATTGCTGGCAGATTCTTTACCATCTGAGCCACCAGGGAAGACCAGAACTGAAAAGGGGAAATGAAAAAGATCCACAGCTGCACATCCTTTTGTGATTTCAGAGGGTAAAGGACAAAGGGAAGATTGTAAACACTTCCAGAGAGAAAAGATATGTCATCAACAAAGAGTCATGCAATCACTATTATCAGATAGGAGGGATTAATGAACACTGGAATGCAGTAGATCCTTCAAATGTCTGAGGGAAAACAATTTTTACCTAGAATTCTGTACCAAATAAAGACATTTTCAGATATTCAAGGACAAAAAAATAAATAAATAAACAGGTGTCAGATAATCTACACTTTGGTGAGGGTGGGTCTGTGAGTGAAAGTTAGAAATTTGCATGATCAAAGAGGTAGACACTTGCAGATTGCTACCTTTCTCCTCAATATCCATTTTCTGTTTTCATATTAATTGAAATTTTACCTTTCCTATGGCTACCCAGCTAAAGTCAGCATTTCTTCACTTCCTCAGAACCTAGTCTGTCCACATGATGATCTAGTCAATGGTTAGTAGCAGAAACAATATGGGCAATTACTTTTCTTTCCCTTCCTGGTGGATTCAACAGACATAGAATAGCACCAGCAGCCTAGCAGGTGATAGTACTGTACTGGGATCTTTCTTATACATTTCCTCTTTTACTCTGAAACAAAAGTATCATTATCTTATTTTACACATGAACAATTGAATAAACACAGCAAGTCCAGGACAGAGTCAGCCCTGCAAATGCGGCATTTACCCCTGACATACTGGAGAGAGTAACTGCAGTTCTAAAGGCTATCTGTTTACAGTACCAAACAGTCTCTTTTTTTTGGCTGCCCCGTGGGGCTTACAGGATCTTAGTTCCCTGACCAGAGATCGAATCTGGGGCCACAGCAGTGAAAACACTAACTACTGGACCAGCAGGGAAGTCCCCAAATATTCTTTTAAAACATTTTAAAATCTAAGAAATGGGAGTGAAAAATTCATTCATTCATTCCTTTACTCAATGAGTACTCACTGAAACCCTGAATAATTATCTGAAATGTAAAGATAGCACATTTTGGTGTCCTTCTGCTAGAAATGATAATCTTCTCTTCATTGGCCCGTGGAAATGTGGTCCTAGGCAAAATCCATGTAGGAAGACTGAAGTACAGTACACTTCCTCTATGGACTTTTATGGTTTATCTTACAAACATCTTGGCAACAAATGTCAAAGCAATGTAACTATTTCATTTTATTCCTCAAATTTCCAGTAAACCTTTTTTCACCCACTGTATTTTATTAGATCCAGAAAATTGAAACACAACAAATAGCTTTCTAACTCTCTTATTCTTCATTGCTATATTATCATGACACCCCCGTAAAAACAGACTCAAGTATAAATCTTTCAAAGCAGTGTTTTCGCTGTATTCCCCATGTATTGTTTATTTCCCAAGGACTGACATTTTATTTTACTAGACCTTTGCAGTTTATCTGAACAAGGATCTAGACCCACTGTCCTGTCAGCTCTCACACACACAGCACAAAAACACTCGTACACACTGTGGGGAACCCCTCAAGATGCCTCGTTTGACAACATACACCTATTTACATACATCTATATACACATATTGATTTCACTCCTATTCCGTCCATTTTCAGTTTCATGTATTTGATTTTGCCTTCACCTCTCTGCAAAGTGGCTAGTCATTCTGTACTGACATAGACACACATCCATTGCCAAAGAAGACTTCCATATCCTATTACCCATTTGAATGTTTCTTTTTAAAAGATCTACCTTCGTCTTCATCCTCCAGTTGGGCTTTGGCCTCTCTTGAATACATGGCTCTTCGGAGTGTTTTCCTCTCTAAAGTTGTTTGGTCAGCTTCCATATCCTACAGGAAACACGGTGCTGTCATGCAAGGAGCTCACAGCCACAGGCAAGTTCTACTTACAGTCAATGACCCACATGTAGCAAATACCAACTGTTAGTTACCTTTCTGGGTCTGGAGCTCTCTGCTCAAGATGGATGGACAACTGCAGACATACGGACAACTCCTATCATAGGAGAAGGTGTGAAGTACCACTTGAGGCTTGTGGGAAATGTATCAGAGCTCAGAGGCATTAGGGCAGTAAGAAGCCAGGAAAAGTAGTAATGATGTGATAGAGCTGACCCCAGGGGCAGGTGGACACCTCTTCTAACCTTAAGCCTGGTCCCATCATTGCACCTTGTTTTGTTTTTATATCATCTTCATATACTCTTATAATTTTTCTGTGGACAAAACATGGTCCACTGGAGAAGGGAATGGCAAACCACGTCAGTATTCTTGCCTCGGGAACTCCATGAATAGTATGAAAAGGCAAAAAGATAGGACAATGAAAGATGAACTCCCCAGGTCGGTAGGTGCCCAATATGCTACTGGAGATCAGTGGAGAAATAACTCCAGAAAGAATGAAGAGATGGAGCCAAAGAAACAGCAATACCCAGTTGTGGATTTGACTGGTAATGGAAGTAAAGTCTGATACTTTAAAGAGCAATAGTGCATAGGAATCTGGAATGTTAGGTCCATGAATCAAAGCAAATTGGAAGTGGTCAAACAGTTGGAAGTGGCAAGAGTGAACATCATAATTTAAGGAATCAGTGAACTAAATGGGACTGGAATAGGTGAATTTAACTCAGATGACCATTATATCTACTACTGTGGGCAGGAATCCCTTAGAAGAAATGGATAGCCATCATAGTCAACAAAAGAGTCTGAAATACAGTACTTGGATGCAATCTCAAAATGATAGAATGATCTATTCATTTCCAAGGCAAACCATTCAATATCATGGTAATCCAAGTCTATACCCCGACCAGTAATGCTGAAGAAGCTGAAGTTGAATGCTTCTATGAAGACCTACAAGACCTTCTAGAACTAACACCCAAAAAAGATGTCCTTTTCATTATAGGGGACTGGAATGCAAAAGTAGGAAGTCAAGAAACACCTGGAGTAACAGGCAAATTTGGCCTTGGAGTACAGATGAAGCAGGGCAAAGGCTAACAGAGTTTTGCCAAGAGAACGTACTGGTCATAGCAAACACCCTCTTCCAACACACAAGAGAAGACTCTACACATGGTTATCACCAGATGGTCAATACTGAAATCAGATTGATTATATTCTTTGCAGCCAAAGATGGAGAAGCTCAATATAGTCAGCAAAAACAAGACCGGGAGCTGACTGTGGCTCAGGTCATGAACTCCTTATTGCCAAATTCAGACTGAAATTGAAGAAAGTAGGGAAAACCACTAGACCATTCAGGTATGACCTAAATCAAATCCCTTGTGATTATACAGTGGAAGTGAGAAACAGATTCAAGGGACTAGATCTGATAGACAGAGTGCCTGATGAACTATGGACAGAGGTTCGTGACATTGTACAGGAGACAGGGATCAAGACCATCCCCAAGAAAAAAAATGCAAAAAGGCAAAATGGTTGTCTGAGGAGGACTTAGAAATAGCTGTGAAAAGAAGAGAAGCTAAAGGCAAAGGAGAAAAGGAAATATATACCCATCTGAATGCAAAATTCCAAAGAATAGCAAGGAGAGATAAGAAAGCCTTCCTCAGTGATCAGTGCAAAGAAATAGAGGAAGACAATAGAATAGGAAAGACTAGAGATCTCTTCAAGAAAATTAGAAGTACCAAGAAAACATTGCATGCAAAGATGGGCACAATAAAGGACAGAAATTGTATGGGCCTAACAGAAGCAGCCGGAGAAGGCAATGGCACCCTACTCCAGTACTCTTGCCTGGAAAATCCCATGGACGGAGGAGCCTGGTAGGCTGCAGTCCATGGGGTCGCTAGGGGTCGGACACAACTGAGCGACTTCACTTTCGCTTTCCACTTTCATGCACTGGAGAAAGAAATGGCAACCCACTCCAGTGTTCTTGCCAGGAGAATCCCAGGGATGGGGGAGCCTGGTGGGCTGCCATCTATGGGGTCGCACAGAGTCGGACACGACTGACGCGACTTAGCAGCAGCAGCAGCAGCAGCAACAGAAGCAGCGGAGAAGGCAATGACACCCCATTCCAGTACTCTTGCCTGGAAAATCCCATGGACAGAGGAGCCTGGTAGGCTGCAGTCCATGGGGTCACTAAGAGTCGGGCACGACTGAGTGACTTCATTTTCACTTTTCACTTTCATGCATTGGAGAAGGAAATGGCAACCTACTTCAGTGTTCTTGCCAGGAGAATCCCAGGGATGGGGGAGCCTGGTGGGCTGCCATCTATGGGGTCACACAGAGTTGGACATGACTGAAGCAACTTAGCAGCAGCAGCAGCAGCAACAGAAGCAGAAGACATTAAGAAGAACTGGCAAGAATACACAGAAGAAGTGTACAAAAAAGATCTTCACGACCCAGATAATCAAGATGGTGTGATCACTCACCTAGAGCCAGACATCCTGGAATGTGAAGTCAAGTGGGCCTTAGAAAGCATCACTATGAACAAAGCTAGTGGAGGTGATGGAATTCCAGTTGAGCTATTTCAAATCCTAAAAGATGATGTTGCGAAAGTGCTGCACTCAATATGCCAGCAAATTTGGAAAACTCAGCAGTGGCCACAGGACTGGAAAAGGTCAGTTTTCATTCTAGTCGCAAAGGCAATACCAAAGAATGCTCAAACTACTGCACAATTGCACTCATCTCACATGCTAGCAAAGTAATACTCAAAATTCTCCAAGCCAGACTTCAACAGTACATGAACCATGAAGTTCCATATGTTCAAGCTGGATTTAGAAAAGGCAGAGGAACCAGAGGTCAAACTGCCAACATCTGTTGGATCGTGTAAAAAGCAAGAAAGTTCCAGGAAAACATCTACTTTTGCTTTATTGACTATGCCAAAGCCTTTGACTGTGTAGATCACAACAAACTGTGAAATTCTGAAAGAGATAGGAATACCAGACCACCTGACCTGCCTCTTGAGAAATCTGTATGCAGGTCAGGAAGCAACAGTTAGAACTGGACATGGAACAACAGACTGGTTCCAAATAGGAAAAGGAGTACGTCAAGGCTGTATATTGTCACCCTGCTTATTTAACTTATATGCAGAGTACATCATGAGAAACACTGGGCTGGATGAAGCACAAGCTGGAATCAAGATTGCTGGGAGAAATATCAATAACCTCAGAAATGCAGATGACACCATCCATATGGCAGAAATTGAAAAGGAGCTAAAGAACCTCTTGATGAAAGTGAAAGAGAAGGGTGAAAAAGTTGGCTTAAAACTCAACATTCAGAAAACTAAGATCATGGCATCTGGTCCCATCACTTCATGGCAAATAGATGGGGAAGCAATGGAAACAGTGACAGACTTTATTTTTTGGGCTCCAAAATCCCTGCAGATGATGACTGCAGCCATGAAATTAAAAGACACTTGCTCCTTAGAAGTAAAGTTATGACCAACTAGGCAGCATATTCAAAAGCAGAGACCTTCCTTTGCCAACAAAAGTCCATTTAGTCAAAGCTATGATTTTTCCAGTAGTTATGTATGTCTGTGAGAGTTGGACTGTAAAGAAAGCTGAGTGCCAAAGAATTGATTCTTTTGAACTGTGGTGTTGGAGAAGACTCTTGAGAGCCCCCTGGACTGCAAGGAGATCCAACCAGTCAATCTTAAAGGAAATCAGTCCTGAATATCCATTGGAGGGACTGATGCTGAAGCTGAAAGTCCCATTCTTTGGCCACCTGATGTGAAGAACTGACTCATTTGAAAAGACCCTGATGCTGGGGAAGATTGAAGGCGGGAGGAGAAGGGGATGACAGGATGAGTCGGTTGGATGGCATCAGTGACTCAGTGGACATGAGTTCGGGTGGACTCTGGGAGTTGGTGATGGACAGGGAGGCCTGGTGTGCTGCAGTGCATGGGGTCTAAAAGAGTTGGACACAATTGAGCAGCTGAACTGAACTGAACTTGTCTGAATTTTTCTAACGATTCATCAATGTTAACAAACATCTTCTTTTAAAACTGGAAGGTAGTTCTGGATTGGTTAAAGCACTGTTGGTCATACACTATTATGAGTTATCAAATCAAGATGAATTTCTGACTGAGGATCTCACTCAGGGGATTCAAGAAAGAGACTTCAATAGAAACAAAAGGAAGGCGGGTTATTTTGAAGTAAATGGGAAAGGAGAGAAGGGAAGATGTCAAATACAAACTGCAAAATTTTAAGGGTTGCTCCAGACTCATCCTGTGCTAAGAAACAGAAAAGCGTTTTGTTTTCTCCAGTTCTCTGCTTCCAACATTCGTCCGTCTTGGCTTTGGAACTGGACTAGTAGCATCAGTTCAGTTACACTGTGGGTTAAATCAGCTTCCGCGGGACAGTCTGGGAAACTACCCGTATCTCTGCTTCTGTGGGGAAATGCATTCTGAGTTCCAAATAACTGACCCACTGACTTTTGGAATCGACAGTAAATTAAGGGCTTCCTGTACATGCTTTTATATATATATATATATATATATATATATATATATATATATATATATAATGTTTGTTACAGGGATAAACCAATAATTCTTTGATGATCAGTTCTAGATAGTGGTCCTGTTTTGTTTTTGTTTGTTTGGTCTCATACAATGTGTGATTTAGGAGACTTGCTATTCTAGAAAGCTCTGTTGCTTCCAAGTTCCTGCTTTACAAAAAAAAAGTAAGAGCAAAAGTGTCTCTTGAATAGCATTTTTCAGAGATAATTTCACATTAGCTTTTAATTGTGCCTAATGATGTGAAAAGCAATATTTGTACACTGTAAAGTATTTTTTGAGAGTAAACAAAATAAAAAAAGAACTGATCTTTTGTGGATAGTGTATTGAAATGAAATAAACCTGTACATGGGAAAACAGAGGATTTGGTTCTTTTTCAAATTGCCAATCTGTGTGAGCAAAAGAGTTATCGCCTTGGGGACTTTAATCTTAGTCATTTTCCTTAGGAGTAAAATGCTCATACTAAGCTCTGAGATTAAATATTTTAAATTGTTTTGATATATGGATTAAGTAAATACAAATTTAGTTTCACTTATCTAATACATAAGGCTTCCCAGGTGGCTCAGTGGTAAGGAAGCTGCCTGCCAAGCAGGAAATGTGGGTTTGATCCCTGGGTGGAGAAGATCCTCTGGAGAAGGAAATGGCAACTCACTCCAGTATTCTTGCCTGGAGAATCCCATGGATAGAGGAGCCTGGTGGGCTACAGTCCGTGGGGTCGCAAAAGAATCAGACAAAACTAAGGGACTAAATGACAACAACAACAATCAAATACATATTTACTGAATGCCTGAGAAGAGTTGAATCAAAGTGAGGGTTGAAGGCTGAGGGAAGAAACATCCAAAAACGCTACTTTATTTTGCTTAATAATATTATGAAGATAATGGGTGATGCCATGCAAGGCAGAATTTTTAACAACATTTAAATCAGCTAAAAGTATTATCAACTTCTTCTCAAAGCTGTCATTACTATTCTCTTTAGCATATTTTTCCTATTATTCCTGAACCTTTAAACTGGCTGATCTGTCTAAAGACCAAAGATGGGATGTTTTGTGAATCCTTTAGTTTCACCTCCTCCACTTGCTTGATCTGCTCTGGTGCTAAGCCAGCTTTTCTCAACCTTGGCACTATTGACATTTTGGGTCAGAAAATCCTTTGTTGTGGGGGCTGTTCTGTACATCATAGAATGTTTAACAGCATGCTCTTTCCTCTACCCACTAGATGCCAGTAGCCCTTGCTGCCCTGTTGTGGGTAGCCATTCCCTTCAAGGGATCTTCCAGACCCAGAGATCAAACCCTGGTCTCCCACACTGCAGGCAGATTCTTTACTGTCTGAGCCACCAGGGAAGCCCTATAACCCTGTGATGTGTCTTTAACTATAGAACTATGGTATCTTGAGTGATCACTTCATTTCTAAACACAGTGTAACAGACTTTCTTCCTGGCTTGCAGTATTACTTCAAAATCAAGCCACAAGCACCCCCCTTTCTCTCTTGCGGTTTTTCCAGATTTTCTTTTCAAAGTAAACCATAAATGGTCCACTCCTTAAGCTTACATCATATTCTTTTGTCCCTGGCACCTAGACCACTGGAAAAAAATGTCATTTGGAGTCATCCCAGTAAGTTTATTATCAAGCATCTCACTGCATAATTTCTAAGTGAGCTCTTGCCAATTGTACACTGTAACGTTTTGATGAATATTCTCCTTTCAAAGGTTCTATGATTTGTCCTACTCTACTAAGACGTTGACATGCAGCTTTTCTTTCTTATTTTGAGACGTTTGTAATTGGCTTTTGATGTCTTTGGCAAGCTCACAGAAGACAGAGCAATCCGATGGTTTGTCTGACTTCTTATCTTTCTTCTGCTATTGAAACAAGATTATTTTTTTTTTCCTTTAAGAAATAATACATTTTAACTTCTTGACATTTTCAGAAATTTGCTGATATAAACATTTTCATTTTATAATGCTCATTCCTGACCAGGACTATTGAATTCTGGACTCTTTCTAGTCCCATAACTCAAGAGAAAACATTTTTAAAATTTACTAATTCAATTTACAATTTACCTCTCAACCATGATGATGGTTTTTCTTTCATCACACTCAATTGGTTTTCAACTCTGTTATCATTTCATTCAATATTATATTTACATCATATAAAAACATTACACTGGTATGAACCTGGGTTTAAATCCAATTGGTACAAAATATTATATATACTGTACAAGTTTAGGCAAGTTACTTAGATCTCTGAGCCTCAATTTTCCCATCTGTAAAAGTGAGATCATATTTTCTTTGCTTATTTCTCCTATTTTTTGCTTATTTTTTGAGAATTAGAAGAGACATGTAAAAAGGTTTTGTGGACTTTAAAACATGTAAAACGGTTTTGTGGACTTTAAAAACTATCTAAATGTAAAGTTTTACTGTCATTTCTTTCTGATTACCTTCCTTCACCTCCCCCAACTCTGTCCCAGGCATACTTAGCACTACACCCACAGCTAACCACTCTTCCTTCTTTCAAAATCATCTAAGATTTTGCTTTGCCCACAACCCTTCATTTGTAAGTGATGAATGAAAAACTCATATTGAAGGTGAGTAAAATAGGACATACATAAGGGAAAATAAGATATAATGAGGAAAGAGCATGCTTGAGCAAGTTTTAAATGCATATATGATTGTTTTAAACACACATATAATTATAATATGTCTCCAATTCAAATAAAAATCCTCTAAAGGGCTGAAAATAAAAGATATCATTAGAATTTTCTTAGTTTCAAAGTAGTTTATCAATTAATGGAATATAAATATACAATTATTTCATATTTAACATGAGATTATTATATAATCAAAAATTAAATGTAATACTTCTTTAAAAGTATTTTTAGTAATTTTGCACTGTATTTCTGACTCTTCTTAACTGAACTCTGAACTCTTCTAAATCTGAGCAATTACCTTTTCTAGTTCTTGATCCTGCCGATTCATTAGTGTTTTCCAATGTTCATAAAGCTCTACATCTTTGGTCTGAATATCCTTCAAAGTCCCTTCTCTTAGAACACTTCCATCTTTCATGGCTATGATCTAAGGAAAGCATATATTAGAATTAGGACAAAAATCCATAATTGGCCAATTGAATTATATTTATCTCAGGAAGCATTTATATAACTGGAATATAAAAATTCTTTTAATTTCTTTTAAACTCTTACCCAGTCAGCATGTGTTAGATATTGTAATTTGTGAGTCACAAGAACAAGTGTCCTCTTGTCATCTTGGAGAAATTTCAAAATTCCTTCCTGCATTAGGTGATCACTCAAGTGAATGTCCAAGGCAGAAAATGGATCATCCTACAACAAGTAAAATGGAGACATAATGAACAATTTGCATATTTTCTTTGTAATGAAATTCCTGCAGAAAACAGAAATACAAATAACTAAAGGCAAATTATCCCACAAAATTCAATTTATAATAAACAGACTCTGAATAGCTTTAAATGACAAAAAGTTACTAAATTAAAAATGAGGATTTTATTTTCCCTTTCACCTTAAAAATAATGTTGAAAGTAAATAACAATATTTGGAGTGGTTTGAATTCTTATATATAGAATCTCCAAGTTCAAAAGCCAACATCACCTGACAACCTATAACAATAAACCAAAACAAAGAATATGATAGTAGTTAAAGTTGACATCAATTCACTTTAGACATGAATAAAAACAGGCACAGACTCTGGACCAAGATGACAACATAGGAGGCTCCTGAATTTCCCTCCTGCCATGGACACACTGAATATACAGCTGGACATGGAGCAATTCCCTTTGGAACAGATCCAGAAACTGAGTGATTTCTACATTTTAAGTGACAGAAAAATACATCAAAACAGGTAGGAAAGGTTGAGACACATTCTCATCATAAACCCCACCTCTGGAAAATTCACAAATACGTGGAGATAAAACAAGATGTTCCTGAACAACCAATGGAGACACTGAAAGAGGAAATCAAATAATATCTTGAAACAAATGAAAATGAGACACAATGCATCAAAACTTATGGGAGGCAGCAAAACCAGTTCTAAGAGAATTTTATAGCATGGATTCCTACCTTAAGAAAAAAGAAAGACCTCAAATAACCTAACTTTACATCTCAAGAAACTAGAAAAACAAAGAACAAATTAAGCCCATAGTTCATGGAAGGAAGGAAATAACAAAGACCAGAATAGAAATACATAAAATACAGACTAAAGAGACAATAGGGAAGATTGATGAAACTAAATAAGTAAAATATACAAACACTTAACAAGACTCATTAGAAACAGGGTGGCTCAGATGGTAAACAATCTGCTTGCAAAGCAGGAGACCTGGTTTCAATCCTTGGGTTGGGAAGATTCCCTGGAGAAGGGAATGGCAACCCACTCTGGTATTCTTGCCTGGAGAATACCATGGACAGAGGAGCCTAGACGGCTACAGTCCACGGGGTCACAAAGAGTCAGACACAACTGAGCAATTAACACTTCCACTTTCACTAATAAGACTCACCAAAAAAAGTGGGAGGATTCAAATAAAACTATATGAAAGAGGCAACATTACAACTGTGACCACACAAATACAGACTCATGAGACTATTATGAACACCAACAAACTGGACACCTAAAAGACATGGATAAATTCCCAGAAAAAAAAAAAATCTACAAAAATTGAATCATGAAAAAATAGAAAATCTGAATAGACCAACTACTGATAAGGAGATTGAATTAGTAATCAAAAACACCTCAACAAACAAAAGCCCAGAACCAGATGGTTTCATTGGTGAATTCAATCAAACATATAAACTGGGATTAAACCAATCCTTCTCAAACCTTTTCAAAAAATAGAAGAAGAAAGTATACTTCCAAACATTTTACAAAGCTAGTATTACACTGATATTAAAACTAATGATTCCCTGATGCCAAAGACACCATACATACACAAAAAGAAAATTACCGACCAGTGTTTCTGATGAACACAGACGCAAACATCCTTGATGAAATATTAACAAGCCATATTCAACAGTCATTAAAAGATTCATACACCATGAATAAGTTGGATTATTCCAGGGATGCAAGGATAGTTCAACGTCTGCAAATCAATCAATATGATACACCACAATAATAAAATAAAGGATAAAAATCATATGATCAACTCAATAGAAGGACAAAATACATTTGCCAAATTCAACATTCAATCATGATAAAAACTTTGAATAGAATGGGTATAAAGAAAACATACCTCAACATAATAAAGATCATATATGACAAGCCCACAGCTAATACCACACTCAATGGTAAAAAGTTGAAAGCTTTCCCCTTAGGATCAGGAATAAGACAAGGATACCCAGTCTTACCACTTTTATTCAACACAGTACTGAAAGTTTAATACTATGGGGCTTACCAGGTGGCTTAGTGATAAAGAATCTGCCTGGCCGTACAGGAGACATGGGTTTGATTTCTGGGTCAGGAAGATCCCCTGGAGGAAGAAATGGCAACCCACTCCAGTATTCTTGCCTGGGAAATCCCGTGGACAAAGGAGCCCGGTGAGCTACAGTCCACAGGGTCCAAAGAATTGGACATCACTGAGTGACTGGGTCACAACAAACTGTGGAAAATTCGTAAAGAGATGGGAATATCAGACCACCTTACCTGCTTCCTGAGAAATCTGTATGCAGGTCAAGAAACAACAGTTAGAACTGAACATGGAACAACAGACTGGTTTCAAATAGGGAAAGGAGTATGTCAAGTTTGTATACTGTCACTATGCTTATTTAACTTATGTGCAGAGTATATCATGTGAAATGCCAGGCTGGATGAAGCACAAACTGGAATCAAGATTGCTGGGAGAAATGTCAATAGCCTCAGAAATGCAGATGATGCCACCCTTATGGCAGAAAGTGAAGAAGAACTAAATAGCCTTTTAATGAAAGTGAAAGAAGAGAGTGAAAAAGTTGGCTTAAAACTCAACATTCAGAAAACTAAGATCATGGCATCTGGTCCCATCACTTCATGGCAAATAGATGGGGAAACAACGGAAACAGTGACAGACTTTATTTTTGGGGCTCCAAAATCACTGCAGATGATGACTGCAGTCATGAAATTAAAAGACACTTGCTCCTTGGAAGAAGAGCTATGACCAACCTAGACAGCATATTAAAAAGAGACATTATTTTGCCAACAAAGGTCCATCTGTCAAAACTATGGTTTTTCCAGTAGTCATATATGAATGTGAGAGTCAGACATCCATAAAGAAAGCTGAGCACTGAAGAATTGATGTTTTTGAACTGTGGTGTTGGAGAAGACTCTTGAGAGTCCCTTGGACTGCAAGGAGATCCAACCAGTCAATCCTAAAAGAAATCAGTCCTGAATGCTCATTGGAAGGACTAATGTTGAAGCTGAAACTCCAATACTTTGGCCACCTGATGGGAAGAACTGACTCATTTGAAAAGACCCTGATGCTGGGAAAGATCGAAGAGGGGAGAAGGGGATGACAGAGGATGAAATGGTTGGATGACATCACGGACTCGATGGACATGAGTTTGAGCAAACTTCGGGAGCTGGTGATGCACAGGGAAGCCTGGTGTGCTGCAGTCCATGGGGTCGCAAAGAGTCGGACACGACTGAGAGACTGAACTGAATTGAAATGAACTGAGTGACTGGGCACACATACACTGGAAGTACTATGTCAGATCAATTAGTCAAGAAAAAGAAATGGCATCCAAATAGGAAAGGAAGAAGTTAAACTGTCTCTATGTACAGATACAATGTGGAAAGAGTAGTCTCTTCAATAATGATATTGGGGAAAGTAGACAGCAGTGTGAAAAAAAAAAAAAAAAAAAAACATGGGCCACTATTTTACATCATACACAAAAATGAACTCGAGTGGATTAAAGACACGAACCTAAGATCTGAAACCATAAAACTCTTAGAAGAAAACATAGTGGATAAGCTCTTTGATGTTGGTCTTGGCGATGCTTTTAAAATTTTAATACCAAAAACAAAGGCAACAAAAGCAAAAATAAATAAATAGAACTACGTCAAACTAAAACATCTCAGTCCATTAAAGAAAATCATCAACAAAATGAAAAGGCAACTTATGGAATGCGATGAAATGTTTGCAAATCATGTATCTTATAAGTAGTTAATGCCCCCAAATATAAAAACCTCATACAAATCAATAACAAAATATCCAAACAATCCAATTAAAAAATGGTCAAAGGATCTGAATAGATATTTTTTCCAAAAAAGTGAAAAAATGGCCAAAAGGTACATAATAGTACTCAACATCATTAATTATCATTAATATTAATATTATGATTTATCTGGGAAATACAAATCAAAACCACAAAGAGATATCACTTCATACCTGTTAGATTGGCTATTATCAAAAAGACAAGAAATAACTAATGTTGGTGAGAATGTGGAGAAAAAGGAATTTTTGCATTGTAGTTGGAAATATAAATTGTTGCAGCCACCATGGAAAAAAGTATGGAGGTGTAAAGGCTAATTTGATCAAGTTTAATTAGAGTTTACAGCAAAATCTAAAACCTTTCAACTAATTGTTTGTATGATCTTTATAGATAGATCTTTTAAAGATAGATGTAAGATCTTTATAGATAACAATAATGTCTCTTTCTCCTTTGTTTCCTGTGTACCCAGCACAGAAGATGGCTCTGATGACGCTCATTAAACACTGATGGATGGAAAGGAAGGGAGGGAGGGTAGGAGGGAGGGAGACAAAAAGAAAGCAAAAGACAACACAGTAACTTGAGAGTAATCATTAAAAGAAGAAAATAAGAAACAGCTGATCACAAAAACAGAAAAAAAGGAAAAGTACTCAAAAGATACGAAGTTCTAGCTCACACTCTGTCACTTACCAGCCATTAATTCTCAGGTAAGGCATTCCACCTTTCTATGTATAAGTTTCCTCTCTTCCCATGAGGAAACCACCTACCCTAGCAGCACCGTCATAAGAATCAAATGAGATAATACTGCGATTCAAAGTGCTTTGTGAATTTTTAAACAATCGAAGGGTAAAATATTGTTATCTAAGAGAAATTACTCAAACACATGAATTTGAGTAAACTCTGGGAGTTGGTGATAGACAGGGAGGCCTGGAGTGCTGCAGTCCATGGGGCTGCAAAGAGTAGGACACGACTGAGCGACTAAACTGAATTGATTGATCAATAGTATTCTGTTGCTGCTAAAACATTATTCAATTTTAGGCTGCTATGAAGAAAGTATAATATTTAGATCATAAGCTCCATTAGTTTTAAGACTGTCTGAGTTGATCAGAGTGCATCTAGAACACGTTTTTTCAAAGGGACCCTAACAAACACTATTATACTCAGAATTAAGAGAAGTTATAAAGATAACATAACTGTTGAAGAGTTAAAAATATTAAGCTTTATCAGCCTACAGAAAAGTAAATTATGGCAAGTTACAACAATAATATTAAAATATTGAGTTGAGTTACAACAATAATATTAAAAGAAATATATTTGCTGTTGCAGAAGCAGAATGGAAGCCAATTAATGGAAAATATACAGAAGCAGATTTTAAGCCCATAATAACTTTCCAATAATAAGAGCTATCTGAGGCAGGCAGAATAATGGTCCCCAAAGATGCCCATGTTCTAATTATCAGAACCTGTGACAATGATATCTGAATGGCAGATGTGCCTTTGCAGATACAGGCATATCTCATTTTATTGCAATTCATTTTATTGTGCTTCACAGACATTGCATTTTTTTTTTTTAATTGAAGGTTTGTGGCAACCCTGTGTCCAGCAAGTCTATTACGCCGTTTCTCCAACATTTGCTCACTTCATGTCTCTGTGTCACATTTTGGTTGTTGATGCTGTTCAGTCGCTGAGTTGTGTTCAACTCTTTGCAAACCCACAGACTGCAGCATGCCAGACTTCCCTGTCCTTCACTATCTCCCAGAGTTTGCTCAAACTCATGTCCATTGAGTCAATGATGCCATCCAGCCATCTCACCCTCTGTCGTCCCCTTCTCCTCCTGCCTTCAATCTTTCCCAGCATCAGGGTCTTTTGCAATGAGTCAGTTCTTCGCATCAGGTTGCCAAAGTATTGGAGTTTCAGCTTCAGCATCCAGTCCTTCCAATGCATATTCAGAGTTGATTTTCTTCAGGATGGACTGATTTGATCTCCTTGTAGTCCAAGGGACTCTCAAGAGTCTTCTCCAACACTACAGTTCAAAAGTATCCCTTCTTCGGCACTCAGCCTTATTTATAGTCCAACTCTCACATCCATACATGACTACTGGAAAAACCATATCTTTGAATAGACAGACCTTTGTTGGCAAAGTAATGTCTCTGCTTTTTAATATGATTTCTAGGTTTATCATAGCTTTTTTTTTTTCCCCAAGGAGCAAGTGTCTTTTAATTTCATGGATGCAGTCACCATTCACAGTGATTTTTGGAGTCCAAGAAAATAAAATCTGAAGTGATGAAAAATGAAGTGATGGGACTGGATGCATGATCTTAGTCTTTTTAATGTTCAGTTTTAACAGGTTACTGCTAGATCCTGCTATGTCTTTTACAGTGTTGTTTTCTGGAAATTTTGGGGGCAGGAATTCTTAGAGACATTAACCTGAAGTGCACTTCCAGTACTATGCCCAAATTCTACTTTCATACCCGTAATGGATCCAAAATTCTGGAGTGCGAAACTCTAAAATCAAGCCACTTTCTGAAGATGTTCATTAGATGGAGTGAAAAGTTTAAAGGTCGGAGAACCAGATATACACATGGTTGACACATGCACAGAAGGAGAAGGCGGAGGAAGGATGGATTTACATAGCCTGCTGGTCTCTAGGTACTGTCTAGTTGTACACTAAGTGATTTTTGCTACAATCTGCTGGAGGAATAAAACTAGAGTAAATTCATAATCAATACCATCATCCATTTTTATTTGTATATCCATAGGTTATCAACCCAGGATATACTACAGAATCATCTACAGAGCTTTTTTAAGATATAGATTCTAGACTCTGTCTTTATAGATAGTGATTTAGTAGATCTAGGCTGGTATCAAGATTTTTAAGAATAATTTCAGAAAACTTTACAGATAAACCTTAACCACAGCCTGAGTTGCATACTTACTAACCCTTATGCCCACCAAAAGTATATTTTCCAGCCCTTCTTTCTACCAGCAAATATAAATGAGAAGACTTATAATCCTGTCCAGTTCATTCAGCACCATCCACACCTTTTCATCAATGATCCTCATGGTTTAAGAACTCATAGAAGCAATCATTTGGGAACCTCAGTCCCTCGGGGTCCTTCACTCACGTCTTACATGTTGATTTGATTTGTACTTTGAGGATTTGTTTTGCCTTAATTCTCTGTGATTTCACAAGTTAAATCTTTCCTTGAGTTACTTATCTCCTTAAAGACTCATTTGTCCAGAGAGAAAGATGAAGTAGAAAGAAAGGGAAGACCATACATTCTTACCAAAAAGACAATGTTGGTATTTTGATAGAGAGCTCGGGCCACACAGATTCTTTGCCTCTGACCTCCACTCAGGTTGATGCCCTAGAGAAGAAATACCCAGTAACATCCACCATTTACAGTAGTAAATAATCTGCTGGTTAAAAAAAAATTCCCTAAAAATACAAACTTCTCTTTAAAAACCTTAAATTAATTTTAATTTATTTATTATATAAATTTAATAAATTTATGTAGTTTATTAATTAAACAGTGATAACATCGGGAAGATAAAAACGCAAGCTTTCTAGTGGTCAACACTTGAATTATATTAAGATCATCTTTGACTGATAACATTAATCTTCTTTTCACTCTGATAGTTGGCTCTGCTGTACAAAAATATTAGTAATGAAAAACCAAAATGAGTGCTGAAGACTGGAAGTAATCTCAAATTGTTTCTGGTTTCATGAATTGTGTCTGTAGTATGCTTAATACATGTCTCTTAAATTCAATATTATAAGTTGTGTTCAAGTGAGCTTCCCTGGTGGCTCAGAGGTTAAAGCGTCTGCCTGCAATGCAGGAGACTTGGGTTCGATCCCTGGGTCGGGAAGATCCCCCTGGAGAAGGAACTGGCAACCCACTCCACTATTCTTGCCTGGAGAATCCCCTGGACAGAGGAGCCTAGTGGGCTACAGTCCACAGGGTCGCAAAGAGTCGGACGTGACTGAGTGACTTCACTTTCTTTCAAGTGAGCTATACAGCAGTATGCTTTTATAATCAAGTGTTAATTATACAAATGTGAAAAACTACTATTTACTGAGCACTTAGTATGTGATGAAACTCCAGTACTTTGGCCACCTCATGTGTAGAGTTGACTCATTGGAAAAGACTCTGATGCTGGGAGGGATTGGGGGCCGGAGGAGAAGGGGACGACAGAGGATGAGATGGCTGGGTGGCATCACTGACTCAATGGATGTGAGTCTGAGTGAACTCCGGGAGTTGGTGATGGACAGGGAGGCCTGGCGTGCTGCGATTCATGGGGTCGCAAAGAGTTGGACACGACTGAGTGACTGAACTGAACTGAACTAGTATGTGATGAGCTTCCCTGGTGGCTCAGATGGTAAAGAATCTGCCTGCAATGTGGGAGACCCGGGTTTAATCCTGGGTCTGGAAGATCCCCTGGAGAAGGCAATGGCTAGCCACTCCAGTATTCTTGCCTGGAGAATTCCTTGCACAAATGAGCTACAGTCCATGGAGTTGCAAAGAGTCAGACATGACTGAGCAACTAACACTTTAGTAAAATGTGTCAGGCTGCTGTATATGGCTTTCCATTCCTTATTTCTCTTATCAGAGCAATATCAATGTATTGCTCTCCACATGGAAACTAAGGCTTAGAGAAGTTCAGGTCATGTTCTTAAACACTATACCATGCTGCAATAAAAAATAGCAACGAATAACACAGATGACAGAGTCAGACCAATCTCAACTGTCCCAGTGACTCTGACCAGGCAAGTTCTTTAACCTTTCTCTCCCCTGGTTTTCTCAGCTGCAATACGCAGATAACAAACACCTATGTAACAGATATGTTGTAAAAGCAAATAATGCATATAAAGTCTTTTGCTTAGTATTTGACCCTATAAGAGTCAAACACTTTAGCCAACATTGTTATAAAGATTATATACAGGTATAAATATTTTTCGGCTAGTTGGAACAGTATGACGCCAATGTAAAACCTGTTTATACAAAGCAAAAGGAACACTTAAACAAGAATAAATGGATGTTGACAAGAGTGGAAAAAGTTGTCGGAAGCAATCTTGGTTTCCAAACCAATTTAAAGTAAACTCCAAGTTAAGTAAAAATACATTTGATCAAAAGCAGGGACTGGTTCTTTTCCCTTGAGAACTCCTGAGTGGCTAGCAAAATGTGAAGTTCATGTTAGTTACTCAATACATCCTTAAAAGAGTGGCATCAGGAATTCCTGTGCTTCTGTTTCTAGAACTTGTCACTAGGAAAACATAATTCCGGTGCTCTCAGATTTTTTAAATTTTCCATTAAAGGTTAAAGATAACTGGAAGGCTTTTCTGGATTTGTGTTCATTGTGTAATTACACTACACATAGCTCACCCTCTCTCCAATTTCAGTTTGGTCTCCAAATGGTAGTAAGTCGATATCTGGTTGAAGAGAACAGGCGTCTGTGACCGCTTTGTACCTGTGGAAGAGGTGGTTTTAAGTTTTTACATCACGATTAATATACTGCCCATAAACCAAGTCCCAGGTTCAATGTCTCGGAAGCTGAAATAAAACACTTATTGAAGAATTTAGTATATTCTAGCCTCTACTTTAGGCTTGCAGATACAAAGACAAATAGATACTGGTTCCCACTCTTGTGAAACTATTGTATAGCACAGGGAACTATATCCAATTTTTTGTAATAACCTATAATGGAAAATAATCTGAAAAAGAATAGATATACACACAACCAAATCACTTTGCTGTATACTTGAAACTAACATGACATTGTTAGTTAATTATACTTCAATGAAAACTGGTTAAAAAATAAAAAACAACTATTAAATGTGGCAGAAAATTGACACAGAAACATACGATACAAATGTACCTTATTAGGTACGGTAGATGGGTAGTTACAAAGTGCTCCTAGAATATGCAGGAAGGAATGACTAAGAAATAAGTGACATCTTTGCAGAGGAGGTGATTTGTGAGGTGTCTGCAGAAAGATGAACTGTAATTTTCCAGGAATGACAATGAGCGGAGAGAGAAAGGAACTGTACGACAGTGGACAAGTTCATGGTATGCATGAAGGATAAGAGGAGCCTCACTGGGGCTAGAGCATGGGTTATGGGGCGGGGTGAAGTGGGGACAGGGGAGAGGAATCTGTGTCCACACTCATGATGCTGAAGAGAGAAGAAAACAGAAATCGATAAGGACTGACATAAAGTTGACCTAAGGCTGGATCTGGAAACTGGGGTTGACTGGAAATTCAAGGAAGCATGGAGACCGGGAATTCTGGGGAAAATATCAATGGTTTCATTTTCTCAATCACCTGGTCTTAAAATATTTGAGTGATTTTGTTTTTAAATTGGGGTATAGGTGCTGTACAATGTTGTGTTAATTTCTGCTGTACTACAAAGTGAACCAGCTATGTGTACGCGTGTATCTTCTCCCTCTTGGTCCTGCATCCCATCCCACCTCCATCCCACCCATCTAGGTCATCACAGAGCACCAAGCTGAGCTTCCTGAGCTACACAGCAGCTTCCCATTAGCTATCTGTTTTAGACGTGGCAGTGTATACGTCAGTGCTACTCTTTCAATTCATCCCCCAGCTCCCCGCCACTATGTCCACACATTTGTTCTCTAAATCTGAGTCTCTATTCCTGCCCTGCAAATAGGTTCATCTGTACCACTTTTCTAGATTCCACGTGATTCTTCCATTTTCTTCTCCCATTCTTATTCCAGAATGCTGTCAGCCATCTCTTTTTCTTCCGTTTCTACAGTCACTGCCAAATATTGACAACAAACACAGCATGCCCAGATCATTTGCCCAACAACCTTCTAAATGTCTTTTTGCTCTTAATTCAGATTCACCTTATATAAATCTGTCATGATATGGGCAGATCACATTTACTTTGTGAGTCCTCTTTCTAACACTTTGCTGGGCGTCTGGAAAATTCAGATTTATATTGGTTGGCTTTTAAGGCACTTTACTGCCCATCTCAGCCTTCCTTCACAATGGAGTTTGCCACTGTCAATGTACACAGATCCCTTTCTGTCTGGTTTACTCCCAGGCCCCAAGCAATCCCATGTAATTTGAATTTTTCCTCCCACACTTTCCTCTCCCCTCCCCCTTCCTCATGCCTCTCCCCAGGTCTAATTCTCCTTAACTCTCAGGACCCTGCTTTGAGTCTTAGGACACTCCCTACCCCTCGTGAAGGTGGCTTCAGGAAAGGGTCTTGCCTTTGCACACTCCAGTGGATGTTTGGAAGTGAAAATGAAAGTGTCAGTCACTCAGTTGTGCCCAACTCTTTGAGACCCATGGACTGTAGCCCACCAAGCTCCTCTGTCCATGGAATTCTCCAGGCAAGAATACTTGAGTGGGTAGTCATTCCCTGCTCCAATGGGTGTTTAGAAGATGATTGAAAGAAGACATACTCTGGCTGCTCTGAGTAATCAGAACTCTCAGATCCCATATTCCTTCTCTTATTTTTCCATGGTTAACCCTCCTTCTGCAACATACTGGGATTTTTCTTCTGTTTACCAACAACCTCAGCACCACCCTCACCATGCACCCCCCGCCCCCCCCTACACACACAACCTCTGTTTCGGCTGTTTATTTTTGTTGTACAAATTGTTCTCAGTAAGTGCATACGATGGGCTGAATCCCAGTGAGGCTTCTCTTACAAAAGTTGACTTAATAGACCTGGTGATGAGGAAAGAAGCAGGGCAAACAGAGAAGAAAGGAAGTCCTGATACAAAGATTTAAGAACGAGGGGATGGGTGGGAGGAAGGATAAACTGGGATATTGGGATTGATATACACGTACTACTATGCATAAAATAGATATCAAGCATCTGCTGTACAGCACAGTGAACTCTATTCAATACTCTGTAATGGCTTATACGGGAAAGGAATCTTTAAAAACGTGGATATATGTATACTAAAACTGGTTCACTCTGCTGTACACCTGAAACTAACATAACACCATAAATCAACTATATTCCAATAATTTTTTTTAGAAAACACTCCAGAAACTGTGAACCAAACATAGGGATTAGAAATAGTTGTTCTTTTTAGTTCTAAATTTTATACATTCAAAATTACCTCTGCTTGTTGAAAGGACTTCCAAAGGTAATATTTTCTTCTACTGTAGCATTTAATAGCCAAGGCTTTTGAGCTGCATAAGCCACAGAATACCTGTTCCTACTGGAAAATGGAAAAGAAAAACAAAATACCAAAATTACCCAAGAGTGCTGTGCTGTGCCTGTACTTTTGTATAACTAAGGAAAATGAAAGTTGATAAAATATCTCAAAGACAGAAATGAAGAATTTCTAAAAGAATATTTTAATGACCATCAACCTTATTAATTAGTAGTTAAATATTCCACTAAATTAAATATTAGTAGTTAAATATTCCACTAAATTAAATATTAGTAGTTAAATATTCCACTAAATTAAAAAAATTAAATTTTTACAATAATTTAAATAACAGTTAACTCTAAAAGCCACAGATATTTTACTTCATATTAAAAGCACTCTACATTAACTATGAATTTTACAGGAATACCTTTAAAAGGGATGTGAACTGATACTGTAATTATGTGTTTGTGGTTTACTCACATGAACATATTTTAAGGTAAGAGATAATGTAAATATTTCAAAGCAAAGAATAATTTTGAGGAGTCTATTTCAACAATGTAATAAATACACATTTAAAAACCATGTATTTCAATACATATTGAAGCAGTTTATTTTTAAAAAATCATAGTCTCCTCCCTGTGCCCCACTTTTTGGCTTGCAAACTCTACCAGATGTCCATACATCATATTTTAATTTGCAGTAATTAGGAAAATGCATGTGAGTTGAAGATAAAGAGGATGATGAGCTTGGGGTAAGGAAGGGGTCAGCTTAAAATTCACACTTTCATAGTTAGTTATGGTCTGTAAGTACTAATTTAGGAATTAAGGTTAAAAGAGAATAAAGTGTAGAAAAAAGGTAGTTAGAAATGCCCAGTGATCATCCTGAAACATAACGTCTTAGGCATTTAGAGGGCATGATAATATATAGTGTGCTGGTAGTCTCTCAGATAACCATCTGTGCATTAAAACAGTGGTTCCCAACCTCTGGCACATCTGCTTCCCTCCTGCCCCCACCCTCATTCTTTAAGGTTTTCTTTTCTTTTTTTCTTTAAATAGATGAAGTACTTGGTTCTCCAGTTCTAGCTTACAGGCAGATTTCATCACTGTTTAACTCATAAATAATATACATAATAATTCTTTCATATTTATTTTATGAAACCCCAAATCCAATTTGCTAAGAACTGTTGAGTTTTAGTCAAAGTTGAGATCTGCGTGACTCAACAATTGACATGTTGGGCCATTTAGTTCAGCAAATTAATTCTTTTAGCAGCTTCCAGATGTTGGGAACTACTGCGATCAGAAATTTACTAGTCCATTGTAATAAACAACTTTGTATATTATCAGAATGAATAAAATGATTAGGAGTAAGAAATGGAATATCAGGAAAAGTCTGAGGAAGGTAGTTATTCTTATTAAATGCAGATTAAAGTAGAAATAATACCTTCTGGTCGCTTCAAAAGAAGGTTCAGTTTCATTTACACTGCAAGTATGGCAAACAACGTTCATTAATTATGAAATATAAATATAGGATGAATGCGTGTACATATCAGGTAAGAGATAAATATTGTATATATTAAATAGCTACACTTTCAAATGGTTGTTGATACTAATCCCAAAGACAAACCAGATAAATGACAGTCTTCTTTTATATCCTCATCAACTAGGAAATAATTAAGCTTCCAAAAGATAGCACTGTTCTCCATACAAAATTTGGGTTCACACAATAGCCGTATTCTAGCCCCAACTTTGCTCCAACTAGCTGTATAAGTTTGGATAACCTTTATGGAATATTTTCCTAGTCTATATTAGAATTTGATATCTCCAGGCACTCCCTACTGTTAAAATTCAAATTTAATCTATTTAAATTCCTTATTAGTTACCCTAAGGCAAGAGAGGAAGAAATACTTTTTATACTCTAAACTTGAAGGGTTGAGACCCAGCCTGGCCCTTAAGGAACTGGAAAGAAAGACAGACCTGCATATAGGACATTGTAACATTTGGGTATAATTAATTACTGATTTATATGCTTAATGTAAAATGAGGCATTTGACTAATTAAATTTAGTTATACCTATACCAATGGGAAAAATATACCTAAGGACTTATTGATTTTATTATTCTAAATTTTAATATTTTAGGTGAACTCCATCATTTCTGAAATACCTGAATTCAAAACATGTCAGGTAGAAAATCCCCTTCTGGAAAATAGCATCCAATTTTTTGCATGCAGGGTTTGCGTGTACTTTCCTTCAACAGTAAAAGTTAAAACTTGGTATTCTACCAGCTTCCAAGTTCATGGTTGGAATCTTATGGAATGGGAAAGAGTGACTTCTGCAAGCTGAAATCAGGAACAGTATTCGGAAGAAGGAAAGCTAGATGTGGACACAAAGATGCTATATCGTGTCTGATCCAGGAAAGCTGACTCATTGTGTTATTATCCCTTCATGCCCGGCAAAGTCTTAGAGTAATTGAGCCACTGCTATAAAGGCAGTTACACTAAGACATCAGAAAATAGACCACCACAACAGATGGGGTCTGACAGGATGGCTGATGGCATGGGCAAGGTGGAAGAAAAAGTAAGGGAAGCCAGAGATAAATGATGGTTATGTCTTATATAATTACTGGGATTATTACATATTCTGGACTCCCTCCCTGGACCATCCAACAGGTGAAGTGTTTTATTGAGTTCTAGTTCCTGGGATATCAGTAGGAATTATTATTTATCATGACAACTAGGAAAAGACAACTTTAATCAGGCAGAACATTTGCTTTTCAACAAATACAGAGCACACCAGATGCAAGAGCAAGAACCCTGGCTTTCCGACAAGCTTGTAGAATTTTTAAGTCCCTCCCTCATCTCTCTCTTCTTTCTCTTCTGGGGCTACTGCATGTCAGGCTACACTAAAGGTAGCAATTGCCGAGGAGGCATCTATATTTAGATGAATTTTGTGTACCAAGTTCTATCCATGTAGGTCTGTCCTGCATGAGGACCAGTGCCTTCTCTCCAGTCCAAAGTAAATATTCCTTCCTGCAATAGGACAGGGTACTTTACGGCACTTTGTTCCTGCCAACCATGAGGGCACATTTAAAAATAAAATTCATGCAACCAGAGATACAGGCAATGATGAAAGAATGACAGCAAGGGGCTTGGTACTTTACCATACCATTTACTGTTTCACTTTATTTTGTCTTGAAAAAAACAGCAAACAATTCAGTCCAAGGTAAAGTACTTCTCAGCATTTACACAAAATCAACCGATCAATATGAATAATTTCTAAATTAGCTTTATTCTAATAACATTTATATAACTTTCCTTATTGGAATAGGTGCAACAGTTTTTTTCCCAGAATAAGGAGTTATTTTAAATAACTCTTTAAAAAAAGGTCAGCATCCTCTAAGCATTCTTGATTTGAAAATATATTTTATCAGAAAATCATGGATATCATGGGAAAAAATTAAGTAGTTCTTGTAAATAAAGAAAAATAGAATTTTTTTATTAGCTTATCCAATTTTTAGGGGTTAGTTTTTATTGTGTGTGTGTCAGAGCCAACCCAAATATTTTTTGAAGAAAAGTTTAGCCCTTTCTGCTATGGAGAGATGGGATATTCTTAAGGCAAGTATTCATAAAGAGATGATTTTTAAATTATAGTGATTTTATAAATACTTAGAATTTTCTTAAATCCTTTCTCATATTTTCATTTTATTGACTCTGACTTTAAGATATAACCTTTTCTTAACTTTTTAAAAATTAGGATTTATGGGAGATATTTCTTTTCTATTTCTTAAAAAAAAAATCTTAACCTTTATTAAGTATATGTCTGTTTTTATCTCATACTTCCCTCTTTGACTAGCTTCCATGGAACTCAGAGTAGAATTTGTGGCCTATGTTATATAAATATGCAGGACTCCAATACATGCATTTCTACCTATTAATTACTCAGATTATTATTTAAACCTTATTTTCTTTCTTGATATCTTTGTTTTCCAAGCTTTATTATATATGTTTTATTAAATAAAATACTTTACAACTTTTAAGAAATCAGGCTATAAATGGTATAAATTTGTCTAAAAAATATATATGTATACATATATACATATATGTATCTTGTTTAGAAAACTCAATAAATAAACAGACTGTATAAAATGCTTTCCTAATTCCCAAATCATTTATTTATCTATTAACAAAATGATAATAATTCTTAATGATAATACTGGGAGTGAATTTGGCCCAGGTAGAGTAATTCTAGAGAAGATTAGATCATAAGAACATTCTAGAGGTATGAAAATAAAATCTCAAGCTTTTTCTGTCATGGTCTCTAATTCTTTCTGTTTTAATGCTAATGAAACCAGGTAAAAACAAAACCCAAATAACTTCATTATGGCCATACATGTCACATGATATAATTTAATTCAGTAAAACTTGCTCCTCAAAACCTGCATCCATCCAAGATGGAAGGTGACGGTGGTAGGGCACATGTCACACAGCATCTGGCTTTAGTGATCAACAGGCCCCCCGAGTGAACGAAACTGCAAGGGGCAGTTATTCACCGAGCTCACTGCTGGATACATACTAAACGGTTTCACATCTACAACTGCAACAGGAATAAACTGTACCCTCCACATTTCTCAGCTTTCTTATTCCACCAGCGATACCAAAAATAGGATTTACAGTTCAGCTGTTTCCAGCTCAAATTTCACATCCAAGCATTTCCGTCTCTTAATTGGAGTTTAAAATAGAACCTATTCTCAAAATGCCTGTAAATAGTTTTGACTCATTCTGAAGAGATGTCTGTGTATGTTAACAGTAGATTAAGCCACATGGAACTTACAATGATAAGAACTAAATGGACATGTGCAAGTCGAGGGCAAAGTCTCCCCAGCACAACTAACATTTGGAACCAGATAATTCCCTGATGTGGCGGGCTGTCCTATGTGTTGGAGAATGTGTGTTAGTTGCTCAGTTGTGCCTAACTCTTTGCGACCCCATGGAGTGTAGCTTGCCAGGTTCCTCTGTCCATGGAATTCTCCAGACATGAATACTGGAGTGGGTTGCCATTTCCTTCTCCAGGGAATCTTCCCAACCAGGGATAGAACCCAGGTCTCCAGCATTGCAGGAGGATTCTTGTGAAGGGCTGTCCTGTGTTGGAGGATCAGTTTAGCTCAGTTCAGTTACTCAGTCGTGTCTAGCTCTTTGCGACCCCAAGAATCGCAGCACGCCAGGCCTCCCTATCCATCACCAACTCCCGGAGTTCACTCAAACTCATGGCCATCGAGTCGGTGATGGCATCCAGCCATTTCATCCTCTGTCATCCCCTTCTCATCCTGCCCCAAATCCCTCCCAGCATCAGAGTCTTTTCCAATAAGTCAACTCTTTGCATGAGGTGGCCAAAGTATTGGAGTTTCAGCTTCAGCATCAGTCCTTCCAATGAACACCCAGGACTGATCTCCTTTAGGATTGACTGGTTGGATCTCCTTGTAGTCCAAGGGACTCTCAAGAGTCTTCTCCAACACCACAGTTCAAAAGCATCACTTCTTCGGTGCTCAGCTTTCTTCACAGTCCAACTCTCACATCCATACATGACCACTGGAAAAACCATAGCCTTGACTAGACAAACCTTTGTTGGCAAAGTAATATCTCTGCTTTTGAATATGCTATCTAGGTTAGTCATAACTTTCCTTCCAAGGAGTAAGCATCTTTTAATTTCATGGCTGCAATCACCATCTGCAGTGATTCTGGAGCCCAGAAAAATAAAGTCTGACACTGTTTCCACTGTTTCCCTATCTATCTGCCATGAAGTGATGAGACCAGATGCCGAGATCTTAGTTTTCTGAATGTTGAGCTTTAAGCCAACTTTTCACTCTCCTCTTTCACTTTCATCAAGAGGCTTTTTAATTCCTCTTCACTTTCTGCCGTACAGGTGGTGTCATCTGCATATCTGAGGTTGAGGTGATTGATATTTCTCCCGGAAATCTTGATTTCAGCTTGTGCTTCTTCCAGCCCAGTGTTTCTCATAATGTACTCTGCATGTAAGTTAAATAAGCAGGGTGACAATATACAGCCTTGACGTACTCCTTTTCCTATTTGGAACCAGTCTGTTGTTCCATGTCCAGTTCTAACTGTTGCTTCCTGACCTGCATACAGATTTCTCAAGAGGCAGGTCAGGTGGTCTGGTATTCCCATCTCTTTCAGAATTTTCCACAGTTTATTGTGGTCCACACAGTAAACTGTGTTGGAGGATATATAGTAGCATTTCTGGCCACTATAAAGAAAGCTGAGCACCGAAGAACTGATGTTTTTGAACTGTGGTGTTGGAGAAGACTCTTGAGAGTCCCTTGGACTGCAAGGAGATCCAACCAGTCCATCCTAAAGGAGATCAGTCCTGGCTGTTCATTGGAAGGACTGATATTGAAGCTGAAAATACAATACTTTGGCCACCTGATGCGAAGAGCTGACTCATTGGAAAAGACCGTAATGCTGGGAAAGATTGAGGGCAGGAGGAGAAGGGGACGACAGAGGATGAGATGGTTGGATAACATCACCGACTCAATGGACATGGGTTTGGGTGGACTCCGGGAGTTGGTGATAGGGAGGCCTGGCGTGCTGCGTTTCACGGGGTTGCAAAGAGTCGGACACGACTGAGTGACTGAACTGAACTGAATTGGCCACCACCAACTAGATCAGTAAGCAGACCAATTCCCTTAGTATGACAACCAAAAAATGTTTCTAGACATTGTCCAATGTTCCCTGGGGATAATCTGGATGAACATCACTGCAGTGATTTTCTGTAGACTGTAGACTGAAAGTCTACAGTCCAATATCATAGATAAGCTGTTAGCAATTTCTCCATAATGACTGTGGAGGTTGGGGTGGTCTACCAGGTGTGTGTGTGCATGTTAAGTCGCTCAGTCGTGTCCTACCCTTTGTGACCCCATGGACTGTAGCTCACCATGCTCCTCTGTCCATGGGATGCTCTAGGCAACAATACTGGAGTGGGTTGCCATGCCCTCCTCCAGGGAACTTCTCGACCCAGGGATTGAACCCAAGTCTCTTTTGTCTCTTGCACTGGCAGGCGGGTCCTTTATCACTAGCACCACCTGGGAAGCCTGTCTACCAGGTAGATCAAACTAAATAAATAAATATGACTTATTCATTGTTACACAATTATATACTAGTATGTTCCTGAGTCACCTTATTACTACAATGTTTTTTTAAGAACCCAAACAACCATTCAAACATTCAGAAGACGCACAATGTCTTTGTGGATACGCAACACTAGCCTGACATAGCCACATCCCTAATGAGACACTTTAAGTCTCTAGTTTAAGTTGGATGTGAAGAGAAATGAATGATTTCTCAGTCTCTTAGGAAGAGTTTCAGAAAGATTATTTGATATTTCTTCTCTGAACACTGGACCACTAAGGCTCTGTGTGCATTTAAACTTTATAAATAACGCAAATTTTCTTTGATTATAGGATAAATTTTTAAACTTTATTTATCTGTGTTGTCCATTTAACTTTCCAAATTTACCTTTACAATCCTTATCTTGCTAAAAGCAATATATTAGTTTATACATAATATAAACCTCTATCGTGAATTGTTTTATCTTTTTAAATTTATAATATTTAAAGTTCCCACTAATTTGTTTTTTTAAAGCTGTGCTTATTTCCAAGGGGCTCTCAGACCTCGAACATGGGAATCTACTGTTCTCATTCCTTCCCTTGGGAGATCATCGGATGTGTGACACCAACAGAAACTGATTAAAAATACACATACTTGCTCCAGTGAACTTTTCCTTCCAAGGTCTGCATCTCTCCGAGGATGGCAAGGAGAAGAGAGGACTTCCCACATCCCACTTGGCCCACAATCATGGTTAACTGACCTAGAGAAAAGAAATAAAGGATAATAACAGGATAAGAAAGAATTCACTTATAAAATAAAATCAAAACACATTTAGAAAAGGCTGATGTTTCACAATCTATGGCCCAGTTTTGGTCCCCAGAAATAGTATTCTTAAACAGCTCCTTTTCCTGATACATAAGGTTTCTGGAAAAGGGAAGGAAAATTAAAACCTATAGGTCTTGATATGCTATTTTTAAAAATACTTATTTGGCTCTTCTGGGTCTTAGCTGTGGTATGGGGGATTTAGTTCCCTGACCAAGGATCAAACTCAGCCCTTGAGGTCTTAGCCACTGGACCACCAGGGAAGTCCCTTGATGTATTATTTTTAAATTATGAGAAGAACTGACTCTAGTAAAAGCAGCAGTGAAATACTTGCCTAAGTCACCTAGATTAGTATTATCTTTATTATTCAATTCATTCTGGAGGAAAAGGTAATTTTGACTGCTGCTAAGTCGCTTCAGTCGTGTCCGACTCTGTGCGACCCCATAGACTGCAGCCCACCAGGCTCCCCCGTCCCTGGGATTCTCCAGGCAAGAACACTGGAGTGGGTTGCCATTTCCTTCTCCAATACATGAAAGTGAAAAGTGAAAGTGAAGTCGCTCAGTCGTGTCCGACTCCCAGCCACCCCATGGACTGCAGCCCACCAGGCTCCTCCGTCCATGGGATTTTCCAGGCAAGAGTACTGGAGTGGGGTGCCACTGCCTTCTCCAATTTTGACTAAAACAGATAATTAAGATTAAAGTGATTAATCACTTTAATCAGTTCTTATTTTGATTTGCATGTTTAATAGAAAAATTCCAAGTTACTGACCATGAGGCCAAGTAAAAAAATATTTATATTCAATTATCCAAACATTTTAGTAAAAGCTATACAGTATTTGTCTTAAATATCTGAAAACTTCATCAGTTTTCTTTGGGGATAGAAAACTACTTTCTCAAACACTATTTCTTTAAAATCTTTCTTCAGCAAAATGAGAAATTAACTACTCCATTATTTAAATGCCACAAATCAGCAAATAAACTAAAAACAGTTCATTTGGATGGTAAATAATTTGTTCAAGGTCCCCACTCTGTAGTGATAGGCAGGTCTTATAATTCCCAGTCATTCTCTCAGAGATACAGGGATTCATGAGCTCCACAGTGCAAACAGATAACTATCAGTAATGTTTGTCTTTAAGAAGTCTTTCCTTTTGTTAGACTTAGTTATCTTGGAAAACCACGGTCGTGATAATGAACAGATACAAACTTGATGTTAGTTCACAATGTGGCTTTATATTATTGCATGATGAATTATTTAAATGAAAGCACTAATGCTTTGGAGGTGACAAATGTTTTCCCCCTGAATTCACAAAAATAAATTTGTTCCTTAAAAAAAACAGTTACAAGCTAGTAATAAATGATTCTTACCTGTTGGAATTCGAATATCGATATTGGATAAGGTTGCTAAACCACTGCCCCATGAAAAGTACCCATTTGTGACCTAGAAAATAAGAGTACAGAAATTTAATTATGACACTACATAAATATGTGGTTTCACAGGATAAGTCCAATTAAAATAAATTTTCTTTATAAAGCACTGGAAGACTTTCAACACAGTAGAACACACAGTGGCAAAATTCTAATTTAGAGTCACGACTATTTAGAGGCATAGATGAAAAACAAAAAAGAATGGAAGGGAGAAGGTCTTTAAATCAGTGATATTATGAAGAATGCTAAAAATTACAATAATTTTCCCTGAAAGTGTGCGATAACTGGATCGTTTATATGTGAACATTCTTTGAAAAGCAATCACTCAAATATTATCCAGTGTAACTCTGACATGGATTATTCTCTCACTGCTGCAATTGCCAGAAACCTGGTGAGGTAAAGCCAAGAAGAGAGATAACTACAAATTACTGCAACAAATGACTTGTTAGCTAAGGATGAAGGCTTTGTAACGAATGTATTTCCTGAACTATGTGGACTTACTGCTATTCATTGATCTTGAAAGAGTAGAGGGGAGGAAGGAAAAAAGCACAGAAATGAAGCAACAGTACTTGGTGGTTCAGTTCAGTTCAGCCCCTCAGTCGTGTCCGAGTCTTCACGACCCCATGCACTGCTGCACACCAGGCCTCCCTGTCCATCACAACTCCCGGAACTAGCTCAAACTCATGTCCATTGAGTCACTGATGCCATCCAACTATCTCAGCATCTGTTGTCCTCTTCTCCTTCCACCTTCAATCTTTCCCAGCATCAGGGTCTTTTCAAATGAGTCAGTTCTTCCCATCAGGTGGCCAAAAAATTGGAGTTTCAGCTTCAGCATCAGTCCTTCCAATGAATATTCAGGACTGATCTCCTTTAGGATTGACTGGTTGGATCTCCTTCCAGTCCAAGGGACTCTCAAGAGCCTTCTCCAACACCACAGTTCAAAAGCATCAATTCTCTGGCATTCAACTTTCTTTATAGTCCAACTCTCACATTCATACATGACTACTAGAAAAACCATAGCTTTGACTAAAAGGACCTTTGTTGGCAAAGTAATGTCTCTGCTTTTTAATCTGCTGTCTAAGTTGGTCATAGCTTTTTTCCCAAGGAGCAAGCATCTTTTAATTTCATGGCTGCAGTCACTATCTGCAGTGATTTTGGAGCCCAAGAAAATAAAGTCTGTCACTATTTCCATTGTTTCCCCATCTATTTGCCATGAAGTGATGGGATCGGATGCCATGATCTTAGTTTTTTGAATGTTGAGTTTTAAGCCAGCTTTTTCACTCTCTTTTTTCACCTTCATCAAGAGGCTTTTTAGTTCCTCTTCACTTTCTGCCATAAAGGTGGTATCACCTGCGTATCTGAGGTTATTGATTTCTCCCAGCAATCTTAATTCCAGCTTGTTCTTCATCCAGCCCAGTGTTTCTCATGATGTACTCTGCATATAAGTTAAATAAGTAAGATGACAATATACAGCCTTGACGTACTCCTTTCCCTATTTGGAACCAATTTGTTCTTCCAGTTAGTTCAGATCTAACTATTTCTGTTGCTGCTAAGTTGCTTCAGTCGTGTTCGAGTTAGGGCCATACAATTTCTGTCCTTTATTGTGCCCATCTTTACATGAAGTATTCCCTTGGTATCTCTCATTTTCTTGAAAAGATCTCTAGTCTTTCCCATTCTATTGTTTTCCTCTATTTCTTTGCATTGATCACAGAGGAAGGCATTCTTATCTCTCCTTGCTATTCTTTGGAACTCTGCATTCAGATGGGGTATTTTTCCTTTCCTCCTTTGTCTTTAGCTTCTCTTCTTTTCTCAGCTATTTGTAAGGCCTCCTCAGACAACCCTTTTGCATTTCTTTTTCTTGAAGACGGTCTTGATTACTGCCTCCTGTACAATGTCACAAACCTCCATCCATAGTTCTTCAGGCACTCTATCTATCAGATCTAATCCCTTGAACCTTTTTGTCACTTCCACTGTATAACTGCAAGGGATTTGATTTAGGTCATACCTGAATGGTCTAGTGGTTTTCCCTACTTTCTTCAATTTAAGTTTGAATTTGGCAATAAGGAGTATACCTCAACAATCAGTAAGACAGCAAAGAAAAAGATCTTAGAGTCATCCTAAGCAGTCAATTGTTTTAATAAGTATCACGAAAACTTGACAGTTTTATTAGTTACAAAAATGGGAAACAAAAGAAGTATAACAGAACCCAAGAACTGGAAAGGTTAATAGTGACAGATGAGAGGATAGCTAGTTCCTAAAAAATTAGAGGAAACTACAGTAAGGCTACACTTTGCTCATAAATTAATATTTTGTCTCCAAGCCCCAAGTAATGAAATTTCTAAGTACATTTTTGTTTCAGAATTTTGCAGAATAAATTGGTAATGTCTAAATTATAACTAAAAAATCCTTTAAAAGCTCTTAAAATGAACAACGGGGAGGGAGGAGGGTTCAGGATGGGGAACACGTGTATACCTGTGGCGGATTCATGTTGATATATGGCAAAACCAATACAATATTGTAAAGTTAAAAAAAAAAAAAAGGATAACCAAAAAAAAAAAAAGAGTACAAAACTTACCTGAAAAGGTTAGGCCATGTTTTTCCATATATGTTTTATTTAGCTTGGAAAATGTATGGCATTTAATAATATCTAATCTATATCTTAGAAGAAGGCAATGGCAACCCACTCCAGTACTCTTGCCTGGAAAATCCCATGGACGGAGGAGCCTGGTAGGCTGCAGTCCATGGGGTTGCACAGAGTTGGACTGAAGCGACTTAGCAGCAGTAGGAGCAATCTATATCTTAATATAATGTTAGTAATATTAAATTAATTAATATCTACATAAATACACAAGACATTAGTCCTGGAAGGAGCATAGCCTGGAAGGACTGAATTATTGATCACTTTATAAATATCTGCTGAGTCTATGTGAAGCTCTGTATTAGGACTGATGGGGGCTACAAAGAAGGAATAAGTATTCTCCCTGCTTTCCTTGAGCTTATAGTCAATTGTCTAGTTAAACCAAGACATGAGAATATGGGATAAGTAACGAATAGAGACGCATGCCATGGGAGCATGCTGGGGCCATAACTCAGGGGTCGATGGATCACAATCATCCTTTGCTAAGAACAGGTTCTTTGGGGATTCTCTCATGGCTCAGATAGTAAAGAATCTGCCTGCAATGCAGGAAACACAGGTTTGATCTCTGGGTCATTAAGATCTCGTGGAGAAAGGAATGGTTACCCACTCCAGTATTCTTGCCTGGAAGACTTCCATGGACAAAGGAATCTGGCAGGCTACAGTCCATGGGGTTGCATGACTGAGCAATTAACATGAATGAACAGACAAAAGTGTAATAGCAGTTCATAAGGAAAAATCACTTACATTAGAAATGAAAAAAAAAGGAAACATTTTGGAAAAGAAGGTCACTTAGCTAGTTTTAGAAAATATGCTGAAATTCAACATAGGTAAAGAGCTCAATGATAACAGGCCCATGATCAGAAAACCATAAAATATGTTGTGGGAAATAATGAATAGATCTGGCTGGGGCAGAGGTTTAAGATACAGTGTGCACATATACTAGGTTGCTTCAGTCATGTCTGACTCTTTGCAAACCTATGGACTGTGGCTCACCAGGTGTGACTAAGTGACAAAGGGATGCTTAAAGAAAAGCTATGGTCTCCAAAGCTGAGAATCCCTCTTTCTCGGGGACAGTCGAAAGTGGCCTAAACACAGTGCAGATACAGACTAGCTGGTGAGAGGGCCAGCATGGAACTGAGAGGCCCTCCATGACAGCTTTATGTCTTCAGTGGATTGGGAGGGAAGTTATCTTCAGAAAGAGGAGGCGGGAGGAGAGAGAAGGAGATGAGAGGAGACTGGTGACAGACGAAGATCTACTGTAGCAGATGGAGAATCACTGAGGGAAGGCCAGGGAAAGGATTGCCAAGGACCACAGGGGTCAGCTGAGGGTGGAGGTAATGAGGCTGTGGCTGTGCCAACTTGTACCATTGAGTCATTTCCTCCACAGAGCACAGCAGCCTGGGTATAGGAGCATAGAAGACACAAAGTTGGATAGTTCCAGGAGGATGTGAAAGTGCTGGGAGAAAAGGCTGGGCTCAGATTACTGTAGGCTTCAAGGAGCTTAAAAGCCAACGCCAGTGAAGGAGGTCTGGGAGAGCTGGAGGATAGGGTTGTGCTGCCGGTGACTGCTGGTATAACAAAGGTTAAAAGACCCCACAGGGACTGCGCGTCCAAGTGGTGGCCAATGTGAACACAGGTGAGGCTGTGGAAAAGGACTGATGGTTGATTAAGGCATTTGGGGGCTGGGATACTAAATGCAGGGAGATTTCCAGGTGGCTCAGTGGTAAAGCTCCTGCCTGCCAGTGCAGAAGACGTAGGTTTGACCCCTGGGTCAGGAAGATCTTCTGGAGAAGGAAACGCCAACCCGCTCTAGTATTCTTGCCTGGAAAATTCCATGGACAGAGGAGCCTGATGGGCTACTGTCCATGCGAGCGCAGAATCGGACACCACTGAGCAACTACAACAACAATTTGAGCAAACTGTGGGAGATAGTGAGGGACAGGGGAGCCTGGCAGGCTACAGCCCACAGGGTGGCAAAGAGTTGGACATGACTGAGCACACACACATATACTATTACTAGATGGGTTGTGAATCTGGAAGTTTAAATCACATCCAAGTGTGGCACTTATTAAGGCAGAAAGCTGGACTCGGAAACAAGCACCCAAATCTACAGTGAAGGTGGGGGAGTGATTAAGTCCTCTACTCACAGACATGAGGAAGGTAGAACACACTATACCTTCAAAGGAGTGTGAAAGAGGAAAGACGTGGTTGGAAAACAGCAGGGAAGAATCAGAAGAATACAGTGTCATCTCCTGCTTTGATCCCCAACAGAAGTATAAGGTAGAACAGCATCCACTCGAGGAGAAGGAGGAGGGTCAAAGGGAATTTGTCTGGCTGTGATTGGCTGTTCCATCCTCTCTTGCCTTTTACAAAATTATCTCACTTCTCTACCAGCAGAGTTAAAATTCTGGTTTCCCCAACTACCTGTTTGACCTTGGAAAATCAGCTAATATATAAATTACTGCAAAGTTTCCTAAAAGGATAGGTACAAAGATGGTCATCACAGCGTGGTCTGCGATGGAGTAGGGATGGAGGCCAACCCAGCAGCCATCATTAGGAGACAAATGAATGGCAGGAATGTGTACAGCAGAATGCAGTGGAAGAGCTAGAAGGAGCAAACAATTTCAGGAAACTGAAAGGATAAATGCTCTTGACAATACTACATATTTTACAAAGATGTAAGTATATTTAAGTGCATATATGGAGCACATTATGCTGGCACCATAGTGTTAGGAGGGATGAAGGGATACAGGCATGAGGAGCAGGATAAAGGGAAAGAATGAATTAAAATGTAAAGGCAGGAACTCCCCTGGTGGTCCAGTGGTTAAGAATCCACCTTCCAAGGCAGGGGACATGGATTTGATCCCAAGTAGGGGAAGTAAGATCCCACATGCCCCAGGGCAACTAAGCCTGTGTGCTGCAAGAGAAGCCCGCTCTTCGTAACTAGAGAAAGTCCAGGCACCACAACAAAGAGCTCGCATACAGCCAAAATTTTAAAAAAAGAAAAAAAATGTAAAGACAGAAACAAACACGACACAAAAAGTCACCAAGTCACCTACTCTATGATTCCATTTATATGAAATATTGAGAATAGGTAAATCTGCAGAGACAGAAAGCAGATGGGAGGTTGGTGGGGACACAAGAGAGGGGGATGTAGGGAATGACTGATTAATAGGTACGGGGTTTCCTCTTGAGGTGATAAAATATTTTATAACCAGATAGAGGGGATGGTTGCAGAACACTGTAAATCTAAATGCAACTGAATTGTTAACTTGAAAATGGTTAATTTAATGTTATGTGAATTTCACCTCAGTTGAAATAATTGTTTTCTTTTTGAAGTATAATTGATTTACAATGTTGTGCTAGTTTCAATGGCACCCCACTCCAGTACTCTTGCCTGGAGAATCCCATGGACGGAGGAGCCTGGTGGGCTGCAGTCCATGGGGTCGCTAAGAGTCGGGCACAACTGAGCAACTTCACTTTGACTTTTCACTTTCATGCATTGGAGAAGGAAATGGCAACCCACTCCAGTGTTCTTGCCTGGAGAATCCCGAGGACAGAGGTGCCTAGTGTGCTGCCGTCTATGGGGTTGCTCAGAGTCGGACACGACTGAAGTGACTTAGCAGCAGCAGCAGCAGCAAAATCATTCAGTTATATATATTCATATGCATATTCTTTCTGATATTCCTTTCAACATTCTTATGGTTTTATTTACAGGGTATTGAATATGAAATAATTGTTTAAAAATTTAAAGGTGGGACCTTACATACACCATTTCCATTTCCTCCTACTGAAAAGAAGCAAAAATGCTGAATAAAATAGTTTGTAAGAAAATCTCATTAAATCAAGGAGTGAGGCAATGTCTAGTTAAAGTATTGAGAGAAGTACAAAAAGAAATGTAAGCTCTGGAGGATCTAAGTTTCTTTCTCCTCAAAAGGGCCAAGAATAGCTAAGACATTTTAGAAGAAAAAAGATAAGGTGTAAGAACTTGTCCTAAAAAATGTCAATATTTATTAGAAACCTGTAATAATCACAGCAGTGGAATATTGAACAGACAAATAAATCAAAGAAAAATAAACAAGGAAATGTATGTGACAGTTCAGATCAGTTCAGTCGCTCAGTCATGTCCGACTCTTTGCGACCCCATGAATCGCAGCACGCCAGGCCTCCCTGTCCATCACCAACTCCTGGAGTTCACCCAGACTCACAAAACGGTACTAAAAGTCAGTGGGGACCGAGATTGATACATGGTATCATTGATATATGATACATTGATACAGGACAACCCAACATCACATAAAAAATGAAGTCTGACCTTACTGACTTACTACTGAGTACAGTAAAATTACTACCAGGAAGTTTACTACTGCTAAACTTATGGCTAAAATTATTTATTACTGATTTCCCTGCTAAATCTCAACCTGACTTCTTACCAACACAAAACTCAATTCTAAATCAATTAAAGTAATACAAGGAAAAGGCAGAGCATCAGAGATTTTTAAGAACCAATATAGAACATCTTTATAACTTTTGGTAGAGAAAGTTTTCTTAAAAGAGGCAAAAAGCAAAGCATTAGTCATAAAGGAAAAGCTCTATAAACTAGACTACATTAAAATTAAGAATTCCTAATACCATAGCGTGGAAAGCCAAGCTGCAAAGTGGGAAAAGAATTTTGCAACATATACAACTGCCAAAGAAGTATTAATAGTACTCAGAATTTTTTTAAAAAAGAGGAACAAATAACCTGGCAATTCACAAAAGGAGCTCCAAACACAAATGGCCAATATATACATTGGCAAAGATGCTCAACCTCATTAGAAATCAGAAAAATGCATATAAAAACCACAGCAAGATACATTAGCACTACCTCCCAATACAAAACATGTGTTTTCGCAAAATATTGGAAGCACTGGGGAAGATGGAGACCAGCAGGAATTCTCAGTCACTGTTAATGGAAGCGTAAACTGGCACAATCACTTTGGAGAAAAGTTGGCCATTATGAAGGAAAGTTGAGGATGTGCAGATCCCATGACTCAGCAATTCTTCACAATGGCTTCAAAATAAAAATTAACCAAAAGCCCATCAAAAGTAGAATGGATCAGTAAATTCTGGGATATTCATACAATGAAACACTACACAATGATGAGAATAAATGAACTACAGCTTCATACAGTAAAAAGGATGAACTATATCCACATAATGCTGAGCAGCAGAAGAAAAACACACACATATACATGCATGTATTCAAACTTGAAAGAAAGCTGAAGTACGTCTTTAGGGAGCCATGCACTATGCTTGTGCTGTGATTAGTCGCTCAGTCTTGTCGGGCTCTTTTTGACCACATGGACTGTAGCCCACCAGGCTTCTCTGTCCATGGGGATTCTCCAGGCACGAATACTTGAGTGGGTTGCCATGCCTTCCTCCAGGGGATCTTCCCAATTCAGGGACAGAACCCAGGTCTCCAGCATTGCAGGCGGATTCTTTACTGTCCGAGCCACCAGGGAAGCCCAAGAATACTGGAGGCATACATAGCAAAAATGTTCAAGGAAATGATGACCATAAAAGTCAAAGTGGTAATTATATTTTGAGGAATAAAGACAGTGAAGTTAAAGGCGTGTTGGAGGGTCTTTGGAGGAAGTTGGTGATATTTGCACAAATGTTTACTTTTTCATTTAACAGTACATATATGTTATATTTACTTCTATATTTTGCAACAAAAAAGATTCAAAAAGACAAATGAGTTAATTACCAATTGGCTATTTCCACCATGAATAAACAATGAATTCAAGGCTGAAATTATCGTGCCCATTCAGGGGACTCTAGGCCATTGATATGCAGGTTTTTTTGTGTGTGTTTGTTTTTTGTTTTTTGGAGGTAGGGAGTTGGTGCATGGAGGGTCAATTCTGTGGGGAAAAAATCATGATAGCCTCCTTTTTTCCCATTCAAAACAAAAATAAATTGAATAAGGCACATGGAAAAATATGTATATTTTAGGTTCCCACAATATTGCATAGAAAATGCCAATTAAAAAACTGATTTTTTAGTTACTAATATAAGTTGTTTTCTGGGCATATTTGTGAATTGGCAGCATAGAGGATCCTTTCTAGTCTCTCATAGTTTAGTTAGTTAGTAAACTTACTTTTTCATAGTTTAGTTCAAATCCTATTGGTAAATTATAATTGTCTAGGGAATTACTAGAGCTGTTTTCAAAAATGATGCCCAGGTTTTACATATATAAAGACTTCTAGGTGATTCTAACATACAGCCAAGGTTAAGAATCACTACAGCTCTTTGAAATTCACAGGTGATATATTTTATCCTCAAAGTAATCATACTTGAGGTAGGTATGGCATCCCCACCTCAATGGGGCAAACCATGGCTTAGACAAGCACTTTGCCCAAAAGTCACATCAAATTAATGACAAAGTGAAAGCCAGCATTAGCTTATTCCATCAAATAACACATTTACTCCAATTGTTAAGTGCCTACTGTGGGACAGGTACAGCATCAGGCAATGAGGAGAGAAAGAAGAATTCTATGTGGCTCTTGGCTTAACTGTATACCTCCCTGAGCATCTCTCACTCTACCTGCGCTGGGCAATATAGAGCTATATAGCACAGGGAACTGTATTCAATATTCTGTAACAAACTACAATGGAAAAGAATGTGAAAAAGAGTGTGTATATATGTGTGTGTTTATGTAAAACTGAATCATTTTGCTGTACAGCAAAAATCAATACAACTTTATAAATCTACCATGGCTGTGCGTGCATGCTAAATTGCTTCAGTCGTGTCCCGCTCTGTGTGACCCTATGGACTGTAGCCTACCAGGTTTCTCTGTCCATGGGATTCTCCAGGCAAGAATACTGTAGTCGGTTGCCATGCCCTCTTCTAGGGGATCTTCCCAACCCAGGGATTGAACCCACATCTCTTTAAGTCTCCTGAATTGGCAGGCGAATTCTTTACCACTAGAGCCACCTGGGAAGCCTAAATTAACTATATCTCGATAAAATTTTTTTGAAAGTCTGAGTTTGAAATGAGTCAAAGGCCATATTGGGAAGCTGGGTGGACAGATACAGCCCTGGTCTAAGCCTGGTTGAAGATAATTGCTATGTAATCTACTTCCTTAAACCTGGACCTATAGTGTCAGCATTCTTTATAAATTAATTTATAGAGATTAACATAGAGTAGATGAAGTAAGAGTATGAGAGGAAATACACTGGATACTAGGTGTATCCTGTATACCACAGATTCAGAAGAAAGATTCATCTTCCAGTTATTTAAACATGCTGCTGCTGCTGCTGCTAAATCGCTTCAGTCGTGTCCGACTCTGTGCGACCCCACAGATGGCAGCCCACCAGGCTCCGCCGTCCCTGGGATTCTCCAGGCAAGAACACTGGAGTGGGTTGCCATTTCCTTCTCCAATGCATGAAAGTGAAAAGTGAAAGTGAAGTCGTTCAGTCGTGTCCGACTCTTCGCGACCCCATGGACTGCAGCCCACCAGGCTCCTCCGTCCATGGGATTTTCCAGGCAAGATTACTGGAGTGGGGTGCCATTGCCTTCTCCATATTTAAACATACTCCTAGAGCAAAGCTGTGGTTGGGAGGTTAGGCAGCATTGAGAATCATAAACTCAGCAGAATATTTTCTGAAAATGTTATGAGGATGAGTGACCACTCTAGAGAGACTTTAAAGACACGACATGGGACACTTGGCAGAACTTCACCATAAAATGGTAACACCAATGTTTCTATTCATATAAAAATCCAGGAAATAAAATAACCTTTATTGCAATATCCTCCGTCTCCATGGGACGCAGACGTCGTGTTGATTGCTCATAGTTGTCCAGGTGATATCTTCCAGGCTGCTTCCTGTTTATAGTTTTTGGCTGCTGCATTCCAAACGGAAAAGAACACAAGTTGAAGTGCTATGAAAAAAACTGAGGTTTTACTGAACATTAACTCACAAGGTTGCCGCTGCATTTAGAGTCTAAGAAAAAGAAGTAAAGTGAATGTCATATTTTAATTATTTCTATGGCATCCCTCCACGCCCCCCCCCAAAGCAAACAATAATCCAAAAGTGTTATGCACTCATTTTAAACCTAATTCACAAACTTTTTAAAGAAAAATGAAAACATGAAGATGTGATACTCGTAAATGATGGAAGTTAAAATGCTGAGCACCAAACTAGGCTCTGGCTAGTCTTTCTCTACTTTTCTGGATGAATAGACCCAGGCGATTAAAAAAAGTGTGTGCCATGGCAAAAGACAATCAGGCTAACTTAGCTTAAACTAGAGTCTACTTGTTAGGCCATCAGGCTTGTAAACGTTCCAACAGTACATTTTTGGTCACCCTCTGAATTATGAGGATTTTGAGTCTGATACACTCACATAAATCAGATGAGTCTACATGTCACCCGAAGATCCATGGTGGGATGAGAAAAAGCATAACGATCTAGGATTTCTTTGCTCAAACATGTATATTATTTCATGTGTGCTCAGTCACTCAGTCATGTTCGACTCTTTGTGACACCATGGACTGTTACCCACCAGGCTTCTCTGTCCATGAGATTTTCCAGGCAAGAATACTGGAGTGGGTTGCCATTTCCTCCCCCAGGGGACCTTCCTGATCCAGGGATTGCACCCTCGTCACTTGCATCTCTTGCACTGGTTGTGCTATGCTTAGTTGCTCAGTCATGACCGACTCTTTGGGACCTCATGGACTGTAGCCCATCAGGCTCCTCTGTCCATGGGGATTCTCCAGGCAAGAATACTGGAGTGGGTTGCCATGCCCTCCTCCAGGGTATCTTTCCAACCCAGGGACTGAAACCAGGTCTCCTGCATTGCTGATTCTTTACCATATGAGCCACCAGGGAAGCCCGAAAGACACAGATGGAGGAGCTGGGGGATGAACCCAGGGCCTTGTACATGTGAAGTATGCACTCTACCTCTGAGCTACACCCCCTTGCTCTGGCAGGCAGATTCTTTACCACTGCGCCACCTGGGAAGCCCGTATTATTTCATAAGGAGATCTGTAAGCACTACAGCATGATCTAGTCTTTCTCAAGTATTATAGCATTATTGTTCTGAGCCAAAGTACTAAAGCATCCATAATACAGAGGATGTCAGCTAAGGCTAGACAATCTTCCTATACTTAACTTGAATTAGGTCATGACTAGAAGCTTCTGTTATTCTCTCATTTTGAATTTAATTTCACACAGATAGAGACAAATGGTTGAAGAAAGGTAGGAAATTCAGCTCTGTTAACCTCTAAGTCATAAATTATATAAGCTCAAAATTTGTCCCAGAAATCTTGTAAGCAACTATTTTAACATAAATAACTATCTGTAGTACTTACGGAGACTACCAAAGATAAATACACTTCAAAACTATCAAACAACCTAAGAGAAAACAAAAACAAAAGATTCTATAATTGAAAAACTAATTTTTTGGCTTTGGAACATTAGGTTTAGCTTTTTTGATAAATCTGTCGAGTTCTATTATGAGAATCATGCATGACCTCAAATAATCAGCAATTTAATCCCAACAAGATAATGCTGTCCAGTTTACATCCATTAGTGTATCAACCGCATTACCCTGGTAGCTCAGATGGTAAAGAATCTGACTGCAGTGCAGGAGACCTGGGTTCAATCTCTGGGTTGAGAAGATCCCCTGGAAAAGGGGATGGCTACTCACTCCAGTATTCTTGCCTGGAGAATACTGTGGACAGAGGAGCCTGGAGGGCTACAGTCCACAGGGTTGCAAAGAGTTGGACATGACTGTGTGATTAACACTTTCACTGTAGGGCTTTGCTGGTGGCTCAGACCGTAATCAAACTAATTAAGTAACAAATACTAGGCTACATGCCAATCAATGCGCAGATTAAAAAGCCACGGAGAAGAACTAGCAACGGTTCTGTCACACAGAAACTGCTGAATGCATTTTAAACTTGAAAAAGAAAGAAAAAAAGAGAATGTTCACGACATTTTTAGTTTTGTTTTTCTTCTCAGAGTCCTCGTAGATAACCTCACAGGGGATGGGGCAGAGAGTCACTAACTATCCTTTCAGCTGAGTATTTTCCCCACACAAGACCTGTCTACATCTGTACATATATTTGCTGTCTTCTAGAGTCTTAACTTCTATAGCAGTATCGCCCCCAGAGGCCCAAAGGGATGACTTCATGTTCTTCACAAACCTAAGGAGAGGGGTGGGAGGAGGAGACGTGTTGACAGAGATTTGAGTCCGAATCTCACAGATGTAATTTGAAGAGGCTCTGGCACTAGAAAGTCACTAATTCTCCAAGGAGCTTCGGCAGCCAAAACCACTTAGCTCTAAGCTTTTACAGAATACATAGCTTCTTAAGCACTCTCAAGAAGGAGTTTCCATTCGTGTTCTTTTCAAACACATCGCTTTTTTTCCTCTCCATTTCTAAAAGTTTGTCATTTGTGGTTTGGCGCATCGGCAGTTGATGAATGGCCCCAAAAGACATCAGAAGTCCAGTCTGGTTTCAATAACCCCAAAGATATTGGAGGCATCTAAAGGGGATTCTTTTTTCCATTCAACCTTCACTCAGTTCAACTTTTCATGCATCCCTCCTCTCATGCAAAAGACTCTTCAGAATCCCCTCACTCTGCACACGTGACCTCCTCTGTCCCTTCTCCTGAGGTCATCCCCCTCCACTCATCCCCATGTCTCTGAAAGATGATCTAATAATTTCTTTGGGAACCTATCACCCAAAAGGTGACAAGGTTGGTTCTCATCAACTGCCTGAGTTTCCTCTTGCCTCAAAGTGTAGATGCTCTATGACGTGTTCCCATCTTGGTATCCATGTCCACACAAGAGCACACGAGCATCTCAGACTTTGTCATTCCAGTATCTATAAGCATGAGTGGTAGTTCCTTCTCAGACAAAAAAAAAAAAATCACACCTGCTTAACAAAATAACAGGGAGTAAAAAAATAACTTCAGGAAAGCAGAAGAAATCAACAAGTCTAAGACAGCCCAGTGCTTGTCTTAAGTATTTTTAGCAGTTTTAAACACACTGTGAAGAAAATTTAATGCAGAATAACTTCCTATGAAGGCTCTCCAAGCCTCAACTCCTTCCTGTCAGGAGACTGCATGTCCATTTTTGTTTCGTTACCCAAATGGTAGATACATTCACATATTCTCTAATAGTAAATAAATAATTATTAACTTGCAACTAATTTTAGACAAACTCCTTTCTACATTATTCTTATGAAATAGACATATTAATTTTATTTATTTTATTTTTTTAATTTAATTTAATTTATTTATTTTTTAAATTTTATTTTTAAACTTTACAATATTGTATTAGTTTTGCCAAATATCGAAATGAATCTGCCACAGGTATGCCTGTGTTCCCCATCCTGAACCCTCCTCCCTCCTCCCTCCCCATACCCTCCCTCTGGGTTGTCCCAGTGCACCAGCCCCAGGCATCCAGTATCGTGCTTCCAACCTGGACTGGAGACTCATTTCATACATGATATTATACATGTTTCAATGCCATTCTCCCAAATCTCCCCACCCTCTCCCTCTCCCACAGAGTCCATAAGACTGATCTATACATCAGTGTCTCTTTTGCTGTCTCGTACACAGGGTTATTGTTACCATCTTTCTAAATTCCATATATATGCGTTAGTATACTGTATTGGTGTTTTTCTTTCTGGCTTACTTCACTCTGTATAATAGGTTCCAGTTTCATCCATCTCATTAGAACTGATTCAAATGAATTGTTCAGACACAGCTTTCAAGAAAGTGGTATAATCTAGTCCCATTATTTTAAGTATTATCTGATGATCAATGGCTCTTAAATTTACATCTCCAAGGGTGACTTCTCTTCTTGGATGCCAATAAATATCTCAAAATTATCATGTGCAAAATATACCTCTTGATTCCATCTCAACAGCAACCTACTCATTTCTCAGCTTCCCTATTTCAGTTATTGACTCTGCCATCTACTCAGTAGTCAAGCCAATAACCTAGGATTCATCCTTGAGTCTTCTTTCTCCTTCCTCATCTCTATTCAATCCATCAGCAAGCCTCCATCAGCTCCACCCAAAAAAATGTATGCTGAATTTGATAACTTCTCACAAGGTCCACTGCAACCAAAACAAATTCTAACCATCCCCATTTCTTGCTACGCCATTATAATGACCTCTTTACTGGTCCATCTGTTCTACTCTTGTCCCCAGTGACAACTCTCCCCTCAGTAGTCATAGTGATCCTTTAAACATATACACAAAATTATATGCGTCCCTACTTTAAACCCTCCAGTGGTTTCCTATTGCTTGTCAATAGAATCCAAACTCTCTCCCTGGTTTAAAGGACCTGCAATCCTTGTTCTTTACCCACCTGCCAATGCAGGAGATGTAAGAGATGCAGGCTCGGTCCTTGGATTGGGAAGATTATCTGGAGGAGGAAATGGCAACCCCCTCCGGTATTCTCGCCTGGAGAATCCCATGGACAGAGGAGCCTGGCAGGTTACAATCCATAGGGTTGCAGGGAGTCGGACACAACCAAAGCAACTTTTAGCACTTGATCCTTGCTTCTAGTTCATTTTTTCTCTCTCTTCCTTACCAGGCATCAGCCATAGTGCCCCTCTGTTCTTTGAACACACCAAATTAATTCCCACTTCAGTGTCACAGCAGCTGCTAGTTCTCCCCGAGAAATCATCTGGCCCCTTTCTAGGCCTCTGCAGAAGAGGTACCGACAGGTTTCAGCTCCAATGACAGCTCTTCAAAGGGACCTTCTGGAGAATGACTACCCTGCTCTGAGGACACCAGTCGCTCTCTAACACCTTCTTTAATTTTCTTCCGACAGGGAAATGATCTCATCTTTTTACTTTTTATCATCTGACTCCTGCCTCAAGAAAGCAAACTCTGTGACAAGAAAGATCCTGCCTGCCTTGCTCAGAGCTACATCGACAGGTCTTGACACAATGCACAGGGCAGTTTCTAAGTCTGGAAACACAAGCTAATATATAATACTTATAACATTTCATGTAAAATATGAAAAATAATATCAACTGTTTCCAGGCTTTACAGAGATATGAGTAAATATTTCTGAAATGGATGAACTAATTGGTTCAGGAGTCACAAGACCTGGGTTTTAATTCTGACTATTGTTGTTGTTGAGTCACTAAGTCATGTCCAACTCTTTTGCAACTCCATGGACTGCAGCACATCAGGCTCCTCTGCGCATGGAATTTTCTAGGCAAGAATATCAGAGTGGGTTGCCATTTCCTTCTCCGGGGGATCAGCCTGACCTAGGGATCGAACCCACATCTCCTGCATTGCAGGTGGATTCTTTACCACTGAGCCACCCGGGAAGACCCAGTTCTGGCTCTGTCACTCACCAATCTTATGACTCTAAAACAACATGCAAATAAAACTATTCATCTAGAAAATAATACAGGTAATGTAATGTAATATATTAAATGAATCAAAAGACATAAGGCATCAAAAAGCAAGTTTTAAACTAAAAAGTATAATACAGTTAAAGGTATTATAAGAATATGATACATGAGTTTTATTTTGTATTATTTTTATATAAAGCTTGGGGTAGACAGCTTCTCTGTTTCCTTTTGAATTAAACATGAGCTGTCCTTCTTGGGATAACCTTTTGATAATTTATAAAGATAAGCCTTATACATTTCTTTATTGATTCTAAACCTATAAGTTTGTTGCAGAAGCAGGTAGTAATTTTTCTTCACATGTGTGCTCACTCAGTCATGTTTGACTCTTTGCCACCCCCCGGACTGTAGCCCACCAGGCTCTTCTGTCCATGGGATTACCCAGGCAAGAATACCGGAGTGGGTTGCCATGCCCTCCTCCAGGGAATCTTCCCAATCCTGGGATTGCACCCACGTCTCAAGTCTCCTGCATTGGCAGGTGGGTTCTTTACCACAGTGCCACCTGGGAAGCCCCTTTTCTTCAAATAGGTTACAAGTAAAGCTGACAATTTCTTCTAATTGCACGCATTTTAAATTATCCATCCTCAGGACGGTCCCTTATTCACAGCTCCCGTAACAAGCAAAACACTTACGACTCCAGTGTGCTTCTTACAGGATTCAAATGGAAGAGACCCTTCACCAGTTCGCCAGCTGTCCTCACCAATCTCATCACTCAGGAGAAATTCATTCAGCTTCTGAACACTGCAAAAGGCAAACAAGCACAGGATAAGGGTTAAAAATAAAACCACCACCCAAGAAGTTCTACCTAAGTAAACAAACTTTTCCCCCAACCATTTCCATGGTAAGCAAGTCAGCTCTAAGAATTATTTTTCAAGACCAACTGGGAATTCAGCAAGGGAATGCCAGGGACTGATGGCCTCGTGGGACTTGAGCCTTTCAGTGCTTAAAATGGAAGAATCTTAGAAAAACGAGAAACTAAATTCAACCAAATCACTCTTGCACTGTTTTTTGTTTTTTTGCAACTGTATTTCTTGTTAAAGACAACAGAATTGCAGAGGAACTTGAAACAAGGTGGTTAAAAATAATAATACTACTAACAAAGGAAGTATCATTATTCTAATTTTAAAAGTGAGGGGGAAAAAAGGTACAGAGAAGTAAGTAAAAGCATGTAGCATATAACACAGAGATCAAGGGTCCTCACCCACTATACAACCTTGCATAAGCATTATTTATATGTTGCCCATATTCCAACAACCTGCATAGAGAGGGCCCTCTCCTCAAAATGTCGGCCAAGATCAGTGGTATCAACATCATCTGGGAGCTTCCTCAAAACAGAGAATCTCAGGCCCCCACCCCCCAAGACCTCCTGAAGCAAAATTTGTATTTTAATTGGATCCAGAGATGCTTCATAAGCATGATACAGTTTAAGAAGCCCTGCTCTAGAAGAGGAGTTCATAAACATCCTTTCCTGTGTTCTCCAAAGGCTGGACACAAGACCCCTTGCCCCACCGACCCCACCCACTCTAAATTTCTCAAACCAGCAACACAGCATCAGAGTAAAAAGAAAGAATCAAAGAAAACAATAACATAACTTGAAAACACCCCTCCATCAATAACATGATATACTAAAGAAAAGTCGGTGAACTTGAAAGACGAGATCCTTTTAACACACTAGGATGCTAATAGTAGACACACTGGCTTGGTACAGGCAGCATCACCTATAGAGGAAAAACTGCCATTGGTAGGAAACTAGAAAATATATACTTGAAACGAAAGATTTCTTTTTTATTTTTCATTGAGCTGGTAGTCAAGTGCCCCCAGGTAGGTCTCAGTAGTTTGTTTTTGTGACAGACTAATAAAATGAAGAAAAGTATCTGTATGTATAACTGAATTACTTTGCTGTACAGCAGTTATTAACAAAGGGAGATGCCCTGGTGGCTCAGATGATAAAGAATCTGCCTGCAATGCAGGAGACACAAGAGACAATACAAAATTTAAAAAGATAATATAATACAAAATTTAAAAAGACAGATAATAAAAAAGAGAAGAAAAGTAAATTTAATTCAGTTTGTTGCCCATGAACTTTAAGCCCTATAGCCTTGTATTCCACAGAAACTGCTTACTTTCTTCTGAAACATGAAGGTAAATAAAACCCACTGGGGCAGTCTATCTATTAACTTCTAAATTTCATTTACATAAAACAAATCATTAAAAAAAATTTTTTTTTTTTTAACTGAAGTAGGGGCTTCCCTGGTAACTCAGCTGGTAAAGAATCTGCTTGCAATGCAGGAGACCTTAGTTCAATTCCTGGTTTGGGAAGATCCCCTGGAGAAGGGATAGGCTACCCACTCCAGTATTCTTGGGCTTCCCTGGTGGCTCAGACAGTAAAGAATCCGTCTGCAATGTGGGAGACCTGGATTTGATCCCTGGGTCAGGAAGATCCCCTGAAGAAGGAAACGGCAACCCACTCCCGTATTCTTGCCTGGGAAATCCCAGGACAGAGGAGCCTGGCAGGCTACAGTCCATGGGATTGCAAAGAGTTGGACACAACTTAGCAACTAAACAACGGCAAGAACAATAGTTGATTTACAATATTGTGTCAGTGTCAGGTGTACAGCACAGGAATCGAGATATATATATCTGAATATATATATATATATACACGTATACTTCTTTTTAGATTCTTTTCCCTTGTAGTTTATTACAAAATATTATGTATAGTTCCCTGTGCTATACAGTAGGTCCTTATTAGTTATCTATTTTATATATATCAGTAGTAGTATGTATATGATAATTTCATATGAGAAATAATTTTTAATTGAAGTTTAATTGATACAATATTATATAAGTTATAGGTGTACAGTAAAGCGGCTCACAGTTTTTAAAGGTTATACTCCATTTATAGTTACAAAACACTGGCTATACTACCTGTGTTATACAATATATCTTTTGTAGCTTATTTTAGGCATAAGAGTTTGGACCTCTTAATGCCCTATGCCTTTGTAGTCCCTCCCTCCTTCCCTTTCCCCAATGGTAATTACAATACTACAGAGAGCCACTAGTTCTCTATATATCTGTGAACCTCTTTTTTTTTTTTATATTCATGAGTTTGTTGTATTGGGTTGTCCAAAACATTTGTTCAGGCTTTCCCAGAACATCTTGAGGAAAAACCTGAACTAATGTTTTGGTCAACCCAACATTTTTTAGATTTCACTAAAAAGAAATGTTTAAGGAAAGCTTTGACTGAATAATATTCCATTGTATGTATATGCTGTATTTAGTTTATTCATCTGTTGATGGACATTTGGGTTGTTTCACTTTTTGGCTATTGTGATTAATGCTGCTATGAAGATGAGTGTACAGACATCTATTCAAGTCCCTGCTTTCAATTCTTTTGGGTATACACCCAAAAGTGGAATTGCTAGATCATATGGTAATTCTATGTTTAATTTTTTGAGCATCTGCCATACTTTTTTTCCATGGTTCTGGAATTCCTGACTCAAATATATTTGAATTATGACAACATGGATAATAAACCTTGAAAATATTATGCTAAATAAGATAAGCCAGGCACACACACAAAAAAACAAAAATTACTTAATTCCACTTCTATGAGGTAGCTAGAATATACGGATTCACAGAGACAGAAAGTCAGTGGTGGTCACCAGGGCCTGGGAAGAGAGGCACAAGGGGAGTTACTGTTTAGTGATTATAGAGTTTCAATCTGAGAAAATGAAAAAGTTCTGGAGATGGACTGTGGTAATGTTTACATGACATACTGAAAGCCACTGAACTGTACACTTAAAGTGGTTTAAATGATAAACTGTATGTTGTATATATATTACTGATATTTTAAAAATAATTTCAGAACCAAAAAAACAAAAAAAGAGAGTTTTGGGTTCTGCACTCTCTTTAAGTCTTTGACAGCAAAGCCTGATCACACAGACTTGAAAGACGGCGTAGAAATGCCTTATGAAATGACGTTCCTTTCTTTACTTTTGTAGACTTTGTCATTCTGTTCTAATGTCTTGAAGAGATTGGATTTTAAGGAGTACAGCTTTATCAATCAAAGGAATACCTTTTAAACAACTTCACACTATGTCTGTGTATACAAAGTACACGGCCGGGTTCATGTGTCTTTGTAACTCTAAGTCCAGTAGCCCCTGGCACACATTACTCCATGAATGCTTGTTGAATCAGTCAAAGAAGGTACAAACCAATGATTCAGACATTCAAGTAAGCTCAGTTGACTCAATTTTCCATTTCTAGCACACATGCAAATCTTACTGAAGTTTTTATGAAATTAACGAGCCCCATTCTGGCTGAAGGTCTTCGCAGGTGGTTCAGTGGTAGAGTCTGCCTCCAATGCAGGAGACATGGGTTGGATCTCTGGATTGGGAAGATCCCCTGGAGAAGGAAATGACAATCCACTCCAGTATTCTCACCTGGGAAATCCCATGGACAGAAGAACCTGGCAGGCTACGGTCCACGGGGTCGTGAAAGAGTGTGACTGGAGCATGGGTAGAACTTTCTTTCCTTTTCATAAGATCCCACTTTGGATCTCCAATTAGTGAACCTCAGAGGACCCAATACTAGCACTTTTCTGAACCTCCCCCTCCATTTCCCCTCCCTTGTCCCCATTATTCCAGGCTCTCTGGCTAAGGGTCCCCTGAACTGCTGTTTTGTTTGTTTTGTTACTATCTCTCCCACTAGACTGTGAAGTCTTTAAAACAAGATTTTCATCTTCAGAATCTAGCCCAGTGCCAAAAATATAACATAGCAATTCCTCAAGAAATGTCTGCTGACCGAATAAATAGGTAATACAAAAAGCATTTCCTGTTCATACGAGGAGGGCCTTTTAGAACTCACAAAGGCAAAACAATTATGGAAAATGCATGAATCCTGACCAAGGGTGAAGTAACTGCCACCATGCTGCCAGGGTCGTATTTTTACAATGCAAATCTGTTCAAACAGTCCTCGCCTTAAAATAACAAATGGCCACCCTGCACTTTTCAGCATCACTGGCATCCTCTATCTGCTCACTGGGATTTTACTCTCCAGCTTTATCCCCTATTGCTTGCCACATCAGGACCTTTCTCCCACTACATGCAATTAAGTTTAGTCCCTAGAAGGTACTGACTAGACTGTCTCCCTTCCTTCTCGATAAGCTTCAGTGAGCCTTATATACGGCCCATGCATTCTGAGCAGTGCTCTATCACAGCATTACGCACCATGGTAAACTAGCTTCCCTGCCCAGTTTCTCCAGCTAGACTGTGGACTCCTGTGGATCTCACTCCATCTTTCATCGCTGCCATCCCCAGTGTTTAGCAAGATACCTAAACCACTTAATAATTGAATGTGGACCCACGGAAAGACACTTCTCTGAAGCATAGAATGGAATTTAGTAAAATAGTGGCACATTAGTAAAATGGAGATTTGTTCAATATTTAATATATTTAGGCAATGTGCTGGACATTTTTCATGTATCATCTCATTTAATTCCCCCAACTTCCATAAGCAGGAGGCCTTACGATGCTCATCTGATAAGCGAGGAAACTGACCCATAGAGGCACCAAATAACATGCCTGTAGTTGAACAGTAACAGTGCTTGTGGTTGAACAGTTGCTATGCAGGTATTGCAAGCAGGTACATTTGATCCCGACCAACTTCCTGTCCTGCCTCCATCACCTTTCTTGTTCAGTGTTTTACTAATTTCTTATTTGACTAGGTAATTCATAAAAGTATTTAAGGTTTTAAAAAGAATTTTTTGATATGAATCATTTCTAAAGTCTTTATTGAATTTGCTACAATATTGCTTCTGTTGTTGATGCCCTGGTTCTTTGGCCACTTGGTATGTGGGATCTTAGCTCTTCAACCACAGATTTAATTTCCAACCGTTACACTGGAAGGTGAAGTCTTAACCACTGGACCACCAGGGAAGTCCCAGTATTTAAATTTATGTTCCCCATGGTATTTTTTCACTTTTCCAATTTGGGTGGTTAGATACAGTTTGAGTACCTTGGGCTTCCCAGGTGGCACTCCTGGTAAAGAATCCACCTGCCAATGCAAGAGACTCAAGAGATGTGGGTTCAATCCCCTGGAGGAGAAAATGGCAACCCACTCCAGTATTCTTGTCTGGGAAATCCCATGGACAGAGGATGGTGGATTACACAGTCTGTGAGGTCACAGAGTCAGACATGACTGAGCATATACATACACATGAGTATCTCGGACAGGTACTATGTTTTGGGGGAATAACTGATTTTTTTACTGGCAGTTACATGTTTTTCTTGTTGGAACCATGAAAGTTTTGTAAATGCAGACCAGGTCAACCTGTGAGCAGGCTCTGTGATAAATATCAGTAACAATTTATTTGATTGAAGGTAATCACAGTAGACTAGCCAAATATACTTTCCTCTGGGAGGTACATGAGAGAAAGGACAAAAAATTATCTTCCAACAAAGCAAGGGATTCGTTTTACACATTTTTTCCTTGGCAAATGACATCTTTGGACATAGATACTGCATTATACTTCAAATACCAGAAACCTAAACTCAAATTATTTATAAAGGATACAACATAGCAACTGACATTTTCCTCCAGAAAAGCAATTTACATTAACCATTTTCTTACAAAGAAACTAAAGAGGACAAGAAAGGCAAGCATCCAGAAAAAGACCACTCTTATTCAAGTATTTTAATATTTAAGAAATTAGTGACTTTCCTACTTTTTCTTCACTTCTTTCCTTCTGTTTTGCAAATGCAGGCTGGAACATATCATCGTAAAAGGTCAAAAGAACTCAAATGATGTAGAATGCTGGAGTTAAGAAGTGATAACCTGAATCTTTAATTGCCTCTTTCTTCCATTTTATTATGTAGGTATAAGGTCCCACCCACTGAGCACCACAAGCAATTGAATCTAACAAGCTAAACATTTTTAAAAGAAAGCATAGAATTTTCTCAAGGCAACACATTTCCCATGGCACAGAATTTCCCTATAGCAGAGAAGTTCAGACGTCTCCTCCATGCACATGTAGCACACGTTGGGGTATATGGTGCACCCCGTTCTAACCCACCAAATCTCAGAATGCATCTGAATGTAGCAAATAACTTCTACAGTCCTGAGAAGCAGTTTCAAAATCAGCTAACCAAAGTCTCCAATTATAAACAGGCTGCTTCAACTCGCTGTGCGCCAACTGGCATTCAAGACTGGTCATGGGATCCCAGGCGCAGAGGAAAATGCCGAGCCCAGTCCACACCGGGAAAAATGCTCATTTAGGTTCCAAGAACCAGCATACAGTGGGAAAAAGCACTGGCCTCTTCTGTTGACTGGTCATTTCCCTAGGACCCACAAATCAACCACTGAAATTCACTTTAGAGAAGCAAGCTTTTATAAGCTGATTTCATTTGGCCTATGGCTTGGGAAATCTGGAACTGAGCCCTGAAAACGGACTGGTCTTTATCAAACTGGCAAATGCCTGTTCCCTGGAACATACAGAAGAGAGAGTGCAATGCACAAATACACAGGGATTATGATCCACTCTCAGTTTCAGTAGGATGCACTACAGCAGGATTATATACTGTGGACTTGGGGAAACACACACCCCTAGATTAATTAGTTTTTTTTTCATAGTAACATAGTTAAAGTCCTTTCACTGCTCAGTAACCTCCTGATTTCAGAGGAGTGATCTATTATTAGTTATCAACTGTTTTCTATCTCCACTTGTAGCACAAAGTCAAATTCGATTAAGAAGGCAGCAATGAGAGGGGCAACTATTAAATGGAGAAAATGAAAATAAGAACCAAAATAGCAGACTCTGGCCATTTATCAGCTTTATTGTTTGAAGTGGCTTCTCTTCCAGGGCACTGCCTAATTTGGAAGTGGTGCTACAGAAATCAGTCAGTGATCCGTATGAGTGTTTCAGGAGGCAGAAAATGAGTAAAGAAAATGAGGGCAGATGAGTCCAGAGGGCCTGAGCTTTAAATGCTGAACAGCCCCAGAGTCTGTTCCTAATGACATATCTTACAGGATAGGATTGTAATGATCATGATATGAATCAGCATAACCAATCACAATTTGATTTATAATAAGATAAGGTGTGGCAGTATAGTGGTGAGCATAGCTGCATCCAAGCAGATGCATAGTTCAGTTCAGTCACTCAGTCATGTCTAACTCTTTGTGACCCCATGTGACCCCCTGCAGAACACCAGGCCTCCTCGCCCAATACCAACTTCTGGAGTTTACTCAAATTCATGTCAATCAAGTCGGTGATGCCATCCAACCATCTCATCCTCTGTCATCCCTTTCTCCTTTCTTCAATCTTTCCCAGCATCCAGATCTTTTCCAATGAGTCAGTTCTTCACATGAGGTGGCCAAAGTATTGGAGTTTCAGCTTCAGCATCAGTCCTTCCAATGAATATTCAGGACTGATTTCCTTTACAATGGACTGGTTGGATCTCCTTGCAGTCCAAGGGACTTCTCCAACACCACAGTTCAAAAGCATCAATTCTTCATTGTTTAGCTTTCTTTATAGTACAACTCTCACATCCATACATGACTACTGGAAAAACCATAGCCTTGACTAGACAGACCTTTGTTGGCACAGTAATGTCTCTGCTTTCTAATATGCTGTCTAGGTTGGTCATAACTTTTCTTTCAAGGAGCAAGTGTCTTTTAATTTCATGGGTGCAGTCACCATCTCCAGTGATTTTGGAGCCCCAAAAATAAAGTCTGTCACTGTTTCCACTGTTTTCCCACACATTTGCCATGAAGTGATGGGACCAGATGCCATGATCTTAGTTTTCTGGATGTTGAGCTTTAAGCCAGCTTTTTCACTCTCCTCTTTCACTGTCATCAAGAGGCTCTTTAGTTCTTTGCATTCTGCCATAGGGGTGGTGTCATCTGTGTATCTGAGGTTATTGATATTTCTCCCAGCAATCTTGATTCCAGCTTGTGCTTCCTCCAGCCCAGCATTTCTCATGATGTACTCTGCATATAAGTTAAATAAGCAGGGTGACAAATATACAGCTGTGATGTACTCCTTTCCCTATTTGGAACCAGTCTGTTGTTTCGTGTCCAGTTCTAACTGCTTCCCAACCTGCATACAGATTTCTCAAGGGCAGGTCAGGTGGTCTGGTATTCCCATCTCTTGAAGAATTTTCCACAGTTTATTGTGATCCACACAGTCAAAGGCTTTGGCATCGTCAATAAAGCAGAAATAGATGCTTTTCTGGAACTCTCTTGCTTTTTTAATGATCCAGTGGATGTTGGCAATTTGATCTCTGGCTCCTCTACCTTTTCTAAAACCAGCTTGAACATCTGGAAGTTCATGATTCACGTACTTTCGAAGCCTGACTTGGAGAATTTTGAGCATTACTTTGCTAGTGTGTGAGATGAGTGCAATTGTGCAGTAGTTTGAGCATTCTTTGGCATTGCCTTTCTTTGGGATTGGAATGAAAACTGACCTTTTCCAGTCCTGTGGCCACTGCTGAGTTTTCCAAATGTGCTGGCACATTGAGTGCAGCACTTTCACAGCATCATCTTTTAGGATTTGAAATAGCTCAACTGGAATTCCATCACCTCCACTTGCTTTGTTTGTAGTGGTGCTTCCTAAGGCCCACTTGACTTTGCATTCCAGATATCTGGCTCTAGGTGAGTGATCATACCATCGTGTTTATCTGAGTTGTGAAGATCTTTTTTGTATAGTTCTGTGTATTCTTGCCAGCTCTTCTTAATATCTTCTGCTTCTGTTACATCCATACCATTTCTGTCCTTTATTGTGCCCATCTTTGCATGAAATATTCCCTTGGTATCTCTAATTTTCTTGAAAAGAACTCTGGTCTTTCCCATTCTATTGTTTTCCTCCATTTCTTTGCACTGATCACTGAAGAAGGCTTTCTTATCTCTCCTTGCTATTCTTTGGAACTCTGCATTCAAATGGGTGTATCTTTCCTTTCTCCCTTGCTTTTTGCTTCTCTTCTTTTCTAAGCTATTTGTAAGGCCTCCTTCTGATCTTTTCATTGGGGATGGTCTTGATCTCTGCCTCCTGTACAATGTCACAAACCTCCATCCATAGTTTCATCAGGCACTCTATCAGATCTAATCCCTTGACTCTATTTCTCACTTCCATTGTATAATCATAAGGGATTTGATTTAGGTCATACCTGAATGGTTTAGTGGTTTTCCCTACTTTCTTCAATTTAAGTCTGGATTTGGCAATAAAGAGTTCATGATTTGAGCCACAGTCAGCTCCTGGTCTTGTTTTTGCTAACTGTATAGAGCTTCTCCATCTTTGGCTGCAAAGAATATAATCAATCTGATTTTGGTGTTGACCATCTGGTGATGTCCATGTGTAGAGTCTTCTCTTGTGTTGTTGGAAGAGGGTGTTTGCTATGACCAGTGCATTCTCTTGGCAAGACTTTGTTAGCCTTTGCCCTGCTTCATTCTTTACTCCAAGGCCAAATTTGCCTATTACTCCAGGTGTTTCTTGACTTCCTACTTTTGAATTCCAGTCCCCTATAATGAAAAGGACATCTTTTTTGGGTGTTAGTTCTAGAATGTCTTGTAGGTCTTCATAGAACAGTTCAACTTCAGCTTCTTCAGCATTACTTGTTGGGGCATAGACTTGGATTACTGTGATATTGAATGGCTTGCCTTGGAAACAAACAGAGAACATTCTGTCTTTTTTGAGATTGCCTCCAAGAACTGCATTTTGGACCCTTTTGTTGACTATGATGGCTACTCCATTTCTTCTAAGGGATTCTTGCCCACAGTAGTAGAAATAATGGTCATCTTAGTTAAATTCACCCATCTACCCAAGCAGTTGACCTGGGTTCATTTCCTGGACAATGCAGTGAGCTAACCTTTGGGGCTTCCTAGTGGCTCAGATGGTAAAAGATTCTGTCTGCAGTACAGGAGACCTGGGTTCAATCTCTGGGTCAAGAAGATTCCCTGGAGAAGGGAATGGCTATCTACTCCAGTATTCTTACCTGGAGAATTCCATGAACAGTATGGACAGAGGAGTCTGGCAGGCTACAGTCCATGGGGTCACAAAGAGTCGGACACGGCTGAGCAACTAACACAAGTTACACACATCATAATGACATTTTGTGTTAAGTCATTAAGTCACTATATACTATTGCCTAAAACTGGAGCTTCTGTTATTTTGAATATTAAATACCAGTTTTCTCAATAATACATAAACATTGGGAAAGTTACCTCATTTTTAAAGGTCTTATGATAGATGCTCCATATTACTAGCAATGGCAACACTACACTTAGTATAGTTAAGGCTTCAATTTTCCAGTTTTCTTTCTGTATTGCAACATCTTGGTTTTTTTTTTTTTCCAAAGGCCAGATATAAATATGATAAATACTGTTTATGAAACATGCTGAGGTTTTATAAGGTTTATAAAACTTCATAGCAAAAAGCAAAATACTATCTTAAGAATGCCTATCAAATATAGTAGACTAAAGCACACACGGTGCAGTATGATAGTTTTCTAACACATGTATTATATAACACAAGTCAGAATGGTGGGAAATGATTGCTATCAGATCACATCTTTTTATAGCTGTGTACTATGGGACACTGTGAGTCGAAGGTGAGGTCCACACTGATTAGAAACACTATAAAAATATACTTAAAGTGAACAAAACACTGCACTCAGTTCTGCAAAGTCTTCCCATTTGCAGAGACTGTGAGTCTGGAATTTTATTTATTTTTTCTTTGCCAAACTAAACTAAAATAAAACAGAAAATATGTGTTGATGTGAACATTATCACTGTTGGTAAAAATATAAATTGGCCCAGCTTTTCTGGAAAACATTATGGCTATACTCATTAAAAAAATCTTAAAAACCTGTTACACTTTTTGACCTATATCTCCTGTAAGGGAAAACCACATGGCCATACTCATTAAGGGCCTTAAGAAGATGCACACTTATCAGAATGAGTGTTGACACTTCTAGAAATCTGACTTTAAAAAATAATCAGAGGAAAGTTTGAAGATAAAGAGATGCTTCTCTCAGACATTATTTATGTTAGGGTGAAAACAGAAATATTCTAAATGTCCAATAAAGTGGTAACCGTTAAGTAAATTCAAATACTTTCAAACAATGGAATATCATGTAGCCAGTAAATATCATGCCTATGGTCTTAATGAGGGAGAAAATAACCAAAAAATTCAAAAATTTTTTATTTTAGAATAATTATTTTTACATGAAATAAGGGACTGAAAGGTCTCATAGCAAAGTTTTAACAAGTTATCTCTGATACCAAGTGATCTCTGGGCAGTGATTAAGATGTTCTTTTTATACATTTTCTAACTTACTATCATGAGCATGTGGGTTTCCAAGGTGTTGCTAGTGGTAAAGAACCTGCCTACTAATGCAGGAGACGTAAGAGATGCAGGTTCAATCCCTGGGTCGGGAAGATTCCCTGGAGGAAGGCATGGCAACCCACTTCAGTATTCTTGCCCAGAGAATCCTGTGGTCAAAGGAGCCTACCGGGCTACAGTCTGTGGGGTCGCAAAGAGTTGGATACAACAGAAGTGCCTAAACCAGTGCCAACAGGAGCAAGTAGTATTTCTGTAATCAAGCAAAAAACCCGGACATTCCAGTACATACCTGACGATGGCTTTGACTGCAAACCTGACCACGGTGGAGAGCAGGAAGAGAGGGGTGACCAGGATGTGGAAGAGTGAGAGCGAAGCAAAGGCCTCTGCAGGTTGGAGGTTGTTCCCGCTGGCATATGCGTGGGTCACAAACGTCTGTGCAAAGAAAGGGTGTTAGGGAAAGCTGGAGAAGGTTTCACAAATACTTACATTAAATTTTGCAAACCGAACACCTTCTTCTATGCCAGAATGCCCACTGCAACTCTGAAAAATACTATTACTTCAACCAAATTACTCCCTAAGAAGAACAACACGTGAGTACTTAAGTACTAAAATACTAGAGTACTTAATGGTCTACATTAGTTCTAGCAGTAAACTTGTGAAAAGGGCCAGATTCTAAAGATCAGAAAACTGACTTCTGTCAAATTACTGAAAAGGGGGAATAACTATGAGAGAATCCAGAATTCTTAACACCTAGTCAGGCTCTTTGCAACCAGTACTAAATTTTTTGAGAAAGAAAAAAGAAAATTCCATAGTTTGGGGGTCCCTATTGTGGCTCTTTCCTAAAATCGCCAACACTGGTATCCAAGGCAAACTTACATTTCTAAATGTAATACCAGTTCCTGGGTTTGTCCTTTTCTTTTGAAATGTAATCATTTAACATTTTGGGGTTGTTGATCTAGTACTATCCTGTTGTAAGAATGTCCAGGAACCAGGTCATGGATGTTAGAACAGTAAGTTCTCAGCCTCTGTTAATTTTGCTCCCTGGGCACATTTGGCAGTATCTGGGGATATTTTTGATGGTACTAATGGCATTTAATAAGTGGAAGCCAGAGATGCTGCTCGACATCCTAATGCAGAGCACACAAAGAATTAATTATTGGGCCCAAAGTTCCATAGTGCCATGGTTGAGAAACCCCAGATTAGAACCATCACAGTGGAGACAGCAAAGAGAAAACCGGAGACAGCAAAAAGGCAGTAATACATGTTACCACCCACACATGCTTATTGCTAAGTCATTTCTAAACACTGATTTGGTTCCATTTCTAAAGGTAAGAAAACATGACTTACAGCAAGAACAGCTGCTATGGGAATTGCCGCATTCATGAAAACTGTGGAAAGAAAGCAAAGACATTAGTGTCACTGAACTGTGAAATATCTTCAGGAACTTTAATTATTTATTATTATTTTAACTTTCCTTGAAGACATCAAGGACTGAGTGCATTAAATAACATTTTGTCTTTGAGTCCACAAACATTTCCCAGTTGGTATTTCTTGGTTCACAGTTGTGAACTCCCACACATGAGTCTTAACCAGAAAATGTTCTAGTTTATTGAAAAATTATTTTTGAGCATCGATTTCTTTTTTTGGCTGAGCCACACAGCAAGCTGGATCTTAGTTCCCCAGCAAGGAACCCCCTGCCCTGGAATTCACTGGAAGTGTGGAGTCTTAAGCACTGGACCACCAGGGAAGTCCCCCCAAATTATATTTTTATGAAATGTTACAAAGAGCAAAGTTTAAATAAAATAATCCTTTAATGACTTAAGTGATTAGAACTTAACAAATACACATTCTTCAGAGTATTTACAATCTACATTTTTTCCCCACTAAACTAACTTAAAAATATGAAAACTGGGATATAACACAGATAAAGGGGGCTTCCCTGGTGGCTCAGATGGTGAAGAATCCGCCTGCAATGCAGGAGACCTGGGTTTGATCCCTGAGTCAGGAAGATGCCTTGAAGAAGGGAATGGCAATCCACTCCAGTATTCTTGTCTGGAGAATTCCATGGACAGAGGAGCAAAGACATAACTGAGCGGTTAACACTTTCATTTTCACACACGGACAAAAAGTAAGAATTTGACATTATGTGAAAAATCTCCTTCCCGAAGTGATATTAATTTTCACCTAGAGACCTTTTGTTTGATAAAATAACTCCATATCCTGGGCCCTCTGCTTGTTTGGTAAACACGATACACAGAACCGAAATAAGAAAAACTCAGATTTAGGCTAAAATACTTGCATTTGGAAGTAATAGGGGAAAAAAAATCAAAAGCCAAGTTGATGATTTGTAGTTATTTTGTCATAAAACATAGAGTTTTAGGGACAGAGGACCAAAAAGCAACTGCATTGTTGGTAATAGAGCCAGGCAACGGCAGAGTAAGAACTAGAATCTAATTTTCTCAACACTCAGAAGAGTCCATCTATACAGAGTAAAGTCAGAAAAAGAAAAACAAATATAGTATATGAATGCACATATATGGAATCTAGAAAAATGGTATAGAAGACTTAATTTGCAAACCAGAAAAAGACAGACATAAAGAACAAATGTATACATACCAAGGGGGAAAGGTGTGGGGTGGGAGGAACTGGGAAATTGGGATTGATACATGTACACTACTGATATATGTATAAAATAGATAATTAACAAGAACCTACGGTATAGCACAGGGGACTCAAGTACCTTGGTGTCCTAAACAGGAGGGAAATTCGAAAAGGAGGGGATTATACGTATGTATACATGGCTGAGTCATTGTTTGCTGTGCAGCAGAAACTAACACAACACTGTAAAGCAACTACCCTCCAACAAAAATTAATTAATAAAAAAGAGAATCCATCCAAAGTCACCACCAGCTCTCACGATCTGCTTTCATGAACTGTCCTTACCATCATGTACAGACTTAGCCTGTGCTTTTAAAGGTCCAGAAGAGGCTTAGCTACCAAATCTGAATTCTTGTACGGTACCAGCAATCCAAACACAGCTCTGAGAGTCGTAATATTACAGATGAAGAGCCGTGTTTCCATCATCTTTTTCAGGCTAGTGTTACCTTATTTTTTTCTAAGTGTATTTCTTTCTTTTCCTCCATATCATTATTTATAACTCATTCTGCTGCTGCTGTTGCTGCTAAGTCACTTCAGTCGTGTCCGATTCTGTGCGACGCCATAGACGGCAGCCCACCAGGCTCCTCCATCCCTGGGATTCTCCAGGCAAGAACACTGGAGTGGGTTGCCATTTCCTTCTCCAATGCAAGTATGCATGCTAAGTCACTTCAGTCGTGTCCGACTCTGTGTGACCCCGTGGACAGCAGCCCACCAGGCTCCTCCATCCCTGGGATTTTCCAGGCAAGAATACTGGAGTGGGTTGCCATTTCCTTCTCCAATGCAAGCATGCATGCTAAGTCACTTCAGTCGTGTCCGACTCTGTGTGACCCCGTGGACAGCAGCCCACCAGGCTCCTCCATCCCTGGGATTCTCCAGGCAAGAATACTGAGGTAGGTTGCCATTTCCTTCTCCAATAACTCATTCTAAATATCTTTAAATAAGTAATTTCTTGATAAGGGAGAGCGAGAACAGCTGCTATTTTATTAAAAACTACTTATCTGGCACTCTGCACCCAATGCAGGAAGTGGGACCATGTCTACCTCAGCATAAAGATGAGAATGAGACACACGAGATCACAGCTGGGCTTCTCAGACCGTGCTCACCACCACTTCACTCTGCCACTACCCAGCAACTCACATTACTCACATATGATAGGACCACCTTCACGTGCATTCTCCTATTTAATGATTACAACCCCAGTGCAATAAAGAAAACAGCAAGGATGAGTAACAGGCTCTAAACTAGGTTTAACAAGATTCTAAACTAGGAGATGACACAGCTTGGATTAAAACCCACACTTTTCTGGTCAAAAGCTTCATGTTCTTCCCACTTCTTCATGTAAAACTCTATCAAAGTGAAGAGAGAAAAAACAAAAGTGTTGCTCTTTCTTTTTTTTTGCCAATAAATTAAATCCATAAACAGCACTTATCCATTTGGAAGTGGAGATTAGGAAATGATTCAACAGAATTTCTTTTGCCCCCAGATATCATCTCCAGTGGCAAGAACACTGATTCATAGAGATGGATCTTCTGTTCTATTGGCATTTGTCCCATTTAACTTTGTTTTTCAATATTTCCCGATACCATGGATTGAGGATTTTTATGTACATTATCTTACTTAATTCCCCCAGGCATGCTTAATACAGCCCAACTTCCTGATGAGGAAACCGAGATGCCACCAAATGCTGACCAAGGTTGCAGAGTGGACAAGGGACTGAGGCAGGATTTCATTTCAGGTCAGCCTGCACTCCAAGACCCAACAAAAACCACTATGTTGTATGGCTGACTTTTTTATTTCATTTTTTTTTATGGTTTTCTGCAAATACCATTTACAAGATATTTTTAATAGTTACAGAACCGTGCCACATTCACTGTTTCATTTGATTCTCACACTATACCTGTGAGAAGGTATCCTCTCTCTCCTTTTTTTTTAAAAAGATTTTTTGATGTGAACCATCTTTGAAGTATTTTACTGAATTTGTTAGAACACTGCTTCTGTTTTATGTTTTGGTTTTTTGGCTGTGAGGGATGTAGGATCTTAGCTCCCTGACCAGGGGTTGAACCTGCACCCTCTGCATTGGAAGGTGAAGTTTTAAAACACTGGACCACCAGGGAAGTCCTGAGAAAGGCATTATTTTTATTATACCAATTTTTAGAGGAGGAAACTGAGGGAGTGAGGTTACTGAACACTAGCCCACTTGCCAGGTGCTTTATACACAATGAGTACAAAGCGCTTGATGTACTGCCTGGAATACAGTCAACCAACAAGTCAATCAACATCTGCAGCATTCTTTAATCTATTATCATCTTTACCACAATCCACATGATAGAGATTTTTTATCATCCAATGTTACGGATGAAAAAAATTGAGGCCTGGAGAACAGAAGTAGTGATTTGGTCAAAGTTGGTGATGGACAGGGAGGCCTGGCGTGCTGTGATTCATGGGGTTGCAAAGAGTAGGACACGACTGAGCGGCTGAACTGAACTGAACTGAATCTGGTATGACGTGGCAGAGGTGAGATTCACAACCAGTTGTATTCAGCTCACATAGTGGAAGCTCTTCACTACCACCAACACTCTAAGTAATCAAATCATTAAATCTGGACATGGTATAAGTGGAACTTCACATCATTGCATCAAGAATTCCTGCTGCGTATAATCATAAAAATGTGACTATGCTCTTTGACCTTCAAGATTTCTTTTTGTTTCTAGTATGGTCTCCTCTGTCCTCTCCTCCTTTGTCTCTGGCTTTCAAGAACTAACCCAAATCTTATATAACTGGGTTGAGTTAAACAATCCGCCTCTATTATTTAGGCGCTGGATGATTTGGGGAAATTCAAGTTATTTAAGCTCTAACCTCAATCTTCTAATTTGCAAAATGAAGTTAATAATGGAATCAAAATCACTGGGCTGCTGTGAGGACTAAATAGGATGAAATATGTAAAGTCACTTATGGCAAAATTGGCTGAGTATCTCAAAATGTTTTTGTTATTATTATCATAATTACTATTACTATCATCATCACCATTTCTGGCCACATCCATCTACCCCATGAGAACTTTAGTATACTGCAGACAGAAATAGATTTTAGGAGCCAGCGACTTACAGTTCTATCATATAAGCAAGTAGATATCAATCATTTCATCTTCTAGCATTTTGACACTGTATGAGTCGTGGTGCAGAGCTGCAATATAAATCTCCTTCCCGCTTCCTTTCTAATGTATCCAGCATTAGGGCTAAAATAAATGAGCTATATAAACCAAACACTTTCCTTACATCCATTTCACAAAAAGAAGTGTTTATAATCTCTAAGGACTCAAGTAGTTCAGAATTCAAGAGGAAACCATCTATAAACCTCCAAACTTAAAGTTGTTGAAAATCTTGAGAACAATAGAAAGGAGCAAAACTGACATACAAACTAAATCAAACATTAGTGGGAGTAGTTTGGCTAAGTTCATAAGAATTCTACTAATATGAACTCATTCTTCTTACAAGTACTCAGTGTCACCCTTTGAGGAAAACAACAATATTTTTGAAACAATCATGTTTTTAAAATTAGAGTTGTGGAGAAAAAGCTTTGTATTTAAAAAGTCTTAAGCATGTACTGGAAAAAGAAGGTTTTATGTAAATGCAGTTTGGCTTTTTTCACCTGGAAATGCTGACTTTTTTCCTCTTCAGTTTCCAAAACTGGCATTTCAAGTACAATCTTCAAGGAAATATAATATCATAAGCTCCCCAAGAGACAGGGAAGACAACCGCAGATAATTTTTAAGGATTTTAGGGGATAAGATCAATAGTAATATAGTCAAATCAATTTATTTATTTATATTTTTACAACGGATATTTATAATTTACATTTTTTAAAAATTGGAGGATAATTGCTTTACAATACTGTGTTGGTTTCTGTCATATATCAACATGAATCATTCTTACGTATATGTATGTCCCCTCCCTCTTGAACCACCCCCTCACCTTCCACTTTCCTCTAGAGGAGTGACGATCTCACGCCTCTAGATTGTCACAGAGTACTGGATTTGAGCTCCTTGTGTCATACAGCAAATTTCCACTGCTACCTAAGTTTACGTATGGTAATGTATATGTTTCAATGCTATCCTCTCAATTCATTCCACCCTCTCCTTCCTCCTCCTGGGTCCACAAGTCTATTCTTCATAAGCAAATATTTACTGAAAACCCACTATGCATCCCAACTGCAACTGAAACGAGGGTTTCAAGGATCAGACCATCCCCAGTTTACAGATGAAGAAACCAAGGATTTCAGATGTCAAGTAACATGGCAAAGATATAAACTTGCAAGGAGTCAAATTCAGTTCTACTTGACTTTAAGCTCATCCTGACTTTGCTCTTTAATTTAAATTTAAATAGGAACTTCCCTGGCTGTCCAGTCTCTAAGACTTCACCTTTCAATGCAGAAGATGTGGGTTTGATCCCTGGTCTGGGAGCTAAAATCCCACATGTCTCACCGCCAAAAAATCAAAATGTAAAACAGAAGCCATACTGTAACAAATTCAAAAAGACTTTAAAAATGGTCCACATCAAAAAAAAAAAAATTAAATTTAAATAAACATGTTTAGCTAGTGGCTACAGGACCTCAAAAATGGAGAAAATAAATGTACTTCCTCTGATGTCTACAATGTCTCAATGATCGTAAGTTACACCAAATAGACCACATGTTTTTGGTGGTCCTCAGAGCGATAGCAACTTACTGGAGAGTGATGTATAAAGAGCAAAAGTTTTGAGACTGGAGAGTTCTTTCATTCTTGTCTCTTCCACACTCTTGCAAAAGATGTGCTCCCAGGCGTACAGCTTTAGAAGTTTGATGCCTTTCAGTATTTCATTTGTTTTCTTCAGTCTCTCAGTGGAATAATCCTATAAAAGGAAGGAATAAAAAACAATGCAAGCTGCATCCAAGTGAATCAGAGAGGCAAGGCTATTACTGGATATGGATTGAGAAGAACTTGATTTCTGCCTGGCTTGGCCTCTAATGATGGCTGTGAGATTCCTAGGAGAAATAGTGAAACTCTCTGTGCTTCTGCCTCCAAAGTGAAAATAAAGAGTTGAATGAGACAGCCTCCAATTTCTTTCCACCTAAAAACTGTTCATGCTTCTGTTGCTTTGGTTTAAATAAAAGCAGTGTCTTAAGTTTCATACAATTTCCTTGAATGATGTCTGCAGAAAACACATACAGACATGTAAAGAGTTGATAAAGAGATTTCCAAGGGTGCCTTCTCATACCTAAATCATTTAATTCTCCCCTCAGCTCCATTACTCATGCTTAGGAGATGAGAAACAATGAATGTAAAAAAAGTTAGGTCACTACTGATTTGGGAATGTGAGTGTACACTGTTGCATGTATTCTCTGTGAGTCTTCATAAGACACTTAGTGAAACCAAGCCTATAATCTTTAACTTCAAGAGATTCTTACCTCCTTCTTCATAAGCTCTGTCACAGAGCCTAAATTAGATTTTGTTGTTATTGTGTTGTGTTAGTTGCTCAGTTGTATCCAATTCTTTGCAACCCCATGGACTGTAGCCCACCAGGCTCCTCTGTCCATGGGATTCTCCAAGCAAGACTACTGGAGTGGGTTGCCATTCCCTTTTCCAGGGGATCTTCCTGACACAGGGATCAAACCTGGTCTCACATATTGCTAATTAGATTTACTGATTGCTAACAACTTGGATTAACTGTAGAGACATGGCAGATACAAAAGCCTCTCTTCAGTCAACTCTATCAGCTTCCTCCAAATTCTATTAGATTTACTAGGAAAGTACAGTATCACCTGTGAACTCTTAAAAGGAGCTGCAGAGTGGCAAAAGATAGGAAGAAGCAAAAGCAGCGAATGATCTGCTTTTGTGAAGTACAGCTGAGTTTTAGTATTGCGTTATTACTGCCGTACAACAAACTGACTCAATTACATATATATATACACACACACATATTCATACATACACATTATTTTTTAAATGTTCTTTTCCATTATGGTTTATCATAGGATATTGAATACAGTTCCCTGTGCTATACAGGAGGACCTTGTATCTTATGCATTTTGTATATAAAACCTCATATCTGCTAACCCCAGGCTCCCACTCCATCCCTCTCCCAAGCCCTTCTCTTTGTGAACCACCTGTCCGTTCTCTATGTCCCTGATTCTGTTTCTGTTTCATAGATAGGTTCATTTGCGTCATATTTCAGATTCCACACATAAGTGTTGTCATATAATATTTGTCTTTCTTTTTGACTTACTTCATCTAGTATGATGATAATCTCGTCACATCCCTCTTGCTGCAAATGGCATTAGCAAATGATCTGATTTTCTTCACCTTTTTGTCTCTTGAGGCTCTTAACTGCCTACCCATGATTGCTGGTGAGTGAAGGACTATAGTACGAATGGCAAAATGAGAATCAGATGTTAGATTGTCATGTCCCCTCTTTGTGTCTCTCTTCCACACCTTTCTGTATTCCTGTCCTAGGGTAATGAGTAACCTCACCAGAAGCAGCAGAAAAAACAAGTGATAAAAACCATTTGCGTGACAAGGGACTTGCTTGTCAGGGTGGAAACACCAGTTTGGAAAACGGTCCACAGTGGCAGCATCTCTACATTTCATGCCTGATTTATAGACAAACTTGCTCATATTTAATCAAACTTTATTTCTAAACATGATGTCAATAATTTTATCATTTGCAAATATTTCTTTAATAGAATACAATTCTTGCTCAAATAAAATGATTTCACGGCAAACTGAAGCCAGAGTGTGTGTGTTTGTGTGTGTGTGTGTGTGTGTGTGTGTGTGTTCGGTTGTGTCCAACTCTTTGCGACCTCATGGACTGCAGCCCGCCAGGCTCCTATGTCCATGGAATTTTCCAGGCAAGAACACTGGAGTCGGTTGCCATTTCCTACTCCAGGGGATCTTCCTGACCCAGGGATCATCTTTTGCATCTCCTGCATTGGCAGGCAGATTCTTTACCACTGTGCCACCTGGGAAGCCCAACTGAAGCCAGAAAGGGTCAATAGCCAAGCTTTTTCTTACTTGCCAAGCTGACCATGAACATAGTCAGGCAGAGCAGCTGCTACTGAAACATTTCAGTGTAACTCCATAGCTCATCACGTGATCTGACTCAACCCTCAGAACATTTAATTTCAGAAGCACTAAATCCGACCCTTTATTCCTTGATCCATTTGTCCTATGTCAGTAATTGACACAAAGAACAAATATTAAAAGCAGCAAGGGAAAAACAACAAATAACACACAAGGGAATTCCCATAAGGATAACAGCTGATCTTTCAATAGAAACTCTTCAAGCCAGGAGGGAATGGCAAGACATACTTAAAATGATGAAAGAAAATAACCTACAGCCCAGATTATTGTATCCAGCAAGAATCTCATTCAAGTATGAAGGAGAAATCAAAAGCTTTTCAGACAAGCAAAAGCTGAGAGAATTCTGCACCACCAAACCAGCTCTCCAACAAATACTAAAGGATATTCTCTAGACAGGAAACACAAAAATGGTGTATAAACTCGAACCCAAAACAATAAAGTAAATGGCAACGGGATCATACTTATTAGTAATTACCTTAAACGTAAATGGGTTGAATGCCCCAACCAAAAGACAAAGACTGGCTGAATGGATACAAAAACAAGACCCCTACATATGTTGTCTACAAGAGACCCACCTCAAAACAGGGGACACATACAGACTGAAAGTGAAGGGCTGGAAAAAGATTTTCCATGCAAATTGGGACCAAAAGAAAGCAGGAGTCACAATACTCTTATCAGATAAATTAGACTTTAAAACAAAGGCTGTGAAAAGAGACAAAGAAGGTCACTACATAATGATCAAAGGATCAATCCAAGAAGAAGATATAACAATTATAAATATATATCCACCCAACATGGGAGCACCGCAGTATGTAAGACAAATCTTAACAAGTATGAAAGGAGAAATTAACAATAACACAATAATAGTGGGAGACTTTAATACCCCACTCACACTTATGGATAGATCAACTAAACAGAAAATTAACAAGGAAAAAAAAAAAAAACATGTATGTATCTATAAAGTTCACTAAAGCAAAGCACAGTAAAATGAGGTATGGCAATAAAAGGCGTTAAATTTATCAAATAAAAAAAAATAAATAAAGTGCTGAAAAATTAAAGCTGTCAAAAAAAAAAAAAGTAATTGACATCCAATATATATGTAATCAAATGCACAAGTAAGTGTATTCTCTAGTATATGCTAAGTGTAAGTGATCTACAAGAGCTAAAGCCTCATTATCACATCATGACTTGTAAAAACATCAGGCTTTGTGGTGGTATTTAGCGTTTAAGGTCATTAAATCTTAGATGTCAAATCCACTTTTAAAAACGGTTGTGCAACCCCTGGGCACATTCACTGCCCAAGAACGGAAAAGAAATATTGGTATTTCGTTTCAGTATAATGATTTCCAAAGAACCCTGAGTGGTATTAATTTCCTATATATTTAAAAATGAAACCACACTACTAGATTTTCCTAATAAGGTTTCCAAGAGATGTTACTTACAAGAGTGCTCTTCTGAGCTTCTGCCAACTTTGTAGCAATGAAGTATTGAATTGGCGCGAGGAGCACAATGACAGCAGCCCCAACCAAAGCGCTGGACCCAAGCAAGTTGTAGAGCAGGATCACTCCCATGATGATCTAGAGGAAAACATAAGCAAGGGGTGAAAGAACAGGCATGTGGGGACCACTGCACAAAAGGAAATATTGTTTAGTGAAATTGTAGTATTTCTTAATTATTAAGTTTAAAAATTTGAGCACGCTCTGGGAGACAGTGAAGGACAGGGGAGCCTGGCGTGCAGCCGTCCATGGGGTCACAGAGAGTTGGACACGACTTAGCAACTGAACAACCATTAAGTTTATTTGGAAGTCAACTCAGCTGTGACAGTAGGATTTCACGATGATTTATCTGGGGAAGGCTAAGGAGTAGGAATTTATTTTTAGCAACACGATGTGTACAATTGGTGTTGAACCAATTTACTACATGAAATTGCAGAGGGGCCCCAAGACGCTTTTGACCAGAAACAGTCATCAAACTTTTAAAAGGACACAAACTTTTTCTGGAAAACGTTGTCATCCACCATAAATCAGCATTCCATATTTTCTTGGAATTACGTTAGCTTTTCAAATGAAAAAGCGAACAAATTTAAAAACTGATAATTTCTTATTATTTCCTCAGCAAATGAGAATCTTACTCATATTGACCTACCTGAACAGGCATGGCCCATAGATTGGGACAGAGGAACAAGAACCACATGAGCTGATTGGTTTCAATGGCAACCAAGTTATTGATCTGACCCAGGGTCATCTCACCCATGGATAAATTAGATGTAGAAAGCCGAAGGATTTTATTATATATCATGGCCTGCAAAAAAGGGAAAAAAACATACTTGAAGCTCAAATTTTAAAAATCAACACTATGCTTATTTATTTGCATTGAAAAAACTAAGATTTTTAAATTTCCTGGAAAAAAGGAGAAAACCCTATAATGCCATCCTAAGTCAGCTATTATTTTTATTTCAGCATTGTTACTTTTAGTCCTCAACTTTTTAAATACAAACTTATTTTTCCTGATGATATAATCTCAACATATATTCAAATTTAAACATAATCTCTGGAAAAAACAGTAACAGAAGTAAATAAATGCAAGATTTCAAAATATGTTAATATATTATTAGAAGCATTTTTAATTCAGTGGGCTTATTAATCAACTCTATGTTTTTTTTACTAAGTAGATCCTGAAAGTATTGATGTCATAATATCAAACTGAAAATGGAAGGAGAAAAACAAAACTGAATTCTCAACTATTCCTATCACTGAATGGTTTGTGGTCAGGATCCTTCAGAGCTTGTACGTACCAGCAAGGCTCCACGCAGGTTAATGCCAGTCTCAATGGTCACATAGTAGGAAGCCTGCAAAAATGTCCTTTGCAGAATAAGAGCCAAGAACAGAAGAACTGCTAGAACATAAGCATTTTCAAGAAATTCCTTTGATGAGAGGGTTTCTGAAGCCTTATCCCAAAATGAAAAAAAAAAAAAGATATAAATTAAAACTATTCATAAAAAAAAAACTATTCATATACCAGTATATAGTTTGCATTTATCAAATAATGCATGGTTGCTTAATATAAAAATTCAATGTCTTTATAATACAGCAGTAGAATGAGTCAGAGTAAGACGATTTGGCTTTTCCTCATAATGTCAACAGATACAAACACAAACCAGTTGAACATAAAAAATTTCAAATTGATCATTAAGATTGTTGGAAATGCCTGATTGTAGGAAAAAAGGTACATTTAAATTTTTTTAAGTTAATACATTTTCTACAAAGATATAGTCTACCTTGGTTAACTGGAAAACATTAGTAGTAAACCAAGACAAAGTTAAGTTTAGATTCTTTGTAATTTAGAAGTAGAACCTACAACGACAGCAAGACCAATGGGACAAATATACAATTTCCGTAGCCTTATTAATTTAAAATAATAATGTCTACACAGTTGACTTTTTCTGATCTTCATCTTAATTCATATGATGAAAACATAAATTATAAATGGTAAAAAACATAAATTGGTTATTTTGCCCAAAAGACAATTTCAGTGACAAAGCATAACTTTAAAAACTATTTCAGTCAGATTATAACTGAAGTCATCGCAAGAATATACAAATTGATAGCTTTTTGTTTGTAACAGTAGCATATGGTCACTTATTTGTTAGAAATGAGGGAAAAGTAACACTCAGATAAACACAACATGTCAATTGAGCCACTTTCTTTTTTATGGTTTTGATCAGTTAAATTCTAAATATTTCTGGTCCCTTCCTCGTATCCAGGGGATACACACAAATGTGTAAATTTTCTTCTTTCTCAGAAAAATACATGGTTAATACACCTAAGTACAAGGGATGATTGGATACTATGTGGAATTTCAATATCTGTGTATAATCAGGCTAGCAAGGATAAAACATCACAAACATGTATTCAATGGTAAAATAGCTGGTTTACATTAGTAACAATTGAGCACTAATATATGCAAAGAACTGGGTTTTGAGGGCAAAAATGGGAGCTTCATAGTCATTCTGTTTAGAGAGCTCACAACCTAGAAAGATAAGCATATCCATAGATAACATGCTTCATTATAAATAGCATTTATGGCAAGTGCCAATGTGAAGCAAACAATGTGTTAGGAGATGACCAAAGAGAATCAAATTCCACCAACAAGGACAATCAGAAAAAGCTTCAATGAGAAGGCAGCATTTACTGAAGGCTTTAGAATACAATTCCAAAAGGTAAAAAAAGAGGACTGGAAATCAGATTGAGACAATAGAAAAGGAAAATTGATTCATCTGGACTAGAGTTTCTACACATGAAACTAGGGAAATCAATTCTTATTTTAGAAGGAAATTGGGAAGCTCATGGTGCAGACTTTCTTAAGAACAGAAAATATAAGGTTGTAAATTTATAACAGCAAATATTTTACACTATATAGTCCCCAATAGTAACATAATGTCTAATAAAAATATAATGTGACTTGACCTGATCATTATGAAGCAAGGTGGCTTTAACTATATAGGAAACCAAATCAAATCACATTGCCCACATCACTGGCCATTGAAAGTGAAGTCGCTCAGTCGTGTCCGACTCTTTGTGACCCCATGGACTGTAGCCTACCAGGCTCCTCTGTCCATGGGCTTTTCCAGGCAAGGGTACTGGAGTGGGGTGCTATTTCTTTCTCCAGGGCATCTTCCTAACCCAGGGATCGAACCCAGGTCTCCCACATTGCAGACAGACTCTACCATCTGAGCCATCGGGGAAAAAAAGTAACTCAGCCACCCCCAAGGACTCATGCATGAAAATTCTTTACAGGATTGCTAAAAAGATCTAATAAAATAACCAATGTTAAATTTCTGAGCATCATTTGCAGAACACAATAAATGCTATTAAATGTTTATAGCCTCTGAATCTGAGAAATAATTTTGTTGGCCAAATCCATTCAATGAATACATGGACTAATGTTTTTCTCTACAAGGAAAATTAGTTTTCATTCTTTTAAAAAGCATACAATTCTCTGTTAATAAGATTATTTGCATTGCTCATAAAACCGCATTTTAAAAAAGTAACAATTAAAAGAAATTTGCCAATAATATATTTCCATTCAAAGGCACCACAAACTTACTCCTGTTGGGTTATTTGTTTCATTCTGGGTTTCATTTACACGCTGAACTATTCCAGAAATACAGAGAGGTCCGGCAAAACCCAGTAAGTCAGCAAGATAACGAAATGTGCTACTAAGTAGAATTGGTCGCCCGAAAGCTCTGTACATTGCCAGCCATATAGATGGAGTCCGATTTGGGTCATCTGCCACTTTTTTCTGAAATAAAAAAAAATTTGATGAACCAAAATAAAATGATAGAGTGGCAATTAATCTTAGCCACTATGGAAATCTCTTCTAGTATTTATGATATTTTAAAAGATAAAAATAAATGTTACTGAGTCACTTTCAATATACTACATATAGTTTGGTATTCCTGCATTCTTGCAACCAATAGACAATTAATTTTTAATATATTTCCATTTATTATATATTTCCATTTATTTAGCTAGTTATTTTAATTTTGAACACATTCCAAAACTTTATATGTATGTAATGTATATATTTAGTTCTAAGTTATCACAGAGCACCAGACTGAACTCCCTGGGTTATACAGCAACTTCCCACTAGCTTTCTATTTCCCACATGGTAATGTATATATTTTAATGTTACTTTCTCAATTCATCCCACCTTCTCCTTTCTCCACTCTGTCCACAAATCCATTCTGTATGTCTGCATCTCTATTCTTGCTCTTGCAAACAGGTTCATCACCATTTTTCTAGATTCCATATATATGCATTATTGAATTCATTTTAATGAAAGAAAGAGAATGAAGAGTAACTAGGCAGATTTTTCAAACATTTTGTATTATTTTTAGTTGTCAAAGGATGACCCCAAATTTCCAAAGTCCAAATTAAGCTTAATTCCCTTTGATTTAGAAAATGAATATATCTGTAGTGAATATTACCAAATGATGCCGTATGGAAAATCAGATCAGATCAGATCAGTCGCTCAGTCGTGTCCGACTCTTTGTGACCCCATGAATCGCAGCACGCCAGGCCTCCCTGTCCATCACCAACTCCCAGAGTTCACCCAGACTCACGTCCATCGAGTCAGTGATGCAATCCAGCCATCTCATCCTCTGTCTTCCCCTTCTCCTCCTGCCCCCAATCCCTCCAGCATCAGAGTCTTTTCCAATGAGTCAACTCTTTGCATGAGGTGGCCAAAGTACTGGAGTTTCAGCTTTAGCATCATTCCTTCCAAAGAAATCCCAGGGCTGAACTCCTTCAGAATGGACTGGTTGGATCTCCTTGCAGTCCAAGGGACTCTCAAGAGTCTTCTCCAACACCACAGTTCAAAAGCATCAATTCTTCAGCACTCAGCCTTCTTCACAGTCCAACTCTCACATCCATACATGACCACAGGAAAAACCATAGCCTTGACTAGACGGACCTTTGTTGGCAAAATAATGTCTCTGCTTTTGAATATGCTATCTAGGTTGGTCATAACTTTCCTTCCAAGGAGTAAGCGTCTTTTAATTTCATGGCTGCAGTCACCATCTGCAGTGATTTTGAAGCCCCCAAAAATAAAGTCTGACACTGTTTCCCCATCTATTTCCCATGAAGTGATGGGACCGGATGCCATGATCTTCGTTTTCTGAATGTTGAGCTTTAAGCCAACTTTTTCACTCTCCACTTTCACCTTCATCTAGAGGCTTTTTAGTTCCTCTTTGCTTTCTGCCATAAGGGTGGTGTCATCTGCATATCTGAGGTTATTGATATTTCTCCCGGAAATCTTGATTCCAGCTTGTATTTCTTCCAGTCCAGCGCTTCTCATGATGTACTCTGCATATAAGTTAAATAAACAGGGTGACAAATATACAGCCTTGACATACTCCTTTTCCTATTTGGAACCAGTCTGTTGTTTAATGTCCAGTTCTAATTGTTGCTTCCTGACCTGCATACAAATTTCTCAAAAGGCAGATCAGGTGGTCTGGTATTCCCATGTCTTTCAGAATTTTCCACAGTTTATTGTGATCCACACGGTCAAAGGCTTTGGCATCGTCAATAAAGTAGAAATAGATGCTTTTCTGGAACTCTCTTGCTTTTTCCATGATCCAGCAGATGTTGGCAATTTGATCTCTGGTTCCTCTGCCTTTTCTAAAACCAGCTTGAACATCAGGAAGTTCACAGTTCACATATTGCTGAAGCCTGGCTTGGAGAATTTTGAGCATTACTTTACTAGCGTGTGAGATGAGTGCAATTGTGCAGTAGTTTGCGCATTCTTTGGCATTGCCTTTCTTTGGGATTGGAATGAACACTGACCTTTTCCAGTCCTGTGGCCACTGCTGAGTTTTCCAAATTTGCTGGCATATTGAGTGCAGCACTTTCACAGCATCATCTTTCAGGATTTGAAATAGCTCAAGTGGAATTCCATCACCTCCACTAGCTTTGTTCGTAGTGATGCTTTCTAAGGCCCACTTGACTTCACATTCCAGGATGTCTGGCTCTAGGTCAGTGATCACACCATTGTGATTATCTGGGTCGTGAAGATCTTTTTTGTACAGTTCTTCTGTGTATTCTTGCCATCTCTTCCTAATATCTTCTGCTTCTGTTGGTCCATACCATTTCTGTCCTTTATCAAGCCCATCTTTGCATGAAATATTCCTTTGGTGTCTCTGATTTTCTTAAAGAGACCTCTAGTCTTTCCCATTCTGTTGTTTTCCTCTATTTCTTTGCATTGATCGCTGAAGAAGGCTTTCTTATCTCTTCTTGTTATTCTTTGGAACTCTGCATTCAGATGTTTATATCTTTCCTTTTCTCCTTTGTTTTTCGCTTCTCTCCTTTTCACAGCTATTTGTAAGGCCTCCCCAAACAGCCATTTTGCTTTTTTGCATTTCTTTTCCATGGGGATGGTCTTGATCCCTGTCTCCTGTACAGTGTCACAAACCTCATTCCATAGTTCATCAGGCACTCTATCTATCAGATTTAGGCCTTTAAATCTATTTCTCACTTCCACTGTGTAATCAATTATAAGGGATTTGATTTAGGTCATGCCTGAATGGTCTAGTGGTTTTCCCTACTTTCTTCAATTTAAGTCTGAATTTGGTAATAAGGAGTTCACGGTCTGAGCCACAGTCAGCTCCTGGTCTTGTTTTTGCTGACTGTATAGAGCTTCTCCATCTTTGGCTACAAAAAATGTAATCAATCTGATTTCGGTGTTGACCATCTGGTGATGTCCATGTATAGAGTCTTCTCTTGTGTTGTTGGAAGAGGGTGTTTCTTATGACCAGTGCATTTTCTTGGCAAAACTCTATTAGTCTTTGCCCTGCTTCATTCCATAGTGAAATACAAAGTACAGGTTATTGACAGTCTAGTTAAGATTTCTGAAGTTTAGTTAAGATCTAAGATATTAGGTCACAAGAGATTAATTTATCACATTACTACAAGCTAAACAAAAGATATCATCCTGAGATAGGAAACAATGTGCCTCTGGGCCAGACACCTGGTGTTTGTCAAGTGGAGTAAAACTGAGCTTTTGTTCTCACCCAGAAGCTCCAAAGACAAAGCTAGTGGCAAAAGCTGAGCTCTGCTAAAGCAAAGAGATAAAGTACCCGCTCTTGAGGTCAAGGAAGACTTCCCTGTTTGCACGTGTGCAGGAAGGCTTCTTGGGGGTTGAAAAGGGAGGGGAACCCACCCCATAAGTGTGGACATGCACCCATAGGCCTCTGCGGTGGGATCCACCTTAGAGAAAAGGTGCTCACACATCTTGGGGAGGGTCCATGGACCAGTCAGGGGTGAAGAAAGAAACAATAATTGGCCAAAGGTAAACAAAGTCCCAGAGAGACTGTTTTATAAGTGATTTACATCACCTCTGTACTGAGCTCCTCCTCACTCAGGATGCTCCAGCTCCTCTCCAGGTGTGTCTCTCTGCCTAGCATCTGACATATTGCCCTCCTCACTAGAGAGGATGCCCATACCCTTTTTCTCTATGTGTGTATCTCTGCCCTGGTTCTGAGTTTGATAAACAAACTGTTTTCCTGTATGCTTTCCCACACATTGTGCTATGTCTCTAATAATAAACTTTGTACCTGTTATTACAGTTTTTCTCTCCTTGAAACATTCTTGCTTTCAAATAGGGGCAAAGCCAGGGCCACTATGCTTCTGTCTCTAGCTTCTGGTGGTCTAGTGGCTAGGACTCTTGGTTTTCATCCAGGTTACCCGAGTTTAATTACCAGGAAGGGAACCCCACCCTTCAGGACCGCTCACGTCTCTTCAGGCTCTCCCTCTGAGATCAATCCTAGCTTCAAACTGCTTCTTCTCCAGGTATTTCCTGTCTCCATTAAATGGGGTCAATACTTTTTAAAGTTACGTTAGACTTGTGCCTCCTAGTTATTACTTAAAGAGATGCAAAATGAAGAATGGTATATCTACTTATGCCAACTCATGGCTTCACACTTCTATAATCATTTGTTGAAAAGATTTCAAGACCCGAACAATCACAATTATGACTTGGCAAAGAAGCTAACTCAATGCAGTAGAGTTCAATTATGTTTCATATTCAACTCCTTGTGAGATGAGTAATTCGATTATATTTTAAAGCTTACTGATATTTAAGCAAATCTGTTATAAAGAGCATTCAGAAAACTAAAGCTATGCTTAGACTATATTATTAATCTTTATTTAGAAGTTGTTAAAAAACAATGCAATACTTTTCCCAGAGGTGAAATCAGAGTGATGACTCAGGTTCATCTGTAGTAACCATTTCCTGGATTATTAATTTCATAACACACATTTTTGACACAAAACAGAGGTCATTTTCATCATTTACCATAAATGCTTTGTTGATCTAGATTTAGAACAGCCAAAAACTCTTTGACTGATCCACCATACAGTATTTCCTTCCAATGTTGGTATAAATATTCATATTTTAGTTACAATAATATTTGTAGGTGACAGCAATATAAAATAGATCTACCATTGTGAATAGCACACAAGACTACTCAGAATTATAAAAAGACAAACTGAAAATATCCATAGTCTCATATTTAAATCTTTAAAGGCAGTTATAAATATCCACAGAAAATACCAGAAGAAATCAATTTTGCCAGACATATAGAGTGATACATGGAATAGGCAGATGATGCCCCTTTATTTAATTTAGTTCCCCAATTTTGAAATGCAGAGTTCAAATTTTAATTAATAATTAATTTAAGGATTTTTGTTTCTCAAAAGTTATTCATGGATATGACCTATTTTTCCTTTAAATAATAAAATTATTAAGATACTTGAAACAATGAAAAATCTGTGGATTATTAATATATGGTGACAAGGATTTGATATACATGACTATTAATTTTAATTCTTACTTTCCATTAGGTGCCAGAGAAAAGATAGCACTCTCTTTCCCTCTTCATGTAGTGACTGGGCAACTAACATAACATATTTCATTGGCTTTTCCAGTATATTTCCAGCAGCCCAGTTAACATGACTCAAAACTACTGGGAAAGACAGATGGAGAAAATCTGCTCTCCCTAAATATTATTTACTATTATTTAAGAGAATCCACCGGCAATGCAGGAGAGGGCTTTGATTCTTGGGTTGGGAAGATCCCCTGGAGAAAAGAAATGGCAACCCACTCCAGTATTCTCTGCCTGGGAAATCCCATGGAGAGGGGAGCCTGGCAGGCTATAGCCCATGGGATCACAAAGAGTCAGACATGACCGAGCAATTAAACAACAAAAGCTTAACATTATTTAAGCTTAGTGCCTTTGTATTAAGAGGTCCATTCTTTACAATCATGGACATGAAAAATGGTTACCTTTTGTTCTTCATATGCATCTTTCAAACAAACATAGTTTGTTACTGCTCTCATTGCTATTGGTAATTTTCCAATTGCCTTCAGATCAATAGGCTTTTTATGAGCAGATATGATGAGCGTGTTCATCCACCAGTAGGTTGCTTTTGACAATAAATTCACGAACGGTTGGAGAAACCTCACACCCAGATCCTGGAGGTCTTCAGGGGGCTTTACTTTCTGCGGATTCACGAAGAATACATATCTCTGTGATAAGAAAAATTCCAGAGTAACAATTAACCTGATTCTTTTCCCACACATTAAAAATAAATTTTTAACCTTTTTTACATTTTCATTTAATGAAACTAATCTTTACATTTTCATACTTCTTTCCATCCTTTTCTGAAATATTCTTCTGAGAAAAAAATTCCCTTTTATTGTGACTAGATTCTAGTTAAATTCCAGAATTTCATATTTAATTACACTCAGATGAATGTTAAAAAATCAATTATTTCTTTAAAAGAGTTATCACTAAAAGTCAGTCTTTCATGATATCCTTTCCTGATATTTCATGATATTTAGTCATCTAAATGAAGATTTTTACACTGTGCAGATTGCTTAAATATTTAATGTTTTATCAACAGCATTGTTGAGTCATTCTCTATTAATTTGTGGTCTGGCTGATGTTTGCTGTTTCCACTATCCATGGCAACATGTATCTTGCTATTCATAGCAAATTCAGAGTGCTCTGACAGAAAATGAACATTGAAAAACAGGTCACTGGTATGTCACACAATGTAACAGGTAGTGTTATGTGGCTGGAAGTACAACAGATTTGTAATCACAGAAGGGTATGAGATTTGATCATGTTACTTTGTTTATAAAGCTAGAGTTCTGTCTACAGAAGTTTCTTCATCAATGAAGTGAAGAAAGTGGGTTAAGTTATCTTCTTATCAGCTTGACATTTCTGAGAATACACTAGTTTGATTGAGCCAGGTTTGCTTTGGACCAATTACAAGTGGTAGAATTTCCTGATGAAAACAGTTTAATCTATAATATGGACTAAGCATAATTGCTTGGCACATCCTAGGCACTCAATCAATATTTGCAAGTTAATCAATAGATTCCAGGGTTATATTGAGATTTCTGGAAAATTAATGGTCTGAACTTAGTAATTGCTCAACTTTATATTTGTACACATAAACGATATATCATTGTATAGGCTCTTGAATACTAATGATGCCAAGCTGGCCATGATCTCTAATATTTGCTTCTGAACTCCAGTAACCAAACAAAAATTATTAGATACCCACTCTGACCCGAATGACATTGATCTCCACAGCCATCAAGAGTCCATTCAAAATGACCATTATGCCTGTGATGCAGAAACGCAGGTCTGATATTCCCCAACCAGACTGCCAATATTTGACCAGCTTTATGGTTTTTGTGATAAAGGCCATTACCCAATACAGGAATAAGGCTGGAAAATTAAACAGAAAAAGAAAAGATACAACCCGTCACTGCTATTTTTAAAGATTTTACTGAAATCTCAATATAAATACAATACTTTTTAATAACAAAGACAATTTAAGATATTCTATTTTCAGATAATTTTGTTTGAATTAATCCAGATATAAACAAAGGCTGCAATCCCAACAGATGTGATATCTTCATCGTTGCCAAACCTTATTAGCTAGAAGGAAGTCACAGGTCCACTCACACTCAAGGAGAGAGGATTATATGGTATGAACACCAGGCAGAGATAATGGAAGGGGTATTTTCACACACTGAGATGTCTAGACATCTCCAAACATTTGGAAACTAAACAATACATTTCTAAGTAACCATATGTTAAAAAAGAAATTACTGGGGAAGTTAGAAAACATTTTAACTAAATTATAATGAAAATACTGCAGATTAAAAATTTAGGAATTGTAACTTAAACAATACTGAGATGAAAATTTATGGCTTTAGATATTTATTTTAGGAAAAATAAAAGATCCAAAATCAATGACCTAAAGTTTCCACCTTAAAAAGGTAGGGAAAGAACAAGGAACAAAATGAAAAAATGAGAGATAATAGTAAAAAATAGCAATAAAACAGAAAAAGAATAATTGAGAAAATAAACCAATAAGGTTGACTTTTTTAAAAGATCAAGAAAATTGATAAGTCCCCAGCTAGACTGATCAAGAAAACAACACAAATGACCAATATTAAGAATAAAGGAAAAGTTATCCCTGTATCTCCTATGTACTTAAAATGGATAATCAGGGAGTATCTTGAACAACTTTATGACAATAAATCAGAAAAAATTTAGATGAAACAGAAATTTTCTCAAAAACTGTAATTATCAAAACTGACATAAACAGAAACAGATACTCTGAAGAGTCTATTATAAAGAAATAAATTTATAGTTTAAAATCCCCTCCTTAGTTAAAACTCCAGGCCCAGATAACTTCACTGATGAATTTTACTGAATTTTTAAGAATTAAAATTAATCTCACACAATGCCCTTCATTAAACAGAAATAGCGAGTATTTTCCAATTCATTTATGTATCCCAACATATAAAAACCTGGCAAAACTATTTTGAGAAAAAAAAAACAAAACCCAACCAATATCCCTCATGATCGATGTAAAAACCCTAACATATAAACTCTAGCAACATATAGCATGGGTAACAAACCATGACCATGTGTGGCTTAGCCCAGTATGCATGGTTACTTAACCATTTGAAAAATCAATCAGTGAACATCAGCAGAAGCACCTGAACAGCAATATAACAGTTACAACTGATGCAGAAAAAAAGTCTGTCAGTAAAATACGAGCTACTCACGATTTTTAAAAAAAGAAACCTCTGAGAAAGCAAAGCTTTGCATAGCAGCAAACTTACTCACCTGATAAAGTCTTATATAAAAAGTCTATATCAATTCTGTAATTAAGTACAAAAGATTACTTTTCCTCTAAAATCAGGAGCTAGATAAGGATTTCCTCTCACCACGTTTATTATGCATTTTACTAGAGATTCTCCCTAGTGCAATACAGCAAGAAAAATAAAAAAGAAAGCATAAAGTTTGAAAAGAAACAAATATAACTGCCTCTGTTTTCAGACGGCATGTTTGTTTATATAGAAAATCCCAAAAAACTTACAGAGAAATAAGTTAAAGTAATTTTAATTATTTTTTAATTGAATTTCCAAGGTAGCAAGATGCAAAGTCAATATACAAACCCAATTGCATTTATACAATGGCAGAACAATTGGAAAATAAAATTTTTAATACAACAAAAAAACCTAGTAATAATTCTTAGCAAGACATAAAAGACCTTTACATTAAAATTTAAAAAATATTGCTATAAGAAATGAAAGATCTATAAAAGTAGATAATAAACTGCAAGACTCAACATTTTTAAGATGTCATTTCGTCCCCCAAATTGTTCTGTTCATTCAGTGCAATCCCTATCAAAACCTCACCAGGAATTTTTTTTTTTTTCAGTAGAAACTGATAACCTGATTCTAACCTGCACATGGTAATGAAAAAGAATTAAACTATCCAAAGTAGTCTTGGGAGAAAAACAAAGAAAACAAGCTATATAATCATAATACATGACTTCAAGACCTCCAAAGTTATAGTAATCAAGACAGAATAGTGATGACATAAAAGTCCATGAATGGATTAAAGGAATGGAAAATATAAAGGCAAGAAATAGATTATATTTAAACAGGCACCAATTGCTTTAAGGTCCCAAAGCAATCCAATGAGAAATGGAAAGTCTAGTGTGCAAATGGTGCTCAAACACATAGATGTACATTTGGAAAAAAAGTAACGTGACACCTTATATACCCTCCACACAAATAACTTCAAATGGGTCACGGTCCTAAAAATAAAAACTGAAACTATAAAGAGTCTTAAAAAAAAACAAGAATATACGTGGGAAGTATATTTTGAGGGAAGGCAAAGATTTCTTAAGAGACAGAGCAGTAATTTTACATGAAAAGATGATAAATTATACCACATTAAAATTAAAATCTTCTGCTCATCAAAAGACCCTATTAAGTAAATGAGCTTGCAAGCCACAGACTGGGAGGGAAATATTCTTAAAACATGTGTCTAATGACATACTAGTGTCTAGTATATACAAAATACTGCTACAACTCCATAATCAAAGTGCAATGCCATAAAAAGTGGCAGGAGATATGAACAGGCACTTCACAAAGATAACAAATGGCCAATAAACTCATCAAAACTGCTCAAGATCATTAGTCAGCAGGGAAATGCAGATTAAAACCACAATGTGTTATCCGTAAACACCAGCATGGCTAAATTAGAAAATCAAGATCTTCAAATGGATGTGAAACCACTGGAATTCCCATATGCTGTTAGTGTGTGTAAAATAAACCACTGAGAAACGATCTAGTAGTTTCTCACAAATATAAACATTCATGTCCTTACCCTTTGACCCGGCAATTCCACTCCTAGGTATTTACCCAAGAGAAATAAAACATAATTCACACACAAACACAAACAAAAAAACCCCTTGCACATGAATGTTTATAGCAGTTTGTTTTTTTTTATGATAGTCAAAATCTGGAGACAGTCCAAGAGACTATTAACAAGAGAATGGAAAAACTGTAGTATATTTATGGAATATTTGTGGTATATAACAGAATATAATCCAAAAATCACAAGAACAAAATACAACTGAAACTGTTATGGATGAGCCTCCAAAAATTCTGCTGAGAGAAAGCAGTCTTAGAAGAGTTTACATTGCATGATTCAATCTACGTGAAGTTCTGCAACAGGCAAATCTAATCTACAGTGAGAAAAAAATCAGATTAGATGTTCCGACATAGAGATGAAAAAAGGACTGATTAGTAAGGAGCACAAGAAAATTTTCAAGGATGATGGCAACACTTTAGATCATTACAGAGTTATACAGGTGTGTGCATTTAGTAGATTAAGATTTCTGTACTTTGGTATGTAAATTTTATCTCACAAAAAGAACTGCAAATATTTAACTTTAGCTAATAATGTGCATGCTGGAATAATCAGGAAGTGATGAATATCAATTCCTGCAACATACTTTAAAATGCATCAAAAAATTGGGATGAATTGACAGATGAATAGAGGAAAGCAGAAACTTGATAAAATAAATAGAAGAAAATAATAGAAGAATTTAGGTGGTAGGAAAATGAGTATTCATATAATTCTTTCAATTTTCTATATGTTTGGTAATGTTTATAATGTAATGTTGGGACAAAATTACTAGTTATGTGTTCTAAAAATGTGTGACTCTTCTAGATCCAAATATTCCTCCCTCATGCGAAGAGTTGACTCATTGGAAAAGACTCTGATGCTGGGAGGGATTGGGGGCAGGAGGAGAAGGGGACAACAGAGGATGAGATAGATGGCTGGATGGCATCACCAACTTAATGGACATGAGTTTGAGTGAACTCCGGGAGTTGGTGATGGACAGGGAGGCCTGGCGTGCTGTGATTCATGGGGTTGCAAAGAATCGGACATGACTGAGCAACTGAACTGAACCAAAAGTAAGGAAAAAGTTAGATAAGCTTTTAATTCTATAAGTCCTTTCAGAAATATGATCAGTTTGTGCCCTCTGGCTTATATCTACATAAAAATTTAGAGCAGGATTCTGACTGCATTTCTCTTAAAATATTATTAAAATGCATATCTCCTTTCTAATCACATCTTATAACTCTTATATCCTCATCAGGTTTTCAGAAACATTCTCTAGAGTATCGAATTCTCAATGCCACATTTATTTTTGCTGTTGCCTTTCTGGTCTAATTAAAATAAATAAATTTAATAAAAAAAAAAAGATTTCTCTGATAATGTTTGCCTACCATGTTGAACCAAACAGCTTTCTATTAAGATAATTAGGATTTGGACAAGCCTTTTAAAGTAATATTTAATTCTGACAACTTGTCTTTGTTTGATTACCTTTACCAAATCATATAACGTGATGCAACACAGAATTAAATAAACAGCACTTATCACTTATTCACTTCAAATTTTGATGCCTGCTGGATATGCAAATAAAATAATATTTGCATGGTTTAATTATTGCTTTTCCTAATTGTAGTAGTCGATGTCATTTTCATCAAATAGCAATCAAACCAAATCCATAAACCTTAGAAAACAAAACATTCACACAAACACATACGATCTTGCCTATTTAGAGGACACAGAGGCCCCTGCAGCCCATGCATAATCTATGTTCTGTAATCTTCATCTCAGCTTTCTGTATGAAAGTGTCCATTAAGGAATGCAAGGATGGATCAGAGTATTATATTTATAACTATTTGGGATGAGCTCAATCATTTCAGCATAAAGCAGAATACAAAATTGGGAAAACGTTAGACAGTCTCTGATTTCCACAGGACAAGAAGGCAAGAGAGGCTTAGAAAAAATAATGCTAAACAGGATGCGGGGTGAGGGGCTGTGCTCTGGGGCAGCTGCTGCTCAGACAGTATTGTTGTGAGCATACAGTGGAGCACACTCTGCTGCAAAGAGCCTCCCCGTGCCCCTGTATCTGTCTCGACAGAAATCCCAAGAAGAGTGTGACATGCCCACAGTATCCAGGTCTTTGGAAATGCCTCAAGACTCCCAAGCCAGAGTCAGAAATACACAGAAATAGCTCAGGTGACTTGCTCATTAGATGTCCTGAGGGGATGGAGTTTTCACAGCCTAGAGCAATAAACAACTGACTTCATCTCCACATTGAATGGGAGACTAACAAGAATAAATTATTATGGTTTTCCCATGCCTTCCAGTCCAACCAGTGCTGAGATAATTTATTCTGAGGAAAAAGAAAACCAAATAGTTCTTTGGGAAAAAATAACAACAGCACTTGATCATACTCACCTAAAAGTAACTTAGGAAAATTTGATGTTTCAATATTATGATAATATACTATGGATGTGGTGGTAGCAACAAATCCCATCACCGCAGGCATGAAGAGGTGGAGATGCCTCGACTCCCGCCGTCTACAGAGAGTGGTACAGTGTCAGTGTCTACAGCTGAAGGTTCCAGACAGTTTCTCATTGCTGCTTCCAGTTTTTTCATTAAAATGCTCCCTTACCAATATTTAAAATGCAGAATGAGGTATTTTATATACAGAATGCTAAGAGAACAAATAAGGGAGACTACCTTGAGTGCTCAATCACTAAGTCGTGTCTAACTCTTTGTGGCCCCATGGACTGTAGCCCGCCAGGCTCCTCTGTCCGTGGGATTTCCCAAGCAAAAATACTGGAATGGTTTGCCATTTCCTTCTCCAAGGGATCTACCTGACTTAGGGATCGAACCCATGCCTCCTGCATTGGAAGGCAGATTTTTTTACCAATGAGCCACCAGGGAAGCCCAAGGAAATATAATTCTGCTGAAAGGGTTTATCCTAACATGGAGGGTTGGATAAATACAGCTAAACAAAACATTACAATGCTTACAACAAAAGCAAATAGATAACTATTCCTATCTTGAAGGGCAGAACTGCTGAAATAATTTAACCTAAAGCGAGTAAAAACAATAAACTGCATATGAACTCTACTGTATGTGAAAGAACATTTATTCTTGTGATAGTTTTCCCAAACGTTATGGTCTTCAATGGGTTTCCCTTGTGGCTCAGCTGGTAAAGAATCCTCTTGCAATGTGGGAGACCTGGGTTCGATCCCTGGGTTGGGAAGATCCCCTGGAGAAGGGAAAGGCTACCCACTCCAATATTCTGGCCTAGAGAATTCTAAGGGCTGTATTAGTCTATGGGGTCGCAAAGAGTCGAACACGACTGACCGACTTTCACTCACTCATTCATGGTCTTCAATGATTTCTCCACATTCATTAATTCATTCAACACATGTATATTTTTGTTGGTCCAGACACCGCATTAGATTGTGGGATACAACAATGAACAAGATAAGATACAGTGTCTGTGGTCACAAAGTCTAGAGTCCACTGAGATGAACAACTGGAAACAAGAAATTATAACATAGGTGAAGGGACTGGGAATTCATGTAGAACTAGTGCCTGAGACAGAGAAAGCCCTGAAAGAAGTGACTTCTAAACTGAGACCTTAAGAATGAGGAACTGCTACTCAGAGGAAGGATAGGAAGACTGTTCCAAGTAGAGAGTCTAGACATGTTCAAGAGTTGTGGTTGCTGTTGTGTAGTTGCTCAGTTGTGTCAGACTCTTTTGCAACCACGGGGACTGTAGCCCACCAGACTCCTCTGTCCATGGGATTCTCCAGACAAGAATACTGGAGTGGGGTTGCCATTTCCTCCTCCACTGGATCTTCCCGACCCAGGGATCGAACCCACATCTCCTACATTGGTAGGCAGATTCTTCACCACTGAGCCACCTGGGAAGCCCATACATTCAAGGGTACTTTAAGCAATTCAGTGTGACTGCAAGGACATGACACTTCCTTCTGAGGGCAACAAAGAGCTTCAGTTAGATCAGAAATATGCCAGGACAATGTGCAGATAGCCCTCAATTCCATTTGTATTAAAAATGCCATACAGCTAAACATTTACATTTTCTCAAATGATTTAAATGTATTAGTACACAGATGATATCAAGAAGAAAGTAAGTAGTCTGCGAATGCGGGAAAGAGAAACAATTTAGGAAGGTCATATCAGAAGAGGTATAGCTGACAATGGAAACTGAAATATAAAAAGGAAGCCACTCATCCGGAAACTTGTGGAAGAGCACTTAATAAGCAGGGTATAGAATGGGCAAAGTTCCAAGAAGTTTAATGTCCCTTAAATAGAAAGTTTGAGTTTGGATATATTATGAAAGGCTTCATGTGCTGTGGTAAGGAGCTGAAATCTAGTCTTGCAGAAAACACAAATACTTTAACAAGGAAGTGGTACCATCAGATTAGGGTTTTAGAAACAGATCAATCTGGTAGTAGTAGTATGGATAATGGAGTTGGCAGGTAATGTGTGTCTGAGGTGAGAGGAGAGACACAAAGGAAGGACCGTAGTTAGGAAACTACGGGGAGAGGCCTGATGAGGGATGATGAAAGCCCAAGTTAAGCTTTGGCAGCAGTAACATGGAGGAAATAATCCCTTCGGAAAATGTCAACATGGACAGGACTTTTAACAGTGAGTATGAGTGTGATGGTGATGGCAATGGGGAGAATAATCCCCAGGGTGCTTGAGAAGATGATGGTACAACCAAATAAGATTTTGAGAGGAAAAGCCCATTGGAGAGAGGAAGCTAATATGTTTCAACAGGAATGTGTGGATTGTGAAGGTTTCTAATAAATCTGCAAAAGAAGCTGTCTAACAGGCAAGTGTATGCAGAGATTTGGAGTCATGAATACTGACAAGATAATGAAAATGTGATAATATTACGATCATGTAAGAGTTGGCTTACAAAACACTAACTACCTCCCAGAAATAGTTCAAATAATCAAAGAGAAAAAATAGGAAATAAATATTTCATCAGTAAAAAATTTTAAATGCTTCTAATACTCTTTAATTATTAAAGAAAAGACAGAATTAAAAAAAATATTTAGAAAATTTTAAAATAAGCAGATTACCTGTGAAGGCCTATATAATGCAGTTTAAAACCATACCCAGAAGAAAGTTTGTAATCTTAAACAAATTCAATAAGAAATTATTATAATAAATAAATTAAGTAGTCAATTCAAGTTATCTTGAAAAAGAATAACAATCATCAGTAAGGAAGGCAGTAATGAAGGATTAATAAAGACAGCAGAAGCTACAGTAAGGTTTATGTTTATAGTATTTTTTTTTTTTAGTGATTTTTAACCATACTAGCACAGAGTCGGACACGACTGAAGTGACTTAGCAGCAGCAGCAGCAGTACTTTTTATTAAGATTCCTTTCATAGTGTTACTGCTCTCCTTACAAAGTAGTATAGGTTTTGAGTGGTGCCCCAAACTCAATTCTTTCCTTTAACCTCTCCTATTTTTTGTAGAAGGGAATGGCTATCCAGTCCAGTGTTCTTGCCTGGAAAATCCCATGGACAGAGGAGTCTGGCGGGCCACAGTCTACGGGGCTGCAGGGAGTCGGACACAACTGAATGACTAATACTACACTACACTACACTACTATTTTTAGAGAATAATTTGCAGACTTCGGTATTCTGGTATAAATAATCAAATGGTAGATATGTAGTATTGAAGCATATATATCCCATTATGGTAGAAAATCTTTAGTCAGGAAAGTTCAAGAGAAAACCAAAAACTATATATCACAGAAAACAATTTCAAAAAAGAGAAAATGATGGAAAATAAAAACCTAAATGAAAACACAGTAATAGTGATTTTAATGCACGCTTTTATCATTTGAAGAATAGTAAAAAATAATCAACACAAGGACTTGAATAATCCAATCAGTAAATTCTTAATGCTTATTAATTATATTAATTAACCAAATATTTGACTATCTTGAAAAATGCTAATAAATTCCCAAAGGCATTCATTTAACGAATGACATGCTTTAGTAATAAACTAATCAAATTATACTGAAGAGCAAACTAAAAATGATTCTTAAGCCTAGAAGGGTTTCTTCACTGGAATCACAAATTATTTAGACAGAAGTAAAAAAAGAGAACATTTCTTATGAAAACCTGTGTAAAACAGGATGTATTTCTGTAAAAAGAAAAATCAATAGCTTTAATATTTGTATTACTATTAATTTAAAAAATCCAATATTCAATTAGGAAAGTCTTTGCATTATTTCACTTATAGTGAAACTACAGTTAACATCTGTGGTATTTTAAGTAAAAAATAGTTCATAAAGTTTTGTTTAAAAAAAAAAGAAAGAAGGAAAGAAGGAAGGCATAATCAGCAGGGTCTTAATATAATAAGTGTGTTAAAGAGGAAAAGATACCCATGAAAGTGTCATTAATATTCTTTGGCATTCTTGTAGAAGCAGCTTCCATACTAGGACAAGGTAAGAGAGAAACCAAACTAAATCTTCCAGTTATTCAGAAATACTGGAAGATGTCTTTGTTTTTTTCTTCCCCCCTGGTCTTGCCTTATAGCTTGCAGGGTTCTTAGTTCCCTGACCAGGGATCGAACCCATGTCCCTGGCATTGGAATGAGAAGTCTTAACCACTGGACCACCAAAAAAGTCCCTGAAAGATGTCTTTTTAGGAGTTCTGGATGAAAAGGGCAAGGATCAGAGTCTGTAGCTAAAGAATGGGAGAGGCTACACAAGATCAAGAGCGTATTTCTGCTTGTTTTAAGCATGGGTCTCTTGCATCACTACTGCTGTGAAACAGGTTTCCCCCATAAGTATATGTCCTCATTATTATCTCAGCCTCTGTCCTAAAGTCTCTGAACCTACACATCAACCATGAGGCTGGAAAGGAGGAGCCATCTCTCCCTACTTGATGTCAACTTTTTAGGACTCATGGGACTTCTACTATCTTCCACTTTATACAAACACATAACAACATGGAGGGTCAGCCCATATGGTAAGGGAATTAAAAAATGAAGACTAAAATTGGTTATGCTAATACAACATACGGAGAAGGCAATGGCACCCCACTCCAGTACTCTTGCCTGGAAAATCCCATGGACGGAGGAGCCTGGTGGGCTGCAGTCCATGGGGTCTCGAAGAGTCGGACACGACTGAACGACTTCACTTTCACTTTTCACTTTCATGCATTGGAGAAGGAAATGGCAACCCACTCCAGTGTTCTTGCCTGGAGAATCCCAGGGACAGCAGAGCCTGGTGGGCTGCCGTCTATGGGGTCGCACAGAGTCGGACACAACTGAAGCGACTTAGCAACAGCAGCAGCAGCAGCAATACAACATAGCATAAATATGCCAAAGAGTTGTAAGCAATTCTCAATAAAATAATGGCTGATAAGCTTCTAAATGCTTGGAGAGGAGACTTAGGGTCTTTAATTTTCCTTTTAATCAGAAACTAAGATGTGCACATAAATGCAAAGAACTATCATAAAACATTACAAAATAGATGGCTCCATGACAAAAGTCTCTAAGTTTCACTCCTTGTTTATTGCAACAGAAAAACATAAACAGATGTCAGGGGAGGTTCTTATTAGATAAGAAGAAAATGAGTTTTGAAGTTTTCATTTCATAGACTTTAAAGATTTTTTCCTATCAATTCTTCAATGAAAGATACACCATTTAGCATAATTTCATAATCGAAGTTTCCCTATTACTGGTGTTTATTTTCTATTATTATGTAATAAAAATATTATCATGTATTATGTTCACCTTTATAAATAGAATTCATTACATTCTAACTGCTTAATATAAACTTCTATAAGAAAGACAAAATTCCTTTAAAAATAGGGGTTTTATAGCAAATCATGATTTTGAAATAATTATGTACTCTGCCTCAATTTGTAGCCATATCCTCATTGATTCTCAGACTCTTTTAATGCCTGCCTCATCTATCTCTGCAGTTTTACAAAATAAATAGAAATATCTGAGAACTGGTTATATATTTATACATAAATATATTAAACTTGGATGACAAGGAAATCAAAACAGTCAATCCTAAAGAAAATCAACCTTGAACATTCATTGGAAGGACTGATGCTGAAGCTGAAGCTCTAATACTTTGGCCACCTGATGCAAAGAGGCAACTCATTGGAAAAGACCCTGATGCTCTTAAAGATTAAGGGCAGGAAGAGAAAGGGCAACAGAGGATGAGAAGGTTAGATAACATCACCAACTCATTGGATGTGATTCTGAGAGATAATGAAGGACAGGGGAGCCTGGCATGCTGCAGTCCATGGGATCGCAAGGAGTAGGACATGACTTAGCGACTGAACAACAACAACAACTATGCCAGTTAGAGCTGTATGTTAATACAGACAATTGTTCTTATCATTTATATTTGTTTTGAAAAATAAGATAATCATTGAGGTGTTTAAATGGAGAAAACTTTCTGCCAGCGCTATGCAGATAAAGAAACAGAAAGCACAGCAATGAGCACAAACCCCAGAGATCTGAACTTGTGTTAGCAGAGAAAGGATACAGTACAGAAAACACAGGACAATAGGCATGTGTATCGTATAAAATTGGTGACTGCTGTGGCGCCTAATAAGTTATAACCAAAAAGTTAAGGCTGACTTGGTACGCTCTTAGCTACTATCCATATCAACATTTCCACTAGGACAGCGTAATCCCATTAACTAAATGGAGTCACTTACGAATCTGAAACAATGCCTTCCGCTATTTCACAAACATGCACGAACAGAAGGGCAAATGTAAGGATCCATCTCAGGTTGTGTCCAGGAAAATGAAGCCATGTGTTGTGATGAATCTGTACCTTCGAGCTTTGACTCCCCCACCCTGAAAAAAGGAGGAAAAGGTAAAGAAATAAAGAATTAATTATAATCATGAGAATAATTTACATTGTGATATGCTTTGCAGATCGGGGAGAGGAGGTCCTAAAACCTTATTCCTTTCTAGGGTAGCAACATAAATCCTTCTCTATTTTCATTATGTTAAAAAAAAAAAAAGGAATAATTTCAAAGGATTTTTCCAAGCTTCCCTAAGCTAACACATCAACTTTGCTGTCTAGCTCAGGAATAACAAACTCTGGGTGACAACCTGGTTATTTCATGCTCATCACGATTCTTATTGACAGATCTCATTCATTCAAAAGAAAAATAAATTAATGATGATGTTAATAAAAGCAATTCAAAGTCTCAAATCTTTCAAAAGATGGGATCTGTGGGAGGCCTAACCAAAAAAATAAAATGGTCACACTCGGTGACAAGATATAGGGCCCACTGGCTGTGTCAACTCTTTCTCACATGCATGTCATGGAATAAAGATGATAACCCATGACTCAGCCAGCACCGTTCAATAGTGCTACTGATATTTTCTGAAAGAAAGCTAAAGCTTTGTTCATTGATGAGATTTTTAAGGAGGCTCAAGAACATTACCGGTTCACCCTTAGCTCTTCATTGAAGAAAAAAATTAAGTTACCAGATTATATGTTAGAAAATGTTGATGGTTTCCCCTCAAAAACAGCGCAATGCCAACTCATATATGGCGTGCTAAGACAAGACCCTACTTCTGTCTCTTGTCACCGCTGTTTTTGTTTTGTTTTCTCTCTCAATTTTTCAACTATAGAGAAGTCCCGTAAACTTCAAGAATGAATGGGGTTGGGAGGGATATGAGTGGTAAAAGTACTGAAGGAAGAAATTTCTGTTTCTGGACAAAACGGACCCCTGAAGCATTCTTTGAAAAGAATACTGATTCATCTCTAAATTGTTCCCAAAAGAACTTCATTATTTGAAAATTAGTTACATTTAACATATTTTACTATAATTTATGCTATTAAACTCTTCCAGGCAGGCTCTGGCTTTCTTTGCATCACTATAATTTTCCTTATACCTGATACTTCTTTGAGATTTATTTGTGATTTCTCACTAACCCAAATAGCCAAGATTATGAATAGTCTGCATTTTTAGCCATTTCTCTTTGACAATGTTAATTTTAATTCCACTTGATTTGAGTACCCTTTTTGAAGAATGCCAGCTTCTGTGTTCCATGGCAGAGATGCAAACAACACTGCCAGAACGATTGCTCTCAATAAGTTAACTGGATGTCAAAAAGGAATTATTAACCATAGAAATACAACAAAAAAGAATGTTCTACTTTGGTAAGTAGGTTACTTACCAATGAACAATATTGGGAAAGTGATAAACAGCAGGAAGACATGAGGAACCAGGTTAAGGGCATCCACAAAGCAGGGATTTTGTAACACACCATCATAGATATTATAGGAAGAAATGTTATTACCGCAGAATGAAAGGCTCATTTCTTCTTATATAGTTCACTCTAAAAGGGAGAGAAAGGAAGAAAAACCTCTTACTACAAAATTCTCCTTCATTAAATTATAGCCTTGGTGGTGGTGGTTTAGTTGCTAAGTCATGTCCGACTCTTGTGACCCCGTGGACTGTGGCCCACCAGGCTCCTCTGTCCATAGGATTTTCCAGGCAAGAAGAGTGGAATGGGTTGCCATTTCCTTCTTCAGAGGATCTTCTGGACCCAGGAATCAAACCCGGGCATTGCAGGCAGATTCTTTACCAACTGAGCTATGAGGCATATAGCCTTAAAGAGGTATTATTTCATAAAATTAACCCCCTTTATCTTTGTAGCTGAAGAAATAGGAAATCTTTGTGGTCAAAGTTATTTGAGAATTACTTAGAAAGGCCTTATACATCCTATAAGGTCCACTTGTCAATAGTTTTTTTCCTGATTAAAATATTCCATTTTAATTTGGAAAATACATTATAATTGATATCTACCAATAGTGCTACCTCCAAGGAGTGTTTGTCTAAATAAATTATCAAAAACCAAAAATGGCTGTTTATACAGAAAAAGGAGGGGAAGATGAAACTGACTGAAAAGTCAAAATGCTGTAATATCAAATCCTTTCCCATGGTCATTCATTGAAAATGCTTTCACAAACAACTTCAGCTGAACACAGTTTACTGCAGCATTTCATTCACTGCAGGAAACAGTAATACCAAGAGAGCAATGTGGAGTCCACCAGCATACAGCCTTTCTCTGAACAACAGTAAAATCAAGTGTTTAAGACCAATTAAATATAATTCAAGTGACAAGAAAATGAAACTACACAGGCCCCAGAATCAGACAATATTTTTACATGAAATGCACTCTACTCAGATTTTGAAACAAAGGATGCCTTTTAATTGGAGAGCTGTATTCCATCAGAGGAGACGTGGACAAGCTGGGAGAAGAAACAGAGGACAAGATTACACACGGTCATCTTAGCCATTGTGGGACACGGAGCTTCTACTCTGGCTTCTACTCGGAATGCAATGGAGCCACTGAGAGGGTGGAGATGAGAGGAGTGACAAGCTCTGACTTACATTTTAAATGAATTCTTACTACTGTGAAATGCCACCAAGAGTTTTAGCGTTCGGAAAACTTCCTATAATGCCTACCATTTATTTGTTGTTGTGGAGTCGCTCGGTCGACTCTGACTCTGCGACCCCATGGATGCAGCACACAGTGGACTGAGCGGTCCCCCTCATGGGCTGCAGCGCTATTTACTTAGCACCTACTACATTCTGCGAGCTTTGCATATACCATGTAAGCCCTCAGAACCATGAAGCAATATCTGTGGAGCTCATCGAATTTTACAGATGATGATATGGGTGTTCAGATGGGTTCAGTAACTTCCCAACCAGTAGAGTAGCTGGAATCCACACCCACGTGTGTCTGACTATAAACCATGTTCATTCCACTCCATCATATAGCTCCCGACTTATATTTTTTAAAGAAACTTCTTATCTATTCATATTAAAATAAGTAGTATTTTATGATTTCAACCTCCCTGGACTTTGTTTCTTTTCCATATTTATGTCACCCTGGATTCTGAATTAGATTATTCAAGGTTGGCAACGATTTGGATAGCTAAAGTGGTACCTCTTCTCTCTTCCCTTTCATTCATAATTGATTTAGCGATGGTCACGAATCATATAGTTTCCTAGAAAGAAACAAAGTGTGTTATACAGAAAAGATAGGCAGCAGAGGCAAACTATTGGAGAAACCAAATTTTAAACAAAATTTTTATAAAACATATGAATAGAAGAACTAGTTAGAAAGTCTGTGTGTTGACAGTCTGTCAATGGTCATATAGAATTCTCCTCATACATTATTTCTGGTAATACTTTTTTATACGCTCTCTAGTCAAGACCTTTTTTCATCTTTTTAAAAAAAATATTATATTAAAAAAAAAAACAACTCAAGATCAGCTTATACACTTGCCAAATCCTTACCAACTGTTAAGATTCTAAGCTTAATAAGAGAATCAAAAGGACTTGAGCTTTTAAAATTATCAATAAAATGGAAGTTCTGAGTTTTATAATTATATGTTGGATATTTTGGATAAAAATAGAGGAAATAGAAACAAAAAAATAGCTTGTAATGGAATTTTTAAGACTATTTCCTTTACTTAATAGAAATGATAAAAGGAAACTTTAAGCTTACTTAATCAAAAGGCACGCATAAACTGTTTCCTAGAACTAACTGGGAAATTCTTTTTGCTTTTTTTTTCTTTGCTTACTTTTTTATTTTTTTTCATTGCATGTGCATGCTCAGTCCTGTCTGACTCTTGTGACCCCATGAACTGTAGCCTGCGAGGCTCCTCTGTTCATGGGATTTCCCAGGCAAGAATACTAGAATAAGTTGCCATTTCCTTCTCCAGGGGATCTTCCTGACCCAAGAATTGAATCTCTTGAATCTCCTGCACTGCAAGTGGATTCTTTACCTCCTGAGCCACTGGGGTTTCCCATTTTTCTTAAACTAGTTTTAAAATGTTATTGAAAGTTATAGTATTTCAGTGCTATATTCAATGTTAAAACTTGATATTTCATCATGATCATTAAGGCAGCTGCTAAAATATAAACTGAATTTGCAAAACATAGATATATATGTGTGTGTATATATATATATATATATATATATATATATATATATATATACACACTTAATTAGCTATAAGCACTGCCTGCCAGTTATCTAATCAATCCTGAAACCTACCAATTAAGTAACCTTTGGATAAATCTGTGTAACTGTGGAAAGAAAATATCAGAGAAGTACAATAACCTGAAAAAGTCCAAGAACATTTTGAGCCATGCACTTGACGTCTGGGACTTCAGGTATTAATTAAGTGTAAAAATATTTATTGATGCTGACCATGCAACTTGGGCACCAAGAATTCAACGTGCACGTGGCAGAAACAGTCCCTATGGTCTTAGGCTGTATAAATCAGACTAGATAAAACCCAAAAGGTCTTGGTATAATGTAAAAGTTATGATTCAAAAGATTGGGAAATACATAATGACATAATCTCACTAAAGTGCATATGGATAGAGTAAAAACTTTAGAATGCTGTTTTCCTTCTGCCATACTCTTAAACCTCACATTTCCCCTTGGCTCCCAACCTGCTCACTGCATCTCTCCTTTTGCTTTTTCTTCTGCCTCTTCTTTCATCCTCTTCCCCTTGCCCTTTAGTCCCCTCCTCCAGACACCTAGCCTGCATGTGGCACACTTTTAACAGCCAACTCTTCTTATAACTCAACATGAATAAAGACAGAGAAAAAGTATACTTATTGTAGACCTGTTGACATTATTTGTGTTCACCTGAGGCATTTTATTCAATCAGGATTTTTAAACTAATTCTTAAATCTCCAACTGTCATTCAGGGTTTCCCTCCTGGAACCCAGGTTAAGTTGGGGATACTTTGGAAAGGTATAAATTGCTGCTCTCCCCAGATAAATGCCCTCATGTGACACCCGACAGCCCCGCCCCTTCGAGCTTTCTAGTTCAGCCAACACTGACAGGCCCCAGCATCAAAGAGAAGAGAGAGAGGGAAGCAGGCCAGAGAAGAAGACAGGACATTCTTCTTCCCACAAACATAAACACACAGAAAGACGTTCAAGTGTTTATGACAGTCGATAGGGTTGGAGAATTTGACCCAGTGAACTTGAAACACAAACACCAAAAGTGAAACTCTGATTACAGGAATGGTCTGTAGAACAGCTCTTTCTACAGATCTTGGTGACCAAACGTAAGATTTCATGGATATTACCCTCAGTGTTCTTGTGCCTTGAAATGCATCTTATAAAGTTCCACACCCTCAGGACTGAAAACATTTGGATTCAGTTGATGAATATAAAATAAAGTGAAAACTAGCACTCTTCACTGTTCACCAGAAAACAGTATCCGTTCTGATGGAAGAGTAATCACAGAGAATTTAACAAGCTGGTGACCCCTGAAGAAAGCACACTAAATGCAATATAAAAGCTTTCATTCTCACACACAAAATAACTCATCCTTTACTTATTCAGAGATTAACCAAATTACACTGTAAGACAGAAACACGATATTTTAAAGAACTTATTCCGGGCTTTATCATCATCTCAGGTATGCTCAGGATTGGATCACTCAGGAAAATCAATGGATTTAATAATAAGTTATTTGAAGTTATTCAGTCCATGGTTTATAAAACATGAATTAAAAGATATTGGTCTATTTATCTATGAACTACAGAACCAAGCAGGAAATCATCAGCAAAAAGGACAGACATCTGATTTAGTGTCTGATCTCAACACACCCATCAAAGTTCTGTTGCACACCAAAGGAAATGTTGAAACTACTAAGTAGATAAGATTCCTTACACAGACACTCCAGTGGCCTTAAAAAAAAATCCCAATCTGTAGAAATATAGCAAGAAATAGATACCTTGGGTAATCGCTTGACGCTGCTTCAAACCCCCACTGGTGCACTTGCTTTACCTTCAAAACACCAGCTTCCTACTCTGTCTTTAAGTATAAATTTCAAAGCCGGACGCAGAACTCCTATAAAGCAAAGAGGGACAGAAATTAAGCAGAAAGTTACTTCGTGAACAAGACGGGAAATATCTAAAAGGAAAAACAAAACAAAACACAATTGTATTAACTTTTTGCACTTTATCCACTTGGTTTAAGCAGGAGCCGGCCAGAGTTCTCTAAGTACAGCTGGAAACCTGATCCCCACGCCCTCTCTTCCCCAGGGCTGGGGCCGGGTCCCTTCAGTCCTAGAAATAGCGACGGCGAAGCGCTGCGAGAGAGCGCGGGAGCCTTCCGCTTGCTGTTAGATCAAAATCGACAACTGAGGGTTATCCTTGAAACTCTTGAAATGAGATTTATGAAAAAGACACAGACTCACTCACCCCGAAGCCAGCGCTTTCCTTCCCCTGGCCGAAGCGCGCCGGGCGCCGAGCGGATTATTTTTAGGGCGGTGGGTGATCAGCTGCTGCCTCCTATCGAGTTTCTGGATTGCACACACTGCTCTGGGCTGGGGCGGACGCGGCCACTCCGAGGCAGGAAACTGAGCAGAAGCCCCGAGCGCAATGCCTGGGACTGGAGACCCTCCCCACCCCCGCTCGGCCCAGCCGTCCGCGCGCCAGCCACAAACTTGGGGCGCGCCTGACAAGGGCTTTAAGAGTGATGTGCGGCCCCCGCAACTCATTAGACACTGAAACTTAGAATCTACGATTCCGTTATCCCCAGATAACGGGTGTGGGGGGAATCACTAACCTTAGTATACCCAAAGTCACTTGCACTTGTAATTTCCCCCACCCTCTAGGCTCTGCGCGCGCCCTTTTAGCAACCACGTAAGGAAGCGGATTTGGGGGTTTCACTATTTCGCCTCCTGAGCTGATCGGGAAAATGAAGGGCTCACTTCACCCGGAGCAGCCGGCCGCCAGGCTGGATTCGTGCTGTGCGAATGTCTCGCCTTGTGAGGCGGGCTCCAGCTGAATAATTAGGGAAACTTGGTGTTCTGTGCCCGGCACTGCGCTCCCAAAAGGGAACCCTTAACCCTTGCCCCCCGAAACTGTGGCTTTTTCTTTCTACTGTTTTACAGACAGTTACCCTCACTCTTGCCCCCCGCCCCCGAGAGATCGCAAAGTCTCAAAGCGATCACGTGTTTAAAATACACTCACCCCACAAGATCTAACACCCCCCCCCGCCCCCCCACTTCTTGATGCAAGCGGTAAACTTTGTCCCAGGCAACCGTTGTAATTAACACTCGCTTTTATCAGGGGTCATCGCCCTGTCAACTTGAAATAACCATTGTTTTCGTCAACTGTTCTGATCTGATAAAGGACGGTCAGCCCGGGGTGGGAGGTGGCGGGGGGAGGGGTGTCGGGTGCGGGTGAGGGAGCTGGGGCCTCCAGGGCTCGGTGTGCGACCCCCGAGGGGCATAGCTCCAGGGCTGTGGGCAGCCGGAGCTGGTCCCCAGACCCGAACCCCAAACCCTGGCTACCGCTCCGACTCAGGAACAGAGCGTCCTATTTCCTGCCAGCCCCGAGCTTTCCCCCAGGGCGCCTCCCGCTCGCAAGGTCGTTGCGTCCCCTAGTGAAGCCTGGCCTCCGCCAGCGACTGAATCTGGAAGCCGCGGCCGCTACGGGTCTGCGAGGACTCGAGGGGCGGCGCCCGGGAGGGTTCCAGAGACTCCGGGCCCGCGGACTTTGAAAGCTCGGCTAGCGCAGCCTGAAGCTGTTAGCCCAGACGCAGGCGCAAGGAGAGAGCGCGCTACCAGGATGGGATCCGGAGAGTGTGGCTGGTACCCAGGGACCCCGTGAACAAGCTTCTAGGGGAACCAGAGGCTCCCAGCGCATCTAGGGAGAGCGAATTGGAATTGAGGGGTGCAGATAGTCCCAAGAGACAGACTCTGAGTGTGACCACACAAAATCAGGTTGGACTATCTAGATATAGAGAGATAGCAAGGAGATCAAACCAGTCAATCCTAAAGGAAATCAACCCTGAAAACTCATTGAATAGACTGATGCTGAAGCTCCAGTACTTTGTCCACTTGATGCAAACAGCCAACTCATTAGAAAAGATCCTGATGCTGGGAAAGACTGAAGGCAAAAGAAGAGGGAAACAGAGAATGAGTTGTTGGATAACATTACTGATTCAATGCACACGAATATGGACAAATTTCATACGTTAGCGCTGTAGTCCGTGGGATTGCAAAGTGTTGGACACGACTTAGAGACTAAACAACAAATACATATATCAGATCAGATCAGTCGCTCAGTCGTGTCCGACTCTTTGCGACCCCATGAATCGCAGCAGGCCAGGCCTCCCTGTCCATCACCAACTCCCAGAGTTCACTGAGACTCACGTCCATCGAGTCAGATGATGAACTATGGAATGAGGTTCGTGACATTGTACAGGAGACAGGGATCAAGACCATCCCCATGGAAAAGAAATGCAAAAAAGCAAAATGGCTGTCTGGGGAGGCCTTACAAATAGCTGTGAAAAGAAGAGAAGCGAAAAGCAAAGGAGAAAAGGAAAGATATAAACATCTGAATGCAGAGTTCCAAAGAATAGCAAGAAGAGATAAGAAAGCCTTCCTCAGTGATCAATGCAAAGAAATAGAGGAAAGCAACAGAATGGGAAAGACTAGGGATCTCTTCAAGAAAATCAGAGATACCAAAGGAACATTTCATGCAAAGATGGGCTCAATAAAGGACAGAAAAGGTATGGACCTAACAGAAGCATAAGATATTAAAAAGAGATGGCCAGAATACACAGAAGAACTGTACAAAAAAGATCTTCGCGACCCAGATAATCACAATGGTGTAATCACTGACCTAGAGCCAGACATCCTGGAATGTGAAGTCAAGTGGGCCTTAGAAAGCATCACTATGAACAAAGCTAGTGGAGGTGATGGAATTCCAGTTGAGCTATTCCAAATGCTGAAAGATGATGCTGTGAAAGTGCTGCACTCAATATGCCAGCAAATTTGGAAAACTCGGCAGTGTCCACAGGACTGGAAAAGGTCAGTTTTCATTCCAATCCCAAAGAAAGGCAATGCCAAAGAATGCTCAAACTACCACACAATTGCACTCATCTCACACGCTAGTAAAGTAATGCTTAAAATTCTCCAAGCCAGGCTTCAGCAATATGTGAACTGTGAACTTCCTGATGTTCAAGCTGGTTTTAGAAAAGGCAGAGGAACCAGAGATCAAATTGCCAACATCCGCTGGATCATGGAAAAAGCAAGAGAGTTCCAGAAAAACATCTATTTCTGCTTTATTGACTATGCCAAAGCCTTTGACTGTGTGGATCACAATAAACTGTGGAAAAAAAAAATATATATGTATATGCATGCTAACGCTAATATACTTCAGTCATGTCCGACTCTTTTGCGACTCCATGGACTGTAGCCCACCAGGTTCCTCTGTCCATGGGATTCTCCCAGTAAGAATACTGCAGTGGGTTGCTATGCCCTCCTTCAGGGGATTTCCCCCCACCAGGGATCGAACCCACATCTCTTAAGTCTCATGCATTAGCAGGTAAGTTCGTTGGAGAAGGAAGTAGCAACCCACTCCAGTATTCTTGCCTGGAAAATCCCATGGACAGAGGAGCCTGGTAGGCTACAATCCATGGGGTCTCAAAGAGTTGGACACGACTGAGCAACTTCACTTTCTTTCTTTCTTTACCATTCGTGCCACCTGGGAAACCCTTCCCCATCTCACTGCTGCTGCCGCCTTAATTCATGATCTTCATGTCTCTCGCTAAGACTATTTTGATACCTGCAAACTGGTGATTCTGTGGCTGAACTGTCCTCCTCCTCCTTTCTACCACATTTTCCAGACTTATCCTTGTAAAGATCTAGTCATGGCCTTCTTTCCCAATCTCTCAAAGTGTGGTCCACTAATAACCTGCACCAGAATTCGAAAGCATCAATTCTTTGGTGCTCAGGCTTCTTTATGGTCCAGCTCTCACATCCATACATGACTACTAGAAAAACCATAGCTTTGACTATACAGGCCTTTGTCACCAAAGTGATGTCTCTGCTTTTTAATACTCTGTCTAGGTTTCTAAATTAAAAGCCATAAGAAAAGTGAATTCTTTGGGTCAGAAACTAATCACTAGTTTCAGTGAAAATATTATTTCCAGAAGGCTGCTGGCCTCTCACAGTTTTGGAAGCTCACAACTCAGTAGGGAACTTATACTGCAGTGTCTGCTTCAGCAAAACTTATCAGGGCTTGTTTCTCTTATGGTTCTCCATCTCTCCATACTTACTCGCCAAGCTTTTCCTTAGAGTCATCCTCAAAATTTAAGGGAAGTGAATGTATACCTTCATAGACCTGGCAGTTTAATCCAAAGAGTTCCCCCACAAAGTCAAAATATCTTGTCGTCTTATATTGCAACTTAAAAATGTATACAGATTTTGCATTTTATCCTGTAATCCCCACAACCACCAAGAGCCATATCCATTTTCTAAATCAGTTGTTATTGTTGTTCAGTCACAAAGTGTTGTGCAATTCTTTGCAGTCCCATGGACTGCAGCACAGCAGGTTCCTCTGTCCTACACCATCTCCCAGAGTTTGCTCAAACTTATGTCCATTGAGTCAATGATGCTATCCAACAGTCTAATCCTCCGTTGCCCCTTTCTCCCGCCTTCAGTCTTTCCCAGCAACAGGGTCTTTTCCTGAGAGTCAGCTCTTCTCATCAGGTGGCCAAAGTACTAGAGCTTTAGCTTCAGGATTAGTCCTTCAGAATATTCAGGACTGATTTCCTTTAGGATTGACTGGTTTAATTTCCTTGCAGTCCAAGGGACTCTCAAGAGTCTTCTCCAGTACCACAATTCAAAAGCATCAATTCTTTGACACTCAGCCTTCTTTATAGTCCAACTCTCACATCCGTACATGACTACTGGAAAAACCATAGCTTTGACTATGCAGAACTTTGTTTACAAACTGATGTCTCTGCTTTCTAAATCAGTATTGCCTAGCAAACAACATTCTGCCTGAATGCAAATACTTGTTAAATGACTAAGTAATATATCCAAATTGACGTTAATGGGGTGGTGGGTAGGGGGAGTAAGTGTATCTTCAAGCAAAATCCATGTCTTAAGAATATGTTCCATGATTGCTCTGTGGTGTCAAGTGTTGAATGCGCATATCCCCGTTTCAGAAACATGGTGGTAAAATGGCCTCACAACTAATTGTTTACCAGGATAACTTCCAGAAAATATTTCTGGTAATTTTTTTTGGTTATGCTGCATGGTTCATGTAGGATCTTAGCTCCCCCAAGCAGGGATGAAACCCATGCCCCCTGTAGGGGAAGTTCAGAGTTTTAACCAGTAGACCACCTGGGAAGTCCCCAGAAAATACTTCTAAAAACAGATAATAATGCTGAGTCATCGTACCAAAATACCACTTTTAGGCTACAGTAATTACAATTTAACTTTCATTTTCGTTTCCTATTCAGTTCACCATGGAATAATGAAATTACTATTTAAACTGTCAAATCCACACTTTCCATTGCCCAGGTGGTTTGTTAGTGCCTCTCTTGTTTCTGCCGATTGTCAGCGCTTTCTCTGTCCAGTCTTTTTGAAGTAGAAAGCTGAAAAAAAATCATCTTCATAACTTAGATAAGAGTAGAAAGTATTGGGAAATAATAGAATTATACAGATAGTTTGACTAGAGAAGGAGTCTGCGGGGGACAATAGAAAATCTCTCTGAGCTGCCTTGGAAGGCACAAAAATTCACTCCTTTATTCATGAGAAGTGACAACAGTGACAGGTAATTTGAGCAATTGCTATGTGTCAGGCACTACGCTAAGCATCTTATTGAACCTCACTACTATCGTATCAGCTGAGTATTTCACAATCCCTTATCTATTGAAGAAATGAGTGAAAAGATAATAAACGTATTTCTTGCCACTCCCACCAGCAACTTCTTGGTACTGGGAATATAGCTAGGATTTGACTAGCACAGAGAACACTGCAGAGTAGAAATAAGTAAATAAGCAAATGTAACATGCTCACTTCACAGTTCCATAAGGGTTAGACTTAATTTTGGAGGGCTGTAGGGGAAACCAAGATACTAGACAGAAAACTTGTCTCCACATCATTGCTGCTAAGTCACTTCAGTTGTGTCCGACTCTGTGCGACCCCATAGACATATCATTAGGACTTGATAAAATCTAAACTTTTTTCTATTAGCGTGAACTACAGGCATAATTGAAATGTAAACTCTGGTGGCTCAGGCAGTAAAGAATCCATCTGCAATGTGGGAGACCTGGGTTTGATCCCTGGGTTGGAAAGATCCCTTGGAGGAGGGCATGGCAACCCACTCCAGGATTCTTGCCTGGAAAATCTCATGGACAGAGGAGGCTGGCGGGCTACAGTCCATGAGGTCGCAAAGAGTCAGACACAACTGAGTGACTAAGCACAGTAGGCATAATCAAAATGTAAACTTTCTGCAGTATATTCCTTCTCTTTCCCCAAACTCGCCTCACCTCCCTATTCTCTCTTCAGTTCAGTTCAGTTCAGTCACTCAGTCGTGTCCGACTCTTTGCGACCCCATGAATCGCAGCACGCCAGGCCTCCCTGTCTATCACCAACTCCCGGAGTTCATTCAGACTCAAGTCCATCGCGTCAGTGATGCCATCCAGCCATCTCATCCTCTGTCATCCCCTTCTCCTCCTACCCCCAATCCCTCCCAGCATCAGAGTCTTTTCCAATGAGTCAACTCTTCGCATGAGGTGGCCAAAGTACAGGACTTTCAGCTTTAGCATCATTCCTTCCAAAGAAATCCCAGGGCTGATCTCCTTCAGAATGGACTGGTTGGATCTCCAAGGGACTCTCAAGAGTCTTCTCCAACACCACAGTTCAAAAGCATCAATTCTTCAGCACTCAGCCTTCTTCACAGTCCAACTCTCCCATCCATACATGACCACAGGAAAAACCATAGCCTTGACTAGATGGACCTTCGTTGGCAAAGTAATGTCTCTGCTTTTCAATATGCTATCTAGGTTGGTCATAACTTTCCTTAATTGCTCCAGTAACTCAGATTTAAAGCATTGGTGGGATCTTGCATCCTCATAAAGTTATTAAATCACTTAAGTTATGCTTAGCAATAACTTTCCCGACTTTTTTCCTTTCTTTCTACCTCCTTTCTATCTTAGAGTTTCGTTAGTTACTGCATCAACCACTCAAGGCTTAAGATTTAATTATGGTCTCTCTCACCCTAAAGCATTTTACATATGCATAGTATATTAATCTTCCTACAGGGCATTTTCAATTATAGAATAACCACACTCCCAAATCTCTCATGACTCACTCTGTCATTTAAGGTCCTTGCAAAGGTTGCCCCATCCTCCCTGACCCCTTGTTTTCCAACCAAACTCTACTACACATAGCTCCAGTACACCCCCTGCTCTGACCACCTCAATACCCTTACTTTTGCTTATCCAACTGCAAAATGATCTCTTTGATTCTTTTCCCTCTTTGAATTCTAACCTGTTTTCCAAATGCCTTCATATTTTGCATCACTCTGCTGTGGATCAAGTACATAGTAGATGTGAAACTGATTGCTACAGCCCTTTCTCTCTATAACTGCAGTCATGGCACCACTTCGATGTGGCTTTTGCAGCGTCCCCCCCACCCCCTCCACACACACACAGCATGGGCTCTGCTATCAGTCAGATCACTGCTCCCCAGGTCAAGCCGGCCTCTCGAGGCAGCAGTCTTTGTGTCCCCTGCTACTTCCCTTCTCCCTTCAATTGCAGAGTGTAAATGATCCAGAAGACAAATGAGAAAAGGCCAGTGGACTCTAATCAAACATTTGTTTTTTACAGGCACACCTGGTTTTATTGTGCTTTGCCTTATTGCACTTTGCAGGTGTTATGTTTTTTTACGAACTGACGGTTTGTGGCAACCCTGTGCTGTAGGATGACAGTTAGCATTTTTTCCCTCATTTTTATCCATATTTTATTTTTCCCTATTCTCATCACATCTATAGTTACCAAAAGCAGTCAGCTGTACAAGATTAATTTAATGGGAAACAAACCTTTGTTTACAAGAGAATGTGCTGATTCCCAGGAGAAAACATTGCTTTTTACTTGGGTCTCAATCTAGAATCCTCAAATTTGAGTAAGTCAGCTTTTAAATGTGTTAATTTGGATGGTTAGCATTTTTTAACAATAAAGTATCTTTTAAATTTTTTTGAAGTATAGTTTATTTACAATGTTGTGCTAGTTTCAGGTGTATATCATGTGTGTGTATACCTATATGTGAGCATACATGTGTGTATACATGTGTATATGTGTGTGTGTATATGTGTGTGTGTTTGTGTATATATATATGTATGTGTATATATATGTATGTATATATATATATATATACTTTCACAGATTCTTTTCCCTTATGTGCATTTATGCTCAGTCACTCAGTTGTGTCGGATTCTTTGTGACCCCATGAGTCTAGTTCCCTCTGCTATACAGCAGGTCCTTGTTGGTTATCTATCTTATAGATAGTTTGTACATGTCAATTGCAACCTCCTAATTCATCCTTTCCCTTCCCTTACCCCTTTGGTAACCATAAGCTTATTTTCTATGTTTGTGACTCCATTTATGTTTTGTAAATAAGTTAATTTGTATCTTTTTTTTCTTTTTTGGCCCCACTACCTCATAGCAAGCTTCATGGACATCTTGATACTCGCCTGTCCTAACGTCTTTTTAAAATGAGAGCAGAGATTGAAGAGGGAAGAATTACAGAGGTTAAGAGCTGTGTTCTCGGAGAGTTATCAGTGAGGACTCTTGCAGGTAAGAGCCCAACAGGATTTTGAACCCAGTGCGTTGTTTATAAAACAATGAGCTTTGTTCTGAATCATGCTATAGTTACATGAGTTGAGCAGTAGAAACCAGAGAACCATCTTCCCAGAGATGGTTTGTAGGAATAAAGGCTATTCATAATGTTTATACAAAAGTAAAAGCATGAGTAAGATCTATATCTCCATAACTATGTCTTGCAAATCTGGAAATACAGACTCAGACACGTGCATGTAATACTGACTATTCACACACTCCTATTGAGGATGCGAATACAGACGAACTTCCTTAGGAAATACTATAAAAGGATATAAGGTTAAAGTAAAAAAAAAAAAAATCCAATGTTGTTCCTGGAATAGCAGATCACAGAGGCTAATCTGGGAAACAGATCCTGAGGGCATTTAATAAAGTCAGATAAGCACTAAGATTACGTTGGCCGAGTCACGTAATAAAGATTTTTTATTCTTTTGCAAACGTGAACCATTTAGAGAGTGAATTTCCCTTTTCTAATGATTCATTTAGGGGGAGGAAAAAAGATATCTGTCTTAAGCCAAAAGAACAGTCAAATTCATTAGAGCTTGATGAAAATGAAGTTCTGAAAATCCACAGTTGATGTGCTTGGTTCCACCAGCACTCAGAGCATTCATTTCTTGAAATGAAGAAAATTAAGACTTGGATTAATTTATTCTGTCAATGAATATTTACTGATGGTCTACTGTGTGTCTCACATGTGGCAGGAGAAAATGGCATTACATAAGATAGACATGCCTTTCTAGAAGTTTAAATCTAGCAAGGAAGAAAGCCATTAAATAAGAAGAAACATTGTTAAAGATAAAATTGTCATAAGTGCTACAAATGGAACATACAAAGTATGATGACAGCTTGTTATTGCCAGACCAGACCTAGCCAGGGGAATTTTCCCATGGAAACCACATTTCAGCTGTAGCATGGAGAATGAGGAGTAAGTCAGGCGCACTGTAAGAGAGGAAGAGAGGTCAAGGAGGATAATCATGTTGTAAGTCAGGAGAATATGTGCAACTGCTATATTTAAAATGGATAACCAACAAGGGCCTACTGTATAGCAGTGGGAACTCTGCTCAATATTCTGTAAAAACTTAAACAGGGAAAGAATTTAAAAAAAGAATAGATGTATATGTATAGTTGAACCACTCTGTTGCATACCTGAAGCTAACACAACGTTGTCAATCAAATATACTCCAATATAAAATAATTAAAAAAACAAAAACAAACCTGGAGTATATGTGCAAAGGCCCTGTGGTAGAAGGGACTGCATGCTTTTGAGGCACTAACAGAAGGCCAGTGGCTAAAGTGTGGTAAGGGCAAAGAAGGGTCAGAGACGACAGATGGGCAAGGCCTGGGAAGGTCATAAGAAGGATCGTGAATTTTATTCTAATTTCAGTAGGAAATCAATCAGAAGATGAACATTTAAATGATTTCTTTTTTTTCTATTTTTATATAAACCCATATAGAGATCTTTTGTATTCATCTACTTTCTTGTGTTGAATTATTTTTTTTATACATTACTAAGAATAAGCTTACTGATTTAAGTGGTAGAAATATCTTCATTTCTTATGCTATATTTTAATATATTTAATATATCATATATATATTTAATATATTATAGTTGTTGTTTAGTCATGTCCAGCTCTTTGTGACTCCATGAATTGTAGTCCACGAGAGTCCCTTGGACTGCAAGGAGATCCAACCAGTCCATCGTAAAGATCAGTCCTGGGTGTTCATTGGAAGGACTGATGTTGAAGCTGAAACTCCAATACTTTGGCCACCTGATGCGGAGAGCTGACTCATTTGGAAAGACCCTGATGCTGGGAAAGATTGAGGGCAGGAGGAGAAGAGGACGACAGAGGATGAAATGGTTGGATGGCATCACCGACTCAATGGACATGGGTTTGGGTGGACTCCAGGAGTTGGTGATGGACAGGGAGGCCTGGCATGCTGCAGTTCATGGGGTTGCAAAGAGTCAGACATGACTGAGTGACTGAACTGAACTGAACTGAGAGTCCTCTGTCTATGGGCTTTTCCAGGCAAGAATACTGGAGTTAATTGCCATTTCCTTCTCCAGGGTATATTCCTGACCCAGAGATCGAACCCACGTCTCCTGCATTGGCAGGTGCGTTCTTTACCACTGGGGGAGAACTGTCCCACGTATGTCTGGAGTCTCTAGGCTCTGTGGTCTTAAGATCTTAAGCAAGACTTTCATTTAATGTTCTATTACACATTTTCAGTCTTCTTAGTGTTGTATAAAGAAGACTGGAAAGTCTAGAAGGAACAGTTCAACCTTTTGGGGTATTTTTACCCAAGATTAAAATAAGATAAAGTGAAAGTCCTTGGCAAAGTGTAAAACACCATAAAATCATAAGATGTTAGTATTATTTAGTGTTTATTTATTATAAATATTCATTACATTGACAAGATCCCTTCTCAAAACATAATATAGGAATACGTAAACATACTTAAACCAGGTTCAGTTTGTTTGGGACTTTTCTGTATTTAGTATCTAGTCAAGATTTCATGGTTTTAAACTTGGCAAGGAAAGTGAAAAGCAAAAAAGAAAAACTAACTTCACTTGAAACATTTTCCATATTTCTCCTCTCTCTATCTCTCTCCCAATTTTTTGTTTCTATGGAAAAACATCAGGGAAAATATTTCAATTAATTATTTTAAAAAGACAAAGAAGTTAAATGGAGTGAGATCTCTCTTTTGACATGCAATAAATAACCCAAAGGGCAAAATTCACATCTGAAATCTGGCCTATTAATTATGAAGACTAAGAGCTAATTCCTCTCCACGATGGAAAACAAAACGATAACTTAGTCAAAGGATAGGAGGACAGTGAGAGCTACCCTTCCTGTTGGACTCTCTATAAAGCTAATACTGAGATGAGTTGTGTGTGTGAATGATTTGTTAACAAGTATAATACCTTAAAAGGAAACAGAAGGAAGTAGGATTTTGCCGGAGGGTGCTGTCGGGTCCTGTCACAGACACGACAAAACTCTGCCAGTCCACTGGGGCTCTCTGGAGCAATGACTGTCCAAAGCTAAGCCCTTATACCACCTTGTAGCATCACTTTGCTCCATCACTGGCTGGAGGGGCACTCTGAGAACTTGACTTCTGTTCAAACACTGAGGTACATACCAAGGGAGCCAACTGCGGGAGACCATCAGCTCTTACATTCCTTGTGGCTGGGCAGCAGACCATTTGGAAGGGAGACTTGAGCAGCACACTTCAGCGTCTACACAGATACACAGAAAAGCAGCAGAGCTTGAAAGACTAGCAAAGAGAAAGCTGAGATCATTCTTAAGATCATCACCTGTATTTCCTGAATCACAGCAGTCTGGATCTAAGAACAAGATAACAAAAACAATCTCTTTTTAAAGAAAAAGCTGTCTGTAATCCTACTCGGCACTGATGATGCTCAGACACTCATGTCTGACTCTTTGTGACCCCATGGACCATAGCCCACTAGGCTCCTCTGTCCATGGGATTCTCCAGGCAAGAATACTGGAGGGGGTGGCCATTTCCTCCTCCAGGGGGTCTTCACCAGCCAGGGATCAAACCCTCATCTCTTAGGTCTTCTGTATCGGCAGGTGGATTCTTTACCACTAGCACCACCTGGGAAGCCCATCTGTAATCCTACTTACCCTTCAAGAAATCTATTCTCCAGAAGATCTTCCTAAATAAATTTAAGAATATCCAGTGGGTGTCTTACATGAGCCCTAATGACATTCTGTTGTCTGCCATGCGGGAACCTACTGTTTTTCTTAACTCCCAGTACAGATTCAAGAGCATGTGTCTAACTACACCTAAGTAAAGAAGGGTTCTAAGCTTCCCTGATGGCTCAGACGGTAAAGCATCTGCCTGCAATGCGGGAGACCCAGGTTCGATTCCTGGGTCGGGAAGATCCCCTGGACAAGGAAATGGCAATCCACTCCAGCACTCTTGCCTGGAAAATCCCATGGATGGAGGAGCCTGATAGGCTACAGTACATGGGGTCACAAAGAGTCGGACACGACTGAGCGTGAGCAAAGAGTTGCATACGACTGACTTCACTTCACTTAAGGGCAGCTATGCCATTTTTACCCATGGACAGCATGACTATCCAGATACTGCTCCACAGGAAGTACCCCTGATGATGCCAAGTTGCCCAAGACCAGGAATTCTGATCTCGAGCCAGGGATTCTGATGTCTTACGTGCAGGAGTGTGCGCTGCTATTTTCCTTCAGTCATGTCTGACTCTTTTGCGACTCCATGGACTGTAGCCCACCAGGTTCCTCTATCCATGGGATTCTCCCAGCAAGAATACTGGAGTGGTCGCCATGCCCTCCTCCAGGGGATTTTCCTGACCCAGGGATCAAACCCGTGTCTCCTGCGGCTCCTGCATTGCAGGCAGGTCCTTTACTGCTGAGTCACCAGAAGCCATATGCAGGAGCAGAAGGCACTAAAACCAGCCCTTCACCATCATCCATATCACCACTGCAGGCGTTGTCAACACTGCTAACATTCTATCACGATGCCACCAGTGTCGCCACTTCCAGAGGACCCAAGTTCTCATGGAATCTGTAGAAGTACAGCTTTTTGAGATCTCGCTTCCTTTTTCATTGCAGCTCCCTTGCTCTGAGGCTGAGGAAGACTGGGCTGATTGATCATCTAAGTGCCAAATGCAAACACACTCCCTTCTGATAGTGACATTAGATTTTGACCAGACTCTGTCTGTGTTCATTTTCACTCTTATCTTAGGAGGTTGGTTTTTTTTTCCCTAGTAGGAAAAACAACTGGTTGTGCGGTGCACTCCTAATCTTCCAGCCTTACGCAGCTGTTCTTACATGTTAGAATGCAAGCTGAGATTCCCAGGGCATTTGCTCAAGAGTTTTCTCCAGTTATTAGAGAATGAAAAATTGCTAAAGCATACTTTGCCAACAACGGTCCATCTAGTCCAGGCTATGGTTTTTCCAGTGGTCATGTATGGATGTGAGAGTTGAACTATAAAGAAAGCTGAGCACCGAAGAATTGATGCTTTTGAACTGTGGTGTTGGAGAAGACTCCTGAGAGTCCCTTGAACTGCAAGGAGATCCAACCAGTCCATCCTAAAGGAGATCAGTCCTGGGTGTTCATTGGAAGGACTGATGTTGAAGCTGAAACTCCAATACTTTGGCCACCTGATGCGAAGAGCTGACTCATTTGAAAAGACCCTAATGCTGGGAAAGATTGAGGGCAGGAGGAGAAGGGGACGACAGAGGATGAGATGGTTGGATGGCATCACTGACTTGATGGACATGGGTTTGGGTGGACTCCGGGAGTTGGTAATGGACAGGGAGGCCTGGTGTGCCGCTGTTCATGGGGTTGCAAAGAGTCAGACATGACTTAGCGACTGAACTGAACTGAATTTCTGTAAGGGGGTTTCCCCGGTGGTTCAGACAGTAAAGAATCTGCCTGCAATCCAGGAGACACAGATTTGATCCCCGGATCAGGAAGATCCCCTGGAGGAAGGCATGACAACCCACTCCAGTAGTTTTGCGTGGAGAATCCCATGGAGAGAGGAGCCTGGTCGGCTACAGTCCATGGGGTCGCAAAAGAGTTGGACATGACAGAACATGCATGCAATCGCTCTAAGAAACTGAAGACAACTATCATCTATGGTGTAAACAGAATTATTCTCAACAAATCCTTTTTCAGTCTTAGTCAAAAAAACTCTTCCAGCCAGAATGGTAGGTCCGTACAGCCAGGATAGTGACAAGTCTGTTTGCCAAGCTGGGCAGAATCATGAGTAACCCTCCTCATAAATAGTCTTAAGCTTCTATTTGACTTTTCTATGTGTTACACTAATACAAGCTGGAATGTTTTCAGCCCAACTACTTGCATTTGAGGAAATCAAAATAATGCTTAATACTTTGAAACCATAGTTGAAGAGGTCAGGTGCAGTTGAATCATTTGTTAAAATATTTTCTTTCTGGAAACCTAAATGCTTCTCACACAGCCTTCCCTGGGCCGTTACCTTATAAGACAATGTTAGGAGGGGCAAAACTAGAAGAGATAATATTATGTCAGTACTTTTAAGAAAGTGCTAAAGAAAAAAAAAATCAGAATTCAAGACTTCAGTCTCATTTCCTGTCATATAGTCAACAAATGGGGATTTTTCAGTTTCTTTGAGATAAAATGAAAGCTAAGATAAGTTGCATTTCAGTTGTTTCTCCAGCCAGCTTGGAAACATATTATTTTCTAGGAAAAAAGAGTATAAAAGAGAGACTTTTAAAACCAATTGTTTTCATGCTACAGAAATACGTCTGTAGGCCATAGAGCACACAAATGCATTCACCTCCCCTTCTGGTTATAGTGGTGACGTGTCCTTCCTGTTTATCCTTCTCAGGAATATCAACTTTTCCACATTTCAGTTCCTGGAACTCTTTGGTCTCTATTTCCTCTCTCCAGCTTTTCTGCATCACTGAACTTAACAGTTAGGACCCATTTAGTGTTCGCTCAGGACTCCTAGCATCCAAACTGAGACTAGCTGGGCAAGAATCTTACTGCAAGTTTGAATTTGAAGTTCTTTCCAAATAAAACTTGTCTGAAAGGAAAGAAACAGAAGATCCAAAATTGAAGGATTAAATAAGCTGAAAAACCAAAAGAGACATGAAAAGTGCCCTTTCGTGGACACAGCGCCAAGTCTCTATCCAGACTAGAGTGCAAACATGTTTGGCCATCAACACTCAATTCCCTTTACTCCATAGAGTGAAAAACAGGAGCTCATTACCATGGTCCCAATGGCATTTAACGTTCTTTGGTTACAGTGACTCCTGGCCAAATGAATATTAAAAAAACCCTTGGAGCTCCAGTGACATCCACTATCATTTAAATGCAGGGCAAATTAGCCAAAAGATCATACACAGTTCAGGACTTGGCACTTAATTCAAAGAACAGTTAATGCCACAAGTATGTGTTCATTAAAAAGCTGAGCATAACTGAAACTTTTGGTTAAGCCAAGAACATTCAAGTAAAAGGACTAAACTCAGCAAAGAGAAAGGATCTGTAATCAAAACAGTAACAGATTCAGTTTGATCAGAGTGTGGGTTGGGGATGGTGTGGGGAATGAAAGGGAGAAGAAGAAAAGATGAAAAATAAGTGAGTTAGATACAAATCCAGAAGATCTTTCAATGGCAGATTAGAAAATATATTGTTTCATCATGAAATAATTAGAGTTTTTTTTTTTTTTTTTTTTAGTTTATCATGTTCTTTATTTAGGGATTAGTGTTTCATAAAAAAATCATGATACTGACTTACATTCTAGGGATTGTGATGTTTCTGTACTCTTTAGATAAAAGAGATTCTTAAACAATTAAAAGACATGATTAAAATGGTGTTTTAGGTAGATTAAACTGATAGTATCTGCATGTTAGACGATGGAAAAGAGACCTGTTAGAGGCAGAGACATCTACCAGCTGTGAGACTGGCTTGGTTTTCACAGACCAGAAATAAAAGTAAGATGTTGGGCTGAGAGGGAAGGACTCGGAAGGGTAGACTGGACATACTTGGGAGCTAAGTGAGAAAAAAGTAAGAGCTGTCTCAGGTTTTAGACCTAAATTTCTGAGATAGAGCTATTAACAGAACAATGTGTATTTCAAAGAATCCAATTACTCTGAGTTAATGAGAAAGTGAAGCTATTTAGTAATAGAGAGGAAAGTACCAAGACACTTTTATCTCCAACTCATTTTTAACCAAGTGACTGAAAAATGATAGCACTGAGTTCTTTTTCTGTGCGAGGATCTATGCCTTTACTGCTAGTACATACCTGGTGTTATCCTTTCACGTGTGGGCGTGCCTGCTCAGTCGTTCACTTGTGTCCTACTCTTCGTGACCCCATAGACTACAACCTGCCAGGCTCTGGCGTCCATGGAATTTCTCAGCCAAGAATACTGGAGTGGGTTGCCATTTCCTGCTCTAGGGATCTTTCCCACCCAGGGATTAAATTTGCTTCTCCTGCACTGGCAGGCAAATTCTTTACCAATGAGCCACCTGAGAAGCCCTATCCTTTCACAGATATATATTTAAATGTTTTTTGTGTTCTCAAATGTGAACTATTAACCAAATAGTGTTTGTTTCCTTAAAGTAGATGTTTTCTGAGCCACTTAGTCATTTTTGGAAAAATATTTATCAAAGACTGTTTATTTGGCCCAGGTTATAGAGATTAAAAAATACAGTATAGACCCTCAAGGAGGGTATAATATATTCTTTTATTTATTTATTTAAATTGAAATGTAATTGATTTACAGTGTTGTGTTAGTTCCAAGTGTACAGCAAAGTGATTCAGCTTTATATATATGTGTATTATTTCCCTTATAGATTATTACAAAATATTGAGTATAATTCCCTACATTTTATTCTTATAATGATAAGAGGCAAAAGTTACAGTGAGACTTCTCAGTTCTATAAGATGGTGGACAAATCTTACATGAAAAATATTCCATACCACAGTCTGCTAGAAAATCTAGACTTAAAAGATTGATGCATAGCTGCTGCTGCTGCTGCTGCTGCTGCTAAGTCGCTTCAGTCGTGTCCGATTCTGTGCGACCCCATGGACTGCAGCCTACCAGGCTTCTCCGACCATGGGATTCTCCAGGCAAGAACACTGGAGTGGGTTGCCATTTCCTTCTCCAATGCATGAAAGTGGAAAGTGAAAGAAGCTAAGCTCTCCCAAAAGAAAAGGAAGTAGCTGAACGTTAGAATCAAAGAGTTGTAAGTGCACAGACTTCCCTGGTGGTCCAGTGGCTAAGCCTCCATGCTGCCAATGTGGGGCTCCTGGGGGTTCAATCCCTGGTTGGGGGACTGATCCCACTGCAACAACGAATAGTTTGCATGTCGCAATTAAAGATTCTGTGTTGCATGGCTAAGATCTGGTACAGTCAAGTAGATAAATAAAAATAAATATGTAAACCAGTAATTCAGGTGTCCAGATGTAATTAAAAAAAAAAAAAAAGGTGTAGGAGTTGACAGTTTATATTGAGTTTATACCTAAGAGTGATATGGGAGGAATGTTGGAAAGAGTGTGGTTAGACCAGCTAACACCTGGATTGAGTTGTAATCCTTGCAGAGAGTAGAAGATTAGGGTTTGGAACTGAAATCTTGCTTAAAAGCCTTTCCTGCAGATGTGCCTTTAATGTAAAGAAGGAAGAAAAAAATGGCTCAGCTGCCTAGGGAACTGACTTTGCAAACTCAGCTTGGCTTGTACTCAGGGCAAAAATAAGTCTTAAATGATAATTCAGTTCCCTGAGCCTTCAGTTTTCAGAATAGAAACCTACATGATATCCCCAAGCTGAGAAGCAAACATAAATATTGGTTCTCAGCCAGACATGCTCTGAAGTGCCTGGCAGAATCTAATGCAGAATTACCCCATGGAGACACTGCAGTGGACTATGTCAATGTGTGTGCTTCACCCAGATCCCCCAGACCCGATTTTGACTGTTCCTTGGGGTGGGGGACTCCCTCTTTGGTGCGCTTTCCCATCCAGCCCCTTCTGGATCTCCTTCTTCAGAGACCTGCTCTCCAATACACATCCCCACCCCATGGTTTTCACGGTATCTCACCTCAGTTGGTACAACTCTGTGGCGTAAACTTTAAACTCCAGAGTCCCTTGCAGGAACATCCTGAGATCACACCCTTGCTCTCATTCCTCCTCTTGTCTGTCCTGTTTTTCCCCACATGCCCTTGCCAGTTTCCCTGGAACACTTCCTTAATAAGCATGGCCACTGAATTCTCATCTCAAGTGTCTGGTTTGAGAGACCGCGACTCCCATGGAATTCTGTCAAAAAAACAAACAAGCACCTCTAAAGACAAGCACTCTAGAAAAAGAATGATAAAATATGCAAGGCAAAAACTCTGAGACAGTCTGCAAAAACATAACAGAAGTATTAGTGCTACTCAGGACTTTGTGTAATAGAAAAACAAGTTGACAGACTATATAAATTATCCAGGATACAGATGGAGAGAACTAAAAATGGAAAGGATGACAGAGTTTAAGAAAGACAGGGGAATGATGAGAATGTTTGCCACAGGGATAGTAGCAGCTCCTCAGAGGAGAAGAGAGGGCTGTGGAGGGGCAAGATCTATTGGAAGAAATATTGTCAGAGTGGCTTACAGAAGTCATGGAAGATCGGAAACAACCCAATTCCTCCGTAGGATGAATAAAAAGTCAATGGGCCTCAAAGAGACATTACACAACACAAAAGCAGAGAGAATGTCTTAAAAGTAACCAGATGGGAAAGACAGATTACCCAAAGATAAACAATAATTAGACCACCAGAGCATATAATCCACAGCTGTGAGAGAGGCCAGAAGACAGCAGTAGAATGCCTTCAAAGTGGAAAATAAACTAAACTAAGTTGAATTATCACTAAAGAAGGAGAAAATAAAGACATTTCAGACAGCGACTGTGAGTTTTTCTAAGTGTACTCCAGACCAGGATCTACAAAGCCTTGTCTCCCTATCTGACCCCACTTCCTACTGCTCTTCCTCTGGCTCCCTGGGCTTCTTTGTCTCCCTCAAACATGCTAAGCTCCTTCTTCCTGGAGGACTTTTGCACCCCCTTTTTCCTCTGTGTGGACCGCTTTGCCCTTGCATTCCCAAAGTATCTGTTACATACATGTTTGCATCAAATGTTTCACTTCAGTTCAGTTCAGTTCAGTCGCTCATTCCTGTCCGACTCTTTGCGAATGTTCACTGAGACTCAGTTATGCTTCTGGAACTGTTCTAGACACTGGGGATATAACAGTGGGCAGAGGAGGCAAAAGTCTTTGTTACCACTGAGTGTTTGTCCTAGCAGCTGGCATCTTTGATCATTCAGGAAGTCTCTTCTGATCGCCAATCTAAAGTTCAATGTTATTCAGTTGTTTGTCTTCCTATTTATTGTCTCTTCCCACATGTGTGCCACTTTTTGAGATGAAGGACCTTGTCTGTCTTATTCATCATTCTACTTCAAGGGCAGAATGCTGCCTGAACCAATTATGTGTTAAGGAAATAGTTGTTAAAAGGATTACTGTAAAGAGTGAAAATGAATGTTGAATGAAAACGGACGTGTGGACACAGCAGTTGGATGGGATGAACTGGGAGAGTGGGACTCACATATGTGCTCTGCCATGTGTAAAACAGATAGCTAGTGAGAGCCTACTGTGTTAGCACAGGGAGCTCAGCTGGGTGCTCTGTGGCGACCTAGATGGATGGGATGGGAGTGGGGTGGGAGGGAAGTCCAAGAGGGAGGCGATGTGTATATATGTATAGCTGATTCACTTGGTTAAAGAATAGAAACGGACACAACATAGCAAAGTGACTATACCCCATAGTAAAAAATAAATGATGAAGAAACGAATTCATGGATGGTTGCAATTATATTTGAAGGAAACAAAAGAAGTTGTCTACAGCAAAGGTGTGTGTGTGTGTCTCTGTGCGTATCTGTCTGTGTTTGTGTCAGGAAAAAAAAACCATATAAAGACAAGAGAATGGATTTTATGGTAGAAGAATAAGTGGTTAGACAGGCAGTCAGGGATCAGAACTAGTCTCTGTGCCACACAAAGGAATTAACATTTCATCTTGTAAGTCTTGTGTGTGATTGGCCATTTGTTTCAACACAAGATGGTAATTTTAAATCCATGCTTTGAGATTTGATTATAGAAAGTAAAGAATGTTTCTCTTTTGTTTAAACAAAACAAGCTCTTTGGTTACAATTTATTTTTATGAACTAGACTTTAATTAACATAATGTTTTATGACTGCATAACTATATAATTGCTAAAAGAACATTTTATTAGCAACAACTTTAAAGCATGTTTTATTTAAACATAAACGTTAAAAGAGGTGTACATCAAGCATTGATAACTCAATTATGTACAAACTTAGAATTTATTTTCTCCTGACTGGGGTCAACTTCATGAGCCCACTCGTGTCTGGGTGGTGAACTTGTCAACATCATCATTACATCTAACATGTACTGAGTGTTTCTTACGATCAAGACACTGTTCTAACTCATCAAATTTTCTCAGAAAACCTTGGTGCAGGGACAATTAATTGTTTCAGGTCTCGTAGTTTGTCAGTGGAGTAGCCAGGCTTCGAACATGGCCGTTTGGTTTGAAGCCCATGAACCACTGCTCCGTGCTGACTCAATCCTTCCTGATGAATTCAACTCTGCCCACTGAGCTTCGTCCTCTGATGTTATGAAACGTGTCCCGTAGGGCTATATGTCACCTTCTCACGACTTCCTTCTCTACCTCCCTGATTTTCTCTCCCCATCTCCCATCCTGTTTCTCTCCTTGGACTTCGGCTGTTGATGTCATACTCTGGTTTGGCCCCAGGAATTGGAGCTTCTGAGCAAAGACAAATTCACAGTGAGGTCCTTTCAGAGGAAGGAGAGACAGTCAATCAGATTTGGTCAGATGTCAGTTGTCTCCACTGATGTGGGGGCCTCCATGGAAGTGGCATGTGGGATTTTCTTAGCCAATGTGCGTCTCTCCAAGGCCCTCACCAGTGGTGCACAAGCTCTTCTGCTGAACTGCAGTCTAAGTGGCTCCTGTCCCTCTGCTCAGGTTTGGGCTTCTGCAGGTGGAACCCTGAGCACTGGCTTCCATGCTGTCTGGGAACAGGGATAAGGTGGCCCTCATGCTTCCCTTTCGTGGCACCTTATGACACTCGACATTCTCCTGCCCTGCCAGCCTCCTACTCCAGTGAACCCCTCATCAGTGTGTTTCCTGTCTTTAGAAATCTCCAGATGAAAAGTCAACAACATCCCCCAGTTTTTAGAAGCCTCCAAATACAGCTTTAACTGCTAGGTGCTTCACCTTTTGGCTGTCAGGTGCAGTGGCCAGTTGGTAAAGCGTTGGTGCGGTAAACCAAAGACCGTGGGTTTGAACCCTGTCCGTGCCTGTTCTTGAGGCTGGGTTTGGTAATGGGGGCCTTGGCATCTCCATGTGTACTACCTGTTTCCTCTGCAATGAGACATTTGGGCTTCCCTGGTGGCTCAGACGGTAAAGAATCCACCTGCAATGCAGGAGACCCGGGTTTGATCCCTGGGTCAGGAAGATCCTCTGAAGAAGGGCATGGCAATCCACTCCAGTATTATGGCCTGGAGAATTCCAAGGACAGAGGAGCCTGGTGGGCTGCAGTCCATGAGGGCACAATGAGTTGGACATGACTAACTAGCACTTTCACTTTTTTCAAATTTCAGAATATGCAAGTCTAGTGCTTCCTCCAATTTGGGGATTGGGGATTAGCTAAATGCTTCAGGAACTATATTCTCCAGGAGAATGGTCACTTTTCTGTCCCCTCACCCAAGGTTCTGTGGGAACTGACCACTTTGCAAACCCAATGGTAGAATGATATGGGATTATGGAGTAGGGGACATTCTTTGTGTTCAAAATGTGAGCTCATAATATCTTTTGATCTCCATTATGAGTTTAGGAAGTCCCACATACCAGTCAGTAATGCCACAGGATTACTGGAAAGGATCTGAGTTAGTACATCATATCCTCATGTCCGTGTTAGCACATTCATAATACAAAAGCACCAAAAGAAAGTGACATCAATACCACTGGAATGGTCAGAAGGAATTACAGAGACTTTACAGGGTATTAGTAACTTCTGATTATAAACACATCCCATTACATGCTCAGATCAAATAAGTTAGCATTAAAACCACCACATTTAAAAATCAAGAACAATATGAGTCAAGCTTTTTCTTTTTGTAATAAATTGTACAATTTACTTTTGAAGGATTAATTTTTCTACCAAATGTCAAACACCAACAATTAGCTTTTCTTAGACAATATACAGTTTTAGTGTTTTTACAGAATTTCAAAATAAAGTTAACCATGTTTTATATCAATTCTGATCATATTTATTATGTAAATACAATGTGATGATCACATAATTAAGTATAAACATAATGCTTGGTTTGTATGAAGCATTGTACAAAGCATTTCAAATCAGCATTTTTCTAATTTGAAAAATGCGGTTGGCACTGCCTGTCTTGTTAGGGTCATGCATGTGCATGCATGCTCTGTTGCATCCAACTCTTTATGACCCATGGACCGTAGCCCCCAAGGCTTCTCTGTCCATGGGATTCTCCAGGCAAGAATGCTGGAGTGGATTGCCATTTCCTCCCCAAATCTTCCTGAGCCAGGGATCTAACCAGTGTCTCCTGCTTCGTAGTCAGATTCTTTACCATTGAGCCCCCTGGGAAGCCCCCATTAGGATCATAGAGAAACCTAAAGGATAACATATAAAACACAAGACAGACACTTAGGATATGATAGTTATTATTTTGTCTTCAATATTGCAATATTTTACCCATAATTCTTTGTCCTTGATTCAAACACTTTCAGTTTTTTTTTTAATGTTTTTAATCAAGAGCAACATAGTATGTTCCCTGTGTAATATAAATAGAATTATCATTCATTTAAAAAATCCTTAGTGTTCAGGGGCCTACTTATTATGACCAAGTCATATTTGTATTAATGAACCAGATTACTATGATGGAGCATCCCAGGTGGCATTAGTGGTAAAGAACCCACCTGCCAATGCAGGAGACATAAGAGGCATAGGTTCGATTCCTAGGTCAGGAAGAGCCCCTGGAGAAGGAAATGGAAGCCCAGTCTAGAATTCTTGCCTGGAGAATCCCATGGACAGAGGAGCCTGGTGGGCTACAGTCTATGGGGTCACAAAGAGTCAGATAGGACTGAAGCAACTTAGCGTGCACACACACACTAGGATGGTGTGGTCAGTCACACAGAGCCAGACATTCTGGAGTGGGAAGTCAGGTGGGCCTTATTGCTGCTAATAAAGCTAGTGGATGTGATGGGACTTCCAGTAGAGCTATTCAAAACCCTCAAGGAGGATGCCATCAAGGTGTTTCATTCAATATGTCAGCAAATCTAGAAGACCCAGTAGTGGCCACAGGACTGGAAAAGGTCAATCCTCATCCCAATTCCCGAGAAGGGTAATACTAAAGAATGTGCTAACCATCAGACAATTACACTCATCTCCTATGCTAGTAATGTGATACTTAGAATCTTCCATGCTAAGCTTAAGCATTATGTGAACCAAGAACATCTAGATGTCCAAGCTCAGTTTAGAAAAGGAAGAGGAATCAGAGATAAAATTGCCAACATTCTCTGAATCATAGAGAAAACAAGGGAATTCCAGAAAAACATCTACCTGTTTCATCAACTACACTAAAGCCTTTGACTGTATGGATCATAACAAACTGTTGAAAGTTCTTAAAGAGATGGGAACACCAGACCTTCTTACCTATCTCCTGAGAAACCTGTTTGCAGGTCAAAAAGCATCAGATAGAACCCTGTATGGAACAACTGATTTGTTCAAGATTGAGAAAGGAGTAGGACAGGGTTGTCTGCTGTCACCGTGTTTGTTTAACCTATACACTGAGCACATCATGAGAAATGCTGGGCTGGATGAGTTACAAGCAGGAATCAAGATAGGCAGGAGAAACATCAACAACCTCAGTTATTCGGTGATACCACTCTAATGGCAGAAAGTGAAGAGGAATGAAAGAGCCTCTTAATGAGGGTGAGGGAGGAGAGTGAAAGAGCCAGCTTAAAACTAAATATTTAAAAAAATAATAAGATCATGGCATCCTGCCCCATTACTTCATGTCAAATAAAAGGGGAACAGATGGAAGTAGTGACAGATTTCCTCTTCTTGGGCTCTAAAATCACTGTAGATGATAACAGCAGCCATGAAATCAGGAGATGATTGCTACTTGGCAGGAAAGCTATGACAAACCTAGACAGTGTGTTGAAAAGCAGAGACATTACCATGTGGACAAATATCCATAGTCAAGGCTATGGTCTTCCCAGTGGTCATGTATAGTTGTGAGAGTTGGACCATAAAGAAGACAGATGCCAAAGAATCGATGCCTTCGAACTGCAGTGCTGGAGAAGCCTTCTGAAAGTCCCTTGGACAACAAGGAGATCAAACCAGTCAGTCTTAAGGGAAATCAACCCTGCATACTCATTGGAAGGACTGATGCTTAAGCTGAAGCTCCAGTATTTTGATTATCTGATGCAAATAGCCAACTCATTAAAAAAAGTCCCTACTGCTGGGAAACATTGAGGGCAGAAGAACAAGAGGGCATCAGAGGATGAGATGGCTGGATAGCATCACCAATGCAATGGATATGAACTTGGGCAAACTTCAGGATATGGTGTGGGACAGGGAGGCCTGATATGCTGCAGTCCATGGGGTTGCAAAGAGTCAGACACAACTGGGCAATTGAACAACAACAACGTATTTGTATTGCTCTCAGCCAAACACTTTTCTACCTAATTATTCTTGCCTTATCCCTGTGAACTAGCAAAACTGGACAGCAAAATCTTTAAGAGTGGTGTCCTCATTTTCTGGATACTATTTGATGTATGGACTTGAAAAGCCTCAGTCTTGGGGAAAAAATTTCCTGAAAAAGATTTTAAATATCCAAAGCAGGATCCACATTCACTACCTAACTTCACTTAGAAAGTGCCTTCCTGTCTGGTTACAGAATTTGCTCACCACACAGATTGTTAGACTTTCTACCACTTCTCAGCCATTTGTTTCTGAAACTTGGTAATTTTCTATAGTCCTATAGTGATTGGGAAACTCAAAGATTTTTAGTTTTCTTCTGCAGTGTTGCTCCCTCTAGTGCTGAGTTAAAGGACTGAGTATTCCTGAGACTTTAAAGAATAGAAATGAGAGTTGGACCATAAAGAAGGCTGAGTGTTGAAGAATTGATGCTTTTGAACTGTGGTGTTGGAGAAGACTCTTAAGAGTCCCTTGGACTGCAAGGAGATCAAACCAGTCAATCCTAAAGGAAATCACTCCTGAATATTCATTAGAAGGACTGATGTTGAAGCTGAAGCTCCAATCTTTGACCACCTGATGCAAAAAACCAACTCATTGGAAAAGACCCTGATGCTAGGAACGATTGAAGGCAAAAGGAGAAGGAAGCGACTGGTTAGATAGTATTGCTGACTCAGTAGACATGAATTTGAGCAAACTCAATGAGATAGTGAAGGACAGGGAAGTCTGGCGTGCTGTAGTTCATGGGGTTGATAAGAATCAGACCCAATTTAGTAGCTGAACAACAGTAATGAGTAAAAAAGATAATTGCAGAAAGAATGATAGTATTTACACACTGAAAGTATTTCTACAAGGCAGGGGTATGGTCCTATTCATCACTGTATCTCTAGCAATGAATACAATATAGCCTTTGCACAAGTAGCCTTTGAACCAGTAGCCTTTGAACCAAACTCCAGAGAGAACATATTCACCAAATAGAAAAATATGAGGACCGCCTCTGTCTTAAATTTTTATTTTTTTCACCTTAAATTTAAGATATGTCCTTTATGGTGGCACATTTTTAGAAACATCTTATCATAAAACGGCACTATCTAGCTATGAAAAAAGGGATATTTTTCTTTAAAAATTGTTTTATATTTTCAAAGGATGAGAAACAGGATTCAGATACATTTGGAAAGAAACAATGTAGCAGTTTTCAACCTCAAAGTGACTCTGACCATTGGATATTGTGCTCACAGATTTTTTATTTTTATTTTTTTTGGCCAAGAGATATCTGGGATTCTAGTTCCCCAACCAGGGATGGAACCCTTATCCCTTGCGCTGGAAGTGAAGTCTTAACCACTGTACTGCCAAGGGAGTCCCCAGACTTTTGAGGAATCTGTTTGCCTGTAATAGGCTAAGAGCTACGGAATAGCCAGGAATCACATGATCCTTTAGAGCTGGAGGTAGCTTCTAACAAAGCCCTGTAAGAGTTATCCTGCACTCTGTACTCAACAGTCCACCATATGTTCCCAGTCTTTACTTTTCACTCTCCTCCCTAGCTTTCCTACATCTATGCAGCTCCATCCCCCAGCCAACCATAATTCATTCTTTGACTTTTGGGTTTTTAGGTGGGATGCATGCATCTCTCACTTCAGATTGGGAGCAAATCCTTTCCATTGAAGTAACGGTGACAGTAAGTTGTGTTGAATCACACAGTTGTGTCTGACTCTTTAAGACCCCATGGACTGCAGCACCCCAGGGCTCCCTGTGCAATACCAACTCCCAGAGCCTGCTCAAACTCATGTGCATTGAGTCAGTGATGCTATCCAACCATCTTATTCTCTGTCGTCCCCTTCTCCTCCTGCCTTCAATCTTTCCCAGCATCAATCAGGGTCTTTTCCAATGAGTCAGTACTTTGCATCAGGTGGCCAAACTATTGGAGTTTCAGATTCAGCATCTGTTCTTCCAGTGAATATTAAGGACTGATTTCCTTTAGAATGGACTAGTTGGAACTCATTGCAGTCCAAAGGATTCTCAAGAGTCTTCAACACCACAGTTCAAAAGCATCAGTGCTTCGATGCTCGGCTTTATTTATAGTCCAACTCTCATATCCATACATGACTACTGGAAAAATCATAGCTTTGACTAGATGGACCTTTGTTGACAAAGTAATGTCTCTGCTTTTCAATATGCTGTCTAGGTTGGTCATAGCTTTCCTTCCAAGGAGCAAGCGTCTTTTAATTTCATGGCTGCAGTCACCATCTGCAGTGATTTTGAAGCCAAAGAAAATAAAGTCTGTCACTGTTTCCATTGTTTCTCCACCTATTTGCCATGAAGTGATGGGATTGGATACCATGATCTTAGTTTTCTGAATGTTGAGTTTTAAGCCAGCTTTTTCACTCTCCTCTCTCACTTTCATCAATAGGCTCTTTAGTTCCTCTCAGTTTCTGCCATAAGGTTGGTGTCATCTGTGTGTCTGAGGTTATTGATATTTCCCCAGGCAATCTTGATTCCAGCTTGTGCTTCATCCAGCCTGGCATTTCACACGATGTACTCTGCATATAAGTTAAATAGAGTGAAAATATACAGCCTTGATGTACTCCTTTCCCTATTTGGAACCAGTCTGTTGTTTAATGTCCAGTTCTAACTGTTGCTTCCTGACCTGCATACAGATTTCTCAGGAAGCAGGTAAGGTGGTCTGGTATTCACATCTCTTGAGGAATTTTCCACAGTTTGTTGTGATCCACACAGTCAAAGGCTTTGGCATAGTCAATAAAGCATAAGTAGATGTTTTTCTGGAACTCTCTTGCTTTTTCAATGATCCAGTACATATTGGCAATTTGATCTCTGGTTCCTCTGCCTTCTCTAAATTCAGTTTGAACATCTGGAATTTCATGGTTCACATTCTGTTGAAGCCTAGCTTGGAGAATTTTGAGCATTACCTTGCTAGCATTTGAAATAAGTGCAATTGTCTGGTAGTTTGAACATCCTTTGGCATTGCCTTTCTTTGGGACTGGAATGAAAACTGACCTTTTCCAGGTGTGTGGCCACTGCTGAGTTTTCCAAATTTGCTGGCATAGTGAGTGCAGCACTTTCATAGCATCATCTTTTAGGATTTGAAATAGCTCAACTGGAATTCCATCACCTCTACTAGCTTTTTTCATAATGATGCTTCCTAAGGCCCACTTGACTTTGCTTTCCAAGATGTCTGGTTCTAGGTGAGTGATCACACCATTGTGGTTATCTGGGTCAAGATCTTTTTTGTATAGTTCTTCTGTGTATTCTTGTCACCTCTTCTTAATATCTTCTGCTTCTATTAGGTCCATACCATTTCTGTCCTTTAATGTACCCATCTTTGCATAAAATGTTCCCTTGGTATTTCTAATTTTCTTGAAGAGATCTCTAGTTTTTCCCATTCTGTTGTTTTCCACTACTTCTTTGCATTGATCACTGAGGAAGGCTTTCTTATCTCTCCTTGCTATTCTTTGGAACTCTGCATTCAGATGCTTATATCTTTCATTTTCTCCTTTGCCTTTAGCTTCTCTTCTTTTCTCAGCTATTTGTAAAGCCTCCTCAGACAGCCATTTTGCCTTTTTACATTTCTTTTTCTTAGGGATGGTCTTGAGCATAAGGGACTTATCCAACTTTGGAATGAGAGGTCATACATCACTTGACATATAACAGGATACTAATATTCTTTAAAAAGCATCTATTGTTTTCATAATTCAATCTACAGAAAATAAATCTTGACAAGTTTGCTTTGGTAGATACCCAGTGACTTGCAACTATGCCTTAGGGGGGCCATGTCAGCATCCCTGCAGTAGGGTAGCAGTGTAAGTTTTACATGTATCTAAAAAAGCATGGGTTTTCAACAGTTGACAAATATGGGTCTAGATTAGGGCTTAAAGTCCATTACCTTATTAAAGTCTCAGAGCAATAGTTCAAAATTATACAATCCATATACAAAAATAGTAATCTCAAAATAACTCCACGTTTTTGCTTTTTTTCTACAAACACTGTAAGGTAAACACTGTATACCTGGCCCCTCTATTTTTTGCATCTTTGCTTAATTCTATAATCTTTCATAGTATTTGTCCTGTGCCTATCATTTCTTCCTTATTTCTGAGGATAACCCAGCTGGGAAAGGTAAAACTTTCCTCAGAGACAGAGGAGGAGAGGCAATGTGGCAGAAAAAGATAGTGCCACTTAAGTGGGTACAAGTAAAAGAGAGGTTAAGAACATACACGTATTTAAATGGTTTTAATTCTTGCCATAAATGTTTTTATTAGGTTTGGAGAGCAGAAATTGTAGAAAAATATTTTAGCCTCTTACAACCCGGACGGAACAAAATATCTCTGGTAATTTCTACTCTGCCCATTCTCTGAATGTTTACATAAGGTTGAAAGTCACTCTCAATGCCTCTTTAAACTATGGAAGTAATCGATAATTCTTAGCTTTCCCTTCAATATTTACAAACCCTCATTTGAGAGCTAGCCTCCGCATTGGCAGCAACTGGCTTGCATGGCCTACTGGTTTAAAGTCAGGTAATATTATATCAGGTTAGTCACAAGGGAATACAAAAAAGCAAGGTGGCACTACACTGAGGGTTTCTACCGTTCAGATTAGTAGTCAACCGAAAAGAATTGGATAAGCCTATTTCTCTTGTTTTCGTTGTTGAATTAGATTATTTCTTGTGTTAATCAACAAAAATTGAAAAATATTGCCGAGGTGCAGACATTTAGGAATGGCATACTTTCCTGGGCCTGAGTATTATATAGATAATTTACACTTCATCAAACATGCTTTCTGGCCTGCAGATTTAATTTTGATTAATGAATATTAATTAATCCCAGAGAATTTTTGTTTTCTAATATTCCATTTAATAGTTGTAAATACAAATCTTGTCTCCACATTGAAAGTATAAGGAGCTCTTAAGATGGAAGAGACTGCTTTGGAAGAGGTAATTTTCCTATTTGTAAGACTATAACAGTAAAAATTCCAATCTCAAAGAAAGGCAATACCAAAGAATGCTCAAACTACCACACAGTTGCACTCATCTCACACACTAGTAAAGTAATGCTCAAAATTCTCCAAGCCAGGCTTCAGCAATATGTGAACTGTGAAATTCCAGATGTTCAAACTGAATTTAGAAAAGGCAGAGGAACCAGAGATCAAATTGTCAATATGTATTGGATCACTGAAAAAGGAAGAGAGTTCCAGAAGAACATCTACTTATGCTTTATTGACTATGCCAAAGCCTTTGACTGTGTGGATCACAGCAAACTGTGGAAAATTCCTCAAGAGATGTGAATACCAGACCACCTTACCTGCCCCCTGAGAAATCTGTATTCAGGTCAGGAAGCAACAGTTAAAACTGGACATTAAACAACAGACTGGTTCCAAATAGGGAAAGGAGTACATCAAGGCTGTATATTTTCACTCTGTTTATTTAACTTATATGCAGAGTACATTGTGTGAAATGCCAGGCTGGATGAAGCACAAGCTGGAATCAAGACTGCCTGGGGAAATATCAATAATCTCAGACACACAGATGACACCAATCTTATGGCAGAAATTGAAGAGGGACTAAAGAACCTCTTGATGAAAGTGAAAGAACAAAGTGAAAAGGCTTGCTTAAAACTCAACATTCAGAAAACTAAGATCATGGCATCTGGTCCCATCACTTCATGGCAAATAGATGGGGAAACAATGGAAACAGTGACAGACTTTATTTTCTTCGGCTTCAAAATCACTGCAGATGGTGATTGCAGCCATGAAATTAAAAGACGCTTGCTCCTTGGAAGGAAAGCTATGACCAACCTAGACAGCATATTAAAAAGCAGAGACATTACTTTGCCAACAAAGATCCGTCTAGTCAAAGCTATGGTTTTTCCAGTAGTCATGTATGGATGTGAGAGTTGTACTATAAAGAAAACTGAGCACTGAAGAATTGATGCTTTTGAACTGTGGTATTGTAGAAGACTCTTGAGAGTCCCTTGGACAGCAAAGAGATCCAACTAGTCCATCCTAAAGGAAATCAGTCCTGATTATTCATTGGAAGGACTGATGCTGAAGCTGAAACTCCAATAATCTGGTCACCTGATGCAAAGAAATGACTCATTGGAAAAGATCCTGATGCTGGGAAAGATTGAAGCCTGGGAAAGATTGAAGGTGGGAGGAGAAAGGGATGGCAGAGGATGAGATGGTTGGATGGCATTGCAGACTCAATGTACATGAGTTTGAGTACGCTCCGGGAGCTGGTGATGGACAGAGAAGCCTGGTGTGCTGCAGTGCATGGGATCGCAGAGAGTCGGATCAGATCAGATCAGATCAGTCACTCAGTCACGTCTGACTCTTTGCGACCCCATGAATCACAGCACGCCAGGCCTCCCTGTCCATCACCAACTCCCGGAGTTCACTGACTGAGCAACTGAACTGAACTGAACTGAACAGTAAAATATAACGTATGTGTGTCTTGCTGCTACTGCTGCTAAGTCGCTTCAGTCGTGTCTGACTCTGTGCTATCCCATAGATGGCAGCCCTCCAGGCTCCCTCGTCCCTGGGATTCCCCAGGCAAGAACACTGGAGTGGGTTGCCATGTCCTTCTCCAATGCAAGAAAGTGAAAAGTGAAACGAAATCGCTCAGTTGTGTCCTGCTCTTCGCGACCCCATGGACTGCAGCCTACCAGGCTCCTCTGTCCATGGGTTTTTCCAGGCAAGAGTACTGGAGTGGGGTGCCATTGCCTTCTCCATGTGTGTCTTAGAGGATGTCTTCTCCAATGCACAGGAGAAAGAATTTTTTTCATCACTGTCTTTAAAATCCCGCTTCACAATATAGATTCTGCTTAGCATTCTATGGCTGGCTTCCCGTGATTCTTAAAATTGCTTGACATGTAACCAAGAAAGGGGTTTCCCAGGTGGCTCAGTGGGTAAAGAATCCACTTGCAATGCAGGAACTGCAGGAAACTCAGATTCGATCCCAGGATTGGGAAGATCCCCTAGAGGAGGGCGTGGCAACCCACTCCAGTATTCTTGCCTGGAGAATCCCATAGACAGAGGAGCCTGGTGGGCTACAGTCCATAGGGTCACAAAGAGTCAGACATGACTGAACAACTGAGCAAGCATACAAATAACCAAGAGAAGGTAGCTGTGTCAGTTAGGATTGGGTTCAGTTTCGTATAACACAGACCGTACTAAGGAAATTAAAAAGCATGAGTTTATGCTCCGGTGTTGGAGGGAGTTCAGGGAGTGCAGCCTGAGCCTGATACAGGGGCTCTGTGGAGTCACATACTTCATGCTTTAGTCATGCACAGAGCTCACAAATGCATCATTTCTGCATTTTAGGCAGGAGGAGGGAAGAAACAGTAGAAAGGCAAAAGGAGCATGCTTTTCAGAAAATTTCCTAGAAGTTACATGCTTTCACTTCCACACCATTGGTGGTTCTGAATAAAAGCAAGGCAGAAAGAGAGGATAGATATTGGGCTAAGTAAGTAAGAGTCTTTGCAGAAGGTGATAATGATACAGCATTAAAAAAAAAAAAAAAAAAAAGACCTTGAAATCCTGAAATGAGTCATGGCAGAATGAAGTAGAACGAATACAGCAAGGAGCACCTTTCTTTGGTGCAGAAAGATGAACAACGAATTCCTTTCCATTACTCCCAATAAAATACACGAAAGATGTCACCCATGAATTTAGGACAGTGTGGGTTTATGACTAGGATCTGGTTCCTTCTTCCAAGAAGCAAAGTGCTTAGCTAAAATAATGTGCTTGGAGTATTAAAATTTTGACAGTGCACATTTTTTTTCTTCTCTTTTCCCACTGTTTTCTTGGCTTTCTCATCCATGTATTTTTCCATATGCATAGCTCTAACTCTAAAGTTATTTTTGAATTTAAAAAATTTGAATTTGAAAATTGCACCTTTTTTTGAAATGTATGAATAACCAAATCTTCGCTCATGACACACTCTTAATGTTCGCTCATATGGGGTCTGCTTCTATTTATTGTTACTAGTAATTTTTTCTTAGTTTTTTTGTAATAAAGCTGGCTTTATTTTTCTATTTTTGATTTATTTTATTACTTTTGGCTGCTCTGGGCCTTTATTGCTGTGTATGGGCTTTCTCCAGTTGCGGCAAGCGGAGGCTGCCCTCCAGGTGCAGTGCGCGTGTTTCTCATTCCAGTGGCTTCTCTCGTGGTGGAGCACGGGCTCTAGGGCACTCAGGGCTCCGGTGGTTGCAGCGTGTGAGCTCGTAGTCGTGGTGCATGGGCTTAGTTGTCCCACGGCATGTGGAATCTTCCTCAACCAGGGGTTGAAACTGTGTCCTCTGCTTTTACAGGTGGATTCTTAACCACTGGACGGCCAGGGAAGCCCAGTAATTTTAAGTAATGAAATAAGCACGTGCAAACGCCACCCTGAACGAAAGCTAGAACTTTGACAGCAAGCCATTCCATCCTCAGGTCTCTCCCACCCAAAGCCACCCTTGCACTTCTAATTACATTCAGATATTTTTCAACTTAGCTGAAACTTGGTTTATTCAAATCTTATTTTACATGCCCAAGAACAGATCTTCCATAATTCTAAACATTATGCACTTTCAAGTGGTTCTTATGGCAGAGATGGCTACTTGCCAAAACTAATATCCATTTTCCTTTTCTCCTTTAATAAAATTATCTTGGTTTGATTCAAAGTAGTAAAGTGTTCAGTTAAAAGATTGTTACTGTTCAGTAGCTCAGTGTTGTCCAACTCTTTGCGATCCCATGGACTGCAGCACTCCAAGCTTTGCTGTCTTTCACTATCTCCTGGAGGTTGCTCACATTCGTGTCCACTGAGTCAATGATGCCATTCAACCATCTCATCCTCTGTTGTTCCCATTCTCCTCCTGTCTTCAACCTTTCCCAGCATCAGGGTCTTCTCTAATGAATCAGCTCTTAGCAACATGTGGCCAAAGTATTGGAGCTTCAGCTTTAGCATCAATCCCGCCAATGAATATTCAGGATTGATTTCCTTTAGGATTGACTGGTGTGATCTCTGTGCAATCCAAGGGACTCTCAAGAGTCTTCTCCAACACCACAGTTCAAAAGTATCAGTTCTTCAGCACTCATCCTTCTTTATGGTCCAACTTTCACATCCATACATGACTACTGGAAAAACCATAGCTTTGTTTGGCAAAGTTAATGTCTGTGCTTTTTAACATGCTCTCCAGTTTTGTCATAGGTTTTCTTTCAAGGAGCAAGTGTCTTTTAATTTTATGGCTGTGGTCACCATCTGCAGTGATCTTGAAGCCCAAGTAAATAAACTCTGTCACTGTTTCCATTGTTTCCCCTTCTATTTGCCATGGAGTGATGGGACCAGATGCCATGATCTTTATTTTTTGAATGTTGAGTTTAAAGCCATCTTTTTTCACTCTCTTTTTTCACCTTCATCAAGAGGCTCTTTAGTTCTTCTTCGCTTTCTGCCATAAGTGTGGTGTCATCTGCATATCTGAAGTTATTGGTATTTCTCCAGGCAATCTTGATTCCAGATTGTACTTCATCCAGCCTGGCATTTCACGTGATGTACTCTGCATAGAAGTGAAATCAGGAGGGTGACAATATATAGCCTTGGCGTACCCCTTTCCTGATTTGGAATCAGTCTGTTGTTTCATGTCCAAGTCTAACTCTTGTTTCTTGATTTGCACACAGGGTTCTTATGAGGCAGATAGGGTGGTCTGGTATTCCCATCCCTTGAAAAAATTTTCACAAAGATTACATTCCCCCATCTCCCTTATGGACTTTCCTTGTGGCTCAGCTGGTAAAGAATCTGCCTGCAATGGGGTAGACCTGGGTTCTACCCCTGGGTTTGGAAGATTCCCTGGAGAAGGGAAAGGCTACCCACTCCAGTATTCTGGCCTGGAGAATTCCATGGACTGTATAGTCCATGGGGTCACAAAGAGTTGAACACGACTGAGTGACTTTCACTTTCACTTTCTTCCTTATAGCTAGCCTGTGGCTAATTTCTGGCCAATGGGACATGAGTGAATGTTTTCAGATGACACTCCTAGAAAGGTTTATTAAGATGAGGACAGACAACTAGGGTAAGTGTACAATTTAACCTTCACCTTCCTGCTGCTGGGACTATGGACATGATGGCTGGAGTCCCAGCAGTCATTATAAACATGGGGCCAACTTAATGATAGAAAGCCATTTTCCAAGGATGACAAAACAGAAAGAGATAAGAAGTCTGAAATTTTAGAGCCATACTAGCCCTGGACTATCTATCTCTAGACTTTTTTTAGTGAAAAGCAAAAGGACTTCCATTTTGTTTACACAGCTTTTATGTTTCAGTCCCTGTCCCAAGCAGCAAAGTGCGTTTCATAAACTGATACACTACTGTAAGCGGAATTTCTTCAAGTTGTGTATTATAGCTTGTGATTCTTTTATATAGAAAAATTATTTTAGTTACCATTTAAATGCTAGACATCTTACCAAATTCTGTAATTAGCAGCAAAATGCAACACAAATACATAACTGATATACGGGTGTGAATAGAATGTCTTAACATTGTGTTTTATAACTTCTGCTTTTTAAATTTGGGAAATTGGTGGCTTCATTTGTATTGAATCAATGTTTATTTGTATTGAAATTAGGTAAGTTACTGAGATTATCGTTGTTCTAATAGTTTTGTTCTGAATCATCGGACTTTTTAAAGTTAGTCATCTTATTCCTTAGAAAACTAAAAATAAAACTGCCATCTGACCCAGGAATCCCACCTCTGGGCATATACCCTGAGAAAGCCATAATTTAAAAGAAAACATATGTACCTCAATGTGCACTGTGGCACTATTTGCAATGGCCAGGACATGGAAGAAACCTAGATATCCATCAACCTAAATGGATAGAGAAGCTGTGGTACATATATAAAATGAAATATTACTCAGCCATAAAAAGGAGTGAATGAGTCAGTTCTACTGAGGTGGATGAACGTGACTGTTATAGAGAGTGAACTAAGTGAGAAAGAGAAAAACAAATATCATATATTGATGCATATACGATGGAATCGTATATGCGTAGATTCCATAGATGGAATCTAGGAAAATGGTTCTGAGGAACATATTTGCAGGGCAGGAATAGAGACACAGACATAAAGAACACATGTATGGACCCAGCGAGGGAAGGAGAGGGTGGGATGAGTAACACTGAGACATATACATTAGCATTCGTAAAATAGCTAGCGGGAAATTGTTGTGTAAACTAGGAGCTCAACCCAGGGCTCTGTGAAAATCTAGAGGAGTGGGATGGGCTGGAGGGTGGGAGGGAGGTTCAATAGGGAGGGTTCAATAGGAGGTTCAATAGGAGGTTCAATTACAGTTATAATAGGGACACTCCCTATTTATACTTATGGCTGATTCATGTTATTGTGTGACAGAAATCAATAGAACATTGTAAAGTAATTATCTTCCAATTAAAAATAAATATTAAAAAAGTCATTTCATCATCTGGAAATAAAAGTAATGTTGTCTCTTCTTTTTAATTATTGTGCCTCACTCATTCTCAGGTTTCTAGAGTATTCTTCACAGGCCCAGTTTTCTACAAAGCCAACTCTGCCTTTTATTGATTTTTGGTACTATCTTTGATTCTGCTTGGTCTACTCAATGTACATTATGAACTCTCACTTTTTGTGGACGACAGGAGAAAATTAATTCTGCATTTAAAGTAATGCCATTATATATGATTTTTAAAGTGAACCATTCAGTATTTAAAATCAGTTGCTCAAAATTTTCCCTCTGACCTTTTTTCTTCTTACTTTCCTTTAGTGCAAACTTATATTTCCAGAGAACACTTTATATATTACATACATATTACTTATGTAATTATTACTTACATGATACTTACACATTATTCTGCAACAAGAATAGGGTCTGTGGGCTTTGTTACACCACATATCCCAGGTGGTGCTAGGAGTAAAAGAACCTGCCTGCCAATGCAGGAAACATAAGGAGACGTGGGTTTGATCTGTGGGTCGGGAAGATTCCCTGGAGGAGGGCATGGCAACCCACTCCAGTATTCTTGCCTGGAGAACCCCATGGGCAGAAGAGACCATGTCCAACTCTGTGCACGACTGAAGCGACTTAGCAGCAGCAGCAGCAGCCATATTATCTAGACAACATGATTCTCTGTCACTGTGATACGTAAGAGAGGAACTAGAGAATCAACTTGGGATTTTTCACTAACTCAGCTTCTAACTTGACACATCACTTCTAATTACATTTTATTGGCCAAATTAGGAACATGGTCCCATCTAACTGCAAGAGGACTGGGAAACGTTTCTTTCACATGCAAGTAGGGAGACAGAGAAGGAGAAAGGGTATTGCACAAAAGTGTAATGTCTACTGCTTCAGCTACAAGTGGCTTTCTAAGGCCACCCCAAGCCCATCAGCCTAGTCATCCCCCTCAGTCACTGCTGATCCATCCCTAAGGTACAGTAAAGTTACACATGAAACTGCTCTGTGAAGTTTGTGGTCTCTTATGTCACTTTCAGGAGTCCAGAAGATGGTGACTATATGTTCTCTGATACTTCTAAACCCATCTAGAATTTCAGTTCTCCTACACAAAAAACAGGTAGGAAAGAACTTTTTCTTAAATATCAACTTTTCTAAGTTCTCATCAATAATGCATCATCTCTATTTCCTTCTTTAATCTTATTAAGTTCCTATATCTTTCCTGGGGGTAGTTTAATTTATATTTTGGTATCAAGATAACCCAACATCTGTTGGATCATCGAAAAAGCAAGAGAGTTCCAGAAAAACATCTATTTCTGCTTTATTGACTATGCCAAAGCCTTTGACTGTGTGGATCACAATAAACTGTGGGAAATTCTGAAAGAGATGGGAATACCAGACCACCTGACCTGCCTTTTGAGAAATCTCTATGCAGGTCAGGAAGCAACAGTTATAACTGGACATGGAACAACAGACTGGTTCCAACAAATCGGGAAAGGAGTACGTCAAGGCTGTATATTGTCACCCTGCTTATTTAACTTATGTGCAGAGTACATCATGTGAAATGCCAGGCTGGATGAAGCAAAAGCTGGAATCAAGATTGTGGGGAGAAATATCAATAACCTCAGATACACAGATAACACCACCTGAATGGCAGAAAGAGAAGAACTAAAGAGCCTCTTGATGAAAGTGAAAGAGGAGAGTGAAAAAGCTGGCTTAAAACTCAACATTCAGAAAACTAAGATCATGGCATCTGGTCTCATCACTTCATGGCAAATAGATGGGGAAACAGTGGAAACAGTGGCAGACTTTTTTTTTTTTTCACTCTAAAATCACTGCAGATGGTGACTGCAGTCATAAAATTAAAATACACTTGCTCCTTGAAAGAAAATCTATGACAAATCTAGACAGCATATTAAAAAGCAGAGACATTACTTTGCCAACAAAGGTCTGTCTAGTCAAAGCTATGGTTTTTCCAGTAGTCATGTATGGATGTGAAAGTTGGACCATAAAGAAGAATGAGTGCTGAAGAATTGATGCTTTTGAACTGTGGTGTTGGAGAAGACTCTTGAGAGTCCCTTGGACTGCAAGGAGATTCAACCAGTTCATCCTAAAGGAAATCAGTCCTGGGTGTTCATTGGAAGGACTGATGCTGAAGCTGAAACTCCAATACTTTGGCCACCTGATGCTAAAAACTGACTCATTTGAAAAGACTCTGATGCTGGGAAAGATTGAAGGCGGGAGGAGAAGGGGATGACAGAAGATGAGATGGTTGGGTGGCATCAGTGACTCAATGAACATGAGTTTGAGTAAGCTCTGGGAGTTGGTGATGGATAGGGAGGCCTGGCATGCTGCAGTCCATGGGTTTGCAAAGAGTCAGACATGACTGAGCGACTGAAGTGAACTGAACTGAATCAAGATAACCCACTCCAGTATTCTTACCTGGAAAATCCCATGGTTAGAGAAGCGTGGCAGGCTACAGTCCATGGGGTTCAAGGAGTCAGACATAATTGAATGACTGAGCACGCAGATCACATCTTGTATCCTTTGAATGTGCTTCAAGTTATATTGGCTCAGAGAAGTCAGAATTCACTTATCCTTTTTTTATTTTCAATAGAGCCTTGCTGTTGCAAATTTTAGCTTTGTTTTCAAGATTATTTGTTTCTGCTATAGATTTACAAATCTTATTAAGCATTTAATTGGCTTATTTGTGGTATCAGCCCAATATTCAGGAAAGTACATATAAAAAGTTCTTTCTACCACTTTAATGGAGTTTAGCAATGGATACAAAACAGGGATGAGATGCAAATAATTTTTACATTTTAAATATATTATGCCAATATATATGTAAAATATGGAACACTACTGTCTAATAACTAGAGTTTGGGAAAACTTTAAACACAGCTATATTCATCTCAATTAGTGATTCTTTAAAACTCCATCCTTTGAAACATTGACTTTTAGGAGAACCATAAATTCCCTGCTGCTGCTGCTCTAAGTCGCTTCAGTCGTGTCTGACTCTGTGCGACCCCATAGACGGCCTCCCACCAGGCTCCCCAGTCCCTGGGATTTTCCAGGCAAGAACACTGGAGTGGATTGTCATTTCCTTCTCCAATGCATGAAAGTGAAAAGTGAAGTCACTCAGTTGTGTCTGACTCTTAGCGACCTCATGGACTGCAGCCTACCAGGCTCCTCTGTCCATGGGATTTTCCAGGCAAGAGTACTAGAGTGGGGTGCCATTGCTTTCTCCAATAAATTCCCTAGTCAACTAGTATTGCCAAATAAATTTTTATTATTTATTTATTTTTAAATCTGTTTTTTTCTTATATGGAAGAGGACTGAAGATCTGCATTCAGAGCTGTTATGAAGTTTATTTGGTCATCATGGAATTTTTTTTGTTTACTTGTTTTGCTTTTCTTTTTTTTGCCACATGGCATATGGGGTCTTTCATAAATGAAAGATTTATTTCCCAAGCTGCTGGAGGAATGCCCAGCAGACAGCCTCAGCTCTCTCTTTGGTGAGTGTTTCTACCATCTCACCGAAGGTCATGGTGCCATCTAGGGTGATTTGTATTCACTGATGGGTTGACTTAGGAGTATAAAAGTCTAGCCACCTTGTCCCAAGTTTGAACAACACTAAAGAATATCCCAGTTTCAGAACTTCCCTTAGGATGAGTTGAGGCCTTTGTTGAGACTATGGCAAGGCCAGTATATATTTGTGCAGTCCTGTCTCCTTTCTTCCTCTTCTGTTTCACAGAAGTACATCCTAAATTCAGTTCAGTTAAGTCAATCAGTCATGTCTAACTCTTTGAGACCCCATGGACTGCAGCATGTGAGGCTTCCCTGTCCATCACCAACTCCTGGAGTTTACTCAAACTCACATCCATCGAGTCAGTGATGCCATTCAACCATCTCATCCTCTGTTGTCCCCTTCTCCTCCTGCCTTCAATCTTTTCCAGCATCAGGGTCTTGTCTATTGAGTCAGTTCTTCGCATCAGGTGGCCAAAGTACTGGAGTTTCAGCTTCAGCATCAGTACTTCCAATGAATATTGAGGACTGATTTCCTTTAAGATGGACTGATTTGATCTCCTTGTAGTCCAAGGGACTTTCAAGAGTCTTCTCCAACACCACAGTCCGAAAGCATCAATTCTTCAACGCTCAGCTTTCTTTATAGTCCAACTTTTATATCCATACATGACTACTGGAAAAACCATAGCTTTGACTAGATGGACTTTGTTGGCAAAGTAATGTCTCTGATTTTTAATATGCTGTCTATGTTGATCATGGCTTTCCTTCCAAGAAGCAAGAGTCTTTTAATTTCATGGCTGCAGTCACCATCCTAAGAGCACACCTTAGTAAACTCCTCTCTCTCTCATTTCTGTCTAGAAGTCTGCTTCCTAGGGGACTAATATTGCAATGTGTGTGTTAAGTTGCTTCAGTCATGTCCAACTCTTTGTGACCCCATGGACTGTAGCCCACCAGGCTCCTCTGTCCATGGGATTCTCCAGGCAAGAATACTGAAGTGGATTGCCACGCCCTCCTCCAGGAAATCTTCCTGACCCAGGCATTGAACCCATGTCTCTTATGCCTCCTGCACAGGCAGGCAGATTCTTTACCTCTAGCGCCACCTGGGAAACCCAATAGTGCAACTATCAGTACCAAACAAAGTTCTAAGAAAGCAGACACTAAAATGGGATTTGGGGATTAGATTATGTGCCACCCAACTGGTAATGAGGACTCTAGCACTGACAGAAGTTGAAACACAGTCCCTGCAGAAGTTTACTGGGCTACGGCTAATACTTTCGCTGATGGTGACCTGAAATGGGATTCTGGTGAAAGAAATTTCACATGCATGTGTGATGTTTCTGGCATTTGAGAAATAGAAGTAAGCATAACTATAATGATGGAAAAATTGAGTGCTAAGCTTGATTGACAAATTGGAAAAGATCAAAGGCAGAAAGTTATTAATTGGCAATGAAAAGTTGAGTTTGTAACCCGAAGGCATCTTTTGTATCAATAACATATGAAAGATTATAATGTTCTATAGCTAGTGGGCAATGAAAGCCGAAGACCAGGTCCAGCACTGATTAAGAGGAGAAGAACTCAAGATTCTTCTCAGCCTGTTTGGCCAAGATCAGGCTTTATGTGGCAAAGAATGAGATGCTGACATATGGATGAGGTCATCTGAAATTCTTGAATCTCTAGATTCCCCTGCCTTGTGAGCCCAGAACAGCCTACTACTTCCCATTAAGGGACTGAACTTCTTCCCCCTTTACTTCTGCAGAAGTTCTCCTGTGAAATAGTCTAAACCATAGTCAGGATCTACCCCCACTTTCCCCACTGGCCACAAAGACAACAATAACCCAGCTGGAAAGTGTTGGACCTGATAAGGAAGAAAAGAGACTCCACTCTGACAGAGCTGTAGTATCCAGCCAACATGTACTAGCAGAAGTTGGGAGAATTCCCAGGGAGCTGGATTCTTTAACTTTTTATTTTGTACTGGGGGATAGCCGATTATATACAGCCAGATGAGATGGTTAGATAGCATCACTGACTCAATGGACATGAACATGAGTACACTCTGGGATAGAGTGGAGGACAGAGAAGTCTGGCATGCCTCAGTCCATGGGGTTGCAGAGTCGGATATAACCTAGCGATTGAACAACAATAGCCGATTAACAGTGTGGTGGTAGTTTCAGGTGCCCAGCAGAGCGACCCAGCCGTACATATACATGTCTCCATTCTCCCTGAAACTCCCCTTCCCTCCAGGCTGCCGCATAATAGTGAGCAGAGTTCCCTGGGCTAGACAGTAGGACCTTGTTGATTATCCTTTTTTTTTTTTTTAATTTATTGTTTGTTTGTGGCTGTGCTGGGTCTTTGTTGCTGCACAGACTTTTCTGAAGTTGTGGTGAGCAGGAACTACTCTCTAGTTGCGGTTCATGGGTTTCTCATTGAGGTGGTTTCTCTTATTTCAGAGCACAGGCTCTAGGGCAAGTAGGCTTCAGTAGCTGGGGTGCAGGGGCTCAGTAGTTGTGGTTCCTGGGCTCTAGAGTAGAAGCTCAACAGCTGCGGTGCATGGGCTTAGTTTCTTAGCAGCAGGTGGGATCTCCTTGAACCAGGGACCAAACCCAAGTCTCCCACATTTACCAATGAGCCACCAAGGAAGCCCATATCTGTTTTTAATGTAGCATCATGTACATGTCAATCCCAAACTCCCTAACTATCCCTTCTCCCCAGGCAACCTTAAGTATGTTCTCTAAGTCTGTGAGTCTGTTTTTGTTTTGTAAATAATTTCATTTGTATCATTTCTTTTTAGATTCCCAGTTTAAGGGAAGTCATATGACATTTTTCCTTCTCTGTCTGATGTATCTTTACTCAGTATGACAATCTCTAGGCCCATCCATGTTGATACAAATGGAATTATTTCATTCTTTTTAATGGCTGGATAATATTCCATTGTCTATATGTACCACATCTTCTTGATCTATTCCTGTGTCAATGGACATTTAGATTGCTTCCATGCCTTGCCTATTGTAAACAGTGCTGCAATGAACACTGGAGAGCCTTTATTGTTTCGGACCATGTTTTCTATTTGGATCTGGATTCTGAGTGCTCAATCAATAAGTGTAGGACATGAACTCAACTAAGAAATACCCTCCTGATTTAAAACCCTGTCAAAGACTGAAGAAGATGGTGCAAACATGATGTTATGAAGGTTCCTCAAAGCATGTAAAAATGATGGCCTAAGTTACAGGATATAGAAATATATTTAAAAGAACTTTCTCATAGTCAGTACTATATAAATAGAATAGCTACCTATAAAAATAATAAATCCTATACAACTGGAGCAACCAAAACTTGTCAAATAGGCATTATAGAGTTATTTGCATAATGATTTGGTTTTGTCTTTCTCAGGAGAATTGAAACTCCATGAGATCAGAAACTATGCATTTTGCTCAGCCCTCTATACCCAGTACCTAGCAGAGATTGACAAAGATTAATCAATACCTGTGGCTTCCCTGGTGACTCAGGGGTAAAGAATCCACCTGCAATACAGGAGACACAGGTCCAACCCTTGGGTCAGGAAGATTCCCTGGGGAAGGAAATGACAACCCACTCCAGTGTTCTTGCCTGGGAAATCCCATGGACAGAGGCGCCTGGTGGGCTACTTCACTATGAGTCAGACACCACCTAGTGACTAAACCACCACCAATAAATACCTGTAGAACAGATAAATGAAGAAAGATTATTAAGAAAAATTACATATCAAACAAGAGTATACTAGAGAGAGAGAGAGAAAGTAGATATCTTGGATATTTTTTCCAGCTCTAAGATTCTAACTGTTTAATTTTGATTCTATAAAGAATTTTCTAGAATGTTAGTCAACTTCTCAGGGCACGTATGTAGAATGCTTTTGCTAAACAATTCTTCCTTTGCCTTTTTGGAAGCAAACTTGTTTTGGATACAATACTCAAGTATGGTGTTTAAAACGCGCCAGGAGCCTTGTAGTAAATTTTGATGAGCTTAAGAAGACTGTTGTTCTTGGAAAGTAATCAAGAACCTGTTCTAAAAAGAACATATGAACAAAGTTAGTTCTGGGGTACCTGTGCTCTTTCAGTACTTTTCTTGGTGATGGGAATGGGTAAATGGGTAAAAAGTTTATTCCAGTGGGGATGAGAGTTAGAGACAGTTTTAGCCATCGAATGGCTATAATAACAAAGACAAGTGCCCCACTAGTTATCATTCAATGGTTTTGATTTTGTTTTTGGCTGTGCTGCAAGTCCTGCAAGATCTCTTCCCAGCCCAAGGATCAAACCTCAGCTTAAAAGCATGGAATCCTAATGCCTGGACCACCAAGGAATTTCCTCATCCAACAGTTTTTGACACATTGGTTTACCTTGTACTGTTAATGAAAAAGTTTTTTACTTGCCTCATTGCTCATGACAATAAAGACCCACTAATGACAACAGAGATTAAGTTTGAAAGGCTCCTTTCATCTTGGGGAAGTCCCCAGGAAGGGCAGTAAGAGAGAAGTGTTAGTTGAGGCTTGTCCCAAGAAAACCAAAATGCTGCTACTACTGGTTGGTCCTCTACAAGATTTTAGACAAAAAAAAAAAAAACCTGTGAGTAATGTATCCTTCTCATAATCTTCCCCACAGAATAAAATTTATATTCAACTTGTATTTCAATCAAATTTTTTCCTTCATCCCGTAATTTTTCAAGTTGTTGGTTTGTTTTCCTCAATTCACGCATTTCCATTACATTCTCCATATGAAAAAATCATCATAGTTTTGCTACCGTGGGAAAGTCTTGTTGCCTGAAACAGATGTTAATGACAATTTGATTAAAAGGAAACGTCAGAAAAGTCAAAATGTCTGTGGGAAAGCGTGTTAATACACTTTGGGGTTAGAAAAAAAATAACTCTGGGTTACTTGGAGAATTAACATCCAAACTTAAAAAGCTAATATCAAAATTCTCCCTTTGGTTGTTTGTCCACGTGAAACTAACTTGTAAGCCAATCTCAGAACTTTCTGCACTAGAAAGACATTTTCATAAATTTGAAATTTTTCTAGAAAGGGATAGAAAAATATTCTTCCCAGTTATTCCCGGCTATTCCCTCCACCTCCTTATATTTTACACTTAAAGTGCTCAATAGTCTATACACTGGCTATAGTCTTGGTGTGTGGAGAAAGGAAGTGGGAAAACCCAGTTGAGCCTGAATGAAAGAACTGAATAAAAGGATTCAGTTTAATATTCTAAGATCCTCCTTAATAATTCTATAGCAGAAACTGTTCTGTCCACACAGGAGGTGATCCCTTTGGGCTGTGACTCATTTCCTCTGTCTCAACTCAGTGACATGGAGCTTATGCTGAGGTCTTCTGATGGCATTCAGGGTCACTACTCTCGAGAGACTTCGCTTGACCTGTGCATGGGTTCTCGCCTTGCACTGTCTTCTCAGCCCCTTAGTCAACCTCTTTACGAGTTGAAGAATCTAAGAGGTTTTTCTCAGGATCTTGTTGGTTCCCCTTTTTCTTCTTGGATAAGGCTGCTCAGAAAGAAGCCTGGCCACCTTAGATTCTTTGGCTTCTGTTATTAGAAAATAAAATGTTTGAAAGGTGGAAATGTTTGCCCCAATCTCGTCCTGTAGTTGGTTTTTTCGGTGACTCCTTAGCTTTGCTTATCGTTATTATTTTTGCCTACTTGCATGTGAGTCTTAGGGGAGTGCAGTTTTAGGCTTCCATATCACTACACTATCTTAACTTGAAAATGTTCCCTCTTTATCCTTCACATGCAAGAACCATCAATGGAAAGTTTAGGTTTTGTGAAGAGGGTTTAAGTACAGGATACAGGACAGAACCATGAACCAGTGATATCCTGCCTGGACCATAGCTCTTTTTGAATAAGATGATAAATTGAAATACGTAATTAAGCCTCTGTCTTGATTATCATTGCTTCTCACATTGAAAGGGAAGAGTAAAAGTAAGTTTGGGTGCTAAAATGGGTAGGATTCTCCCTACCAGCAACATATTTTGATACACTTGGGTCAAACATGCAATATTTAAACAAAGAAAAATAAAATTATGAGCAATTATCAGTTGAGTTAGTCAATGATTTTAGGATAAGCAATGAGTTTAGGATAATTATTAGCTAATTATCAGCCTGAGTTATTTCCTTTGACTAAATTCATTGAAAATTGCCCAACACACTTCTCAACTTAGCTTGCCATGGATTTCTAAAGAATTAGGGAGTGACTTATACATTAAAAGTCTGAGGTTATACACAGAGAGAGAAGCTGGAATTAGGAAGAAAAGTGAACCTTTATATAATTCTTTTACTTCTTTAGAAATTTTATCCTGATTCCTTGCTTAATGACGTAAAAGATATAGAAATAACTCAACCCATAATACTATTAAATTAGGAAATTATTAGCATGATAAAAGGACTTCCTGAATTTCTGAAAGGATTCTAGAGATCTTTTCAGCATGTAATTTTTTATTTGCAGGTCACTAAAAGGAGAAGATTGATAGAAGAAAGTTCAAAAAATTAACATTGTGTTTTGAAGACTTATTAAAAGGTTAGATTTTTATTGAACTCTTTGAGGCAAATCTAATAAATTGAAATACAGCCCTACTTATGGACAAAATACCACCCAAAAAGATCCTGAAATGGTAGCCCCATACAGAAAAGGATTCCTGAATTTAACCTGGAGTTACGCCAATTGCTATTGTGTTATTCTTTAAACTTGCCAGTAACCATTGCAAAATAATCTGCACCAGCAAAAGAAACTACTGCAGTTATATTTAGGATCTAGGTAATGAAATCTCTAAGTTTGCAGGTATTAATGACTTCAATGTTGTCATTGTACAAGTTAATGAAAGCACCAGAAAGCTTTGAAATTGCTAAAGAGTGCAGTGGCCCTTGAAAGATATCAAACATCTATCTAACTGACCCGTAGAAGGTCCTTATTTGGTCCACAAGTATTTATTAAACATCTATAACATAACAGGTGGGCTTCCCTGAGGCTGCTCAGTGGTAAAGAATCTGCCTGCCAATGCAGGAGACACAGGTCCTATCCCTGGGTGAGGAAGATCCTCCAGAAAAAGAAATGGCAACTAACTTTAATATTTTTGCCTGGGAAATCCCATGGACAGAGGAGTCTGGTGGGCTACCATCCACGGGGTTACAAGGAGTTGAACACGACTGAGCATGCACATGCACACACACACATACACACACATACACACAACCTATGATTTCCTCCAGTTCACTCTAACCCTGGTACCCTAACCTGTGGCCTGGCAGCTTCCTGCCTCTTGCACAATGGCGTGGCCCAGGACATAACTGGTAAATCCTTTAAGTGGTTGGTGAGGGCAGTAAGTTTGCATATTTCTCAACCACCCCTGGAGAATGGCAATAGTTTGCTGTTTTAGATGCATCTTTAATCACGTTGCATTCTGCCATTTCATGAGATGTGTGAGTCACACTGCATGTGGGTAGATTAGGGGAAGAGAGACAGGCTGTTGCTGGAGGCCTTTCATCCTCATCACATGTTAAAAAGCATCTTCATCACACACATCTCACATACTATCTGATGAGGCAGGTACTGCAGAAGCTAGAAATGAAAAATGGCTGCACTCTAACAAACCAATGTTGGACAATTTTAATGGAACTATCGATAACAATGCTTAATTTAGAAAATCAGATCTCTGAGACTAATGCTAAACCAGACAGGAGACCAAGACAACTCGTATAAACTTGGACTTCCCAGGAAAACCACAATGTATAGCTTTACCTCCTATTTAGCCCTATTATCATGGACCTTATTCAGCATGATTTTACCATGGACTCTTCTAGGCCTTTTGATGTTCAGCCCCTGAAGACAATTTCATTGGCTGGGGCAACAGCCTGTGTGATCCTTTGCTTCTTGGTCACAGAACCTCTGGAGTTCAGATCATACCTCAGCCCATGAGATGAAAATGTTCCTCTGTGTATCAGGACCTCCGGTTGCAGGTGACAGACACACAACCTGAGCTAGCTTACACAAGAGTCACAATAAAAACAGCAGTAGCAATAATAAAGCAAATGATATTTACTGGAAAGCTATTGGTGACACTTGCAGAATTCAAGCTGAAAAGCCAGGTGTCAGGAAACCGGAAGTCAAAGTAGATTCGTCTGTCAGGGACTGGAAACAAGAATCCAGTGCCACCAAGAATGTGGATATGTCTCTCTCTTCCTCTCATTCTTGTATCTTTCTGTGTAATGTTCCTTTCCCCCAGTGTGAACCAGCTCCTTACACATGGCTGGGGTTCTGGCCTGCGGCAGCTGCAGCTTCACATCCTCCCAGCTTTATTACCAAAGGAAAGAACCTTCTTCTCAGCTTAAACATTACAACTCAATCTCTTTTAAAGGTAAAACACCTAATTATATTAAAAGTCAACGTTACCATTATCACGCAGATGCTCATCGCTATAAGACTTCAAAGGAAGTTGTTTTCTTCAGATGTTACGGAAGCAGTGAAATGAGATAATAAACTAAAAACAAAGAAAGAGAGTGGTAGTCCCTCAGTGGTGTCTGACTTTTTGCGATCCCATGGACTGTAGCCTGACAGGCTCCTCTGCCCATGGAATTTCCAAGGCAAGAATACTGGAGTGGGTAGGCATTTCCTTCTCCTGGGGATCTTCCCTACCCAGCGATTGAAACTGGGTCTCCTGCATTACAGGCAGATTCTTTACCATCTGAGCCATTGGTACAACTAAATTGATCTCCAGAACCAGTCAGTGTTCAGAGACTGAGCTGGTTTCCAGCCACCCTCATTCCAGCCTGAGTGGGTACTGAAAGCAGAAAAAATAGTGATGTAGGACAGACATGAAGCTGATTTGTTTTTATATTCTCTGTCTTTCTAAGAATTGTGCATTTTTTATGGATTTTGTGCTCTGTGGGATTTCACTGCTGTATTAAAATTTAATCCTCACCTATACTTTTACCAAACAAATACTTTCTTCACAGGACAAAAAGCAATTTATGCACTGGAAAAAGAATGAGGAAAGCTATTAAGACCAAAAAGAGAAAGCATGTTTTAGGCTTCGAGGCCAATTGAATCACATACTCTACTCTATTTTTAAGCCTAGTTTCCTGTTTCCCATTCAAACGTGCTTAGTCGCTTAGTTGTGATTAAATTACTCCCTTTCCTTATCTGTTCTATAAAGCATATGTATTCTAGATATATGGTATTTTTAACAAGGCAGAAATTATGTCAACAGGAAAGCATTGGTTGATTTCCTAGTAAAGATTAGAAAACATACACACAGCTTTTTCTTAAATTCACAGTCTTCTTCCCTAAATCATTTGAGAAAAGTATTTGACCTTAATTTGTTACAAGGATAAAACTGCTCTTTCCAGTTGAATTAAAGCTCTGTGAAGTTCAAAACTACTCTGGAAAATGCACAGATATTCTCAAAGAGCAATTACATATATAGCAAAAGGGCTATTTAATGACAAATTGTATTTGTAATGAATTTTTTAAAAAATCTGAGCATAATTTCTTTATTATGTCATATTCACAATTAAGTTTTACTATTTATGACAGGTTGGCTCTGAATCCTGATGCCACCACTTAGTTGATTAGTAATTTTGGGCAAATTAGTTAATCTCTAACAATTTCTTTGAATAGGACACGCAATATTAGCTTCTTTGGAGAGTTTTTACAAAGAGGAAATAAGATCATGTATGGACAAACAATTAACTTAGAGCCTGGTGTAAAGTCACATTCAAGAAATTGCTGTGTTTTTAGGCTTTGCTGTAGGTTGACGTCTGTAGCTCAAACAGGAGCTATCAAGATTTTATGTAAAGTAAGTCTTCATAGCAAAAAAGAAATCAGATCCTCCTTATTCTTAGAGATAAGAGGATTGTAGCCCTACAAAGCTCTGATAGTATAATGATTAAAACAATAACAACAAAGGTTATTAAGAAAAAAAAACTGGAATATCTCCCTAAACCTTTTCAATTTTATCCCTATACCAAATCTTTTTCTGTTTAGAAGGGAGCATAATTTGAATCTTATAAGAATATAGTAGAGTCACGCAACAACATAAATTATCTCCTGAAACTACATAGCTTGCTTCTCATTTATACATATATATGATTTTACTTATTTATTACTGTGCTGGGTCTTCATTGCTGTGCAGGCTTTTCTCTAGTGGCTACAAGTGAGGGCTACTCTCTGGTAGCAGTGTGAGAGCTTCTCATTGCAGTGGCTTCTCTCGTTGTGGAGCACAAGATCTAGGTGTGCAGCTTCGGTAGTTGCAGTATGTGGGCTTCATAGTTATAGCTCCTGGGCTCTAGAGCACTGGCTCAGTAGTGTGGCCCACGTGTTTATTTCCTCCGAGGCATGTGGAACCTTCCTGGGTCAGGGATCAAACCTGTGTCTCCTACACTGCAGGTGGATTCCTTACCACTGAGCCACCAGGGAAGCCCAACTTCTCATTTTCGATGTACCTTGGATGGTTCATTCATCTAGTTAGTTCATTAGCTGAAACTGTTAATTATTTTCATCCCTGTGGTGGACAGCAGCCACAAGGGTACTATCATTGTGTCAAAAAGAATTGTAATGAATCATATCTACCTGCTCTAGGTATGATCCTTTCTTGTGGTTTGTGAGATACCATGTTTAAATTCTAGCCCATTCTTTCCATGTATGTGCTGGAGGAGGAAATAGCAACCCACTCCAGTATTCTTGCCTGCGAAATTCTACGGACAGAGGAGCCTGGTGGGCTGTAGTCCATGGGGTCGCAGAGTCAGACATGACTGAGCTTCCTTTCATTCTTTCTACTTAGATGGTAAAGCTCATGGCAAGGACTGAGTGTAATTCATCTTTGACTTTTCAGCAAATAGATTAATTCCTAGAATATGGATCTAGATGTGTGGGTTTTTTTATCTGAACTGAATTACAGCATGTCTGAGTCCTCTTTATCTTTTATCTTATGTCACCAGGCTTTTGTACTGGTGCAGTCAAGCATAACATGAAGACAACTAAATTCAATATCATGGAGGACGATTTTTAATCAGCTTACAGAGATTTGGCATTTATCATTCTTCCCTTCCCTTCCCCCACCTAATGGCACGTAAGGACGTCTATGGTTAAAATAAAGCCCTGAATTGGCCCCTCATCCACCAGAGAATTGAACTGAGTCTCTTACAAGCAAGGAAGCTGTCCTTGTGGAAAGTGTCACTCCCATGGGATATTTGTACGACTGTTCACATTTAAACAATATATCTGGGGAAAAGAAAGAATGTGGGAAAAATATAATATGATTTTCTTACATGTTTGTATAATTTCTATTTTTTTGGCCAAAAGGAATAATATGTAACAATGGTCTCACGTTTTTCAGCGCTTGGTCCCAAGCCAAGTTGAAAAATAGCTTCTCTCCCACTGAGGACCATCTGAGGCTTTTGTGTCTCCTTTGTGTTGTGAGAACCACATCTCAGGATGTTTCCCTTGTTCTGAAATGAGGAGAGTGGACGTGCAGACCTGAGCACTGTGGCCCGGTCATTAACACTCACCAGCTGTCTCCAGACATGGGATCCCAAAATAAAAGTGACGTGAAACATCCTCAGGCCTAAAAGTCACTCTACTAACACCGGGGCATGAGAGAGGAGAGAACTCTCTGTGACTCCCAACTTTAGCGTACGTGTCAGGGGAAGAACACTTTTCCTGGTGGTATTGCTGCAAAATGGGGAGAACGTGGGCTCTGCCTGATCATCAGCAGTCTCCAGAGACCCAGGTGTGGGGAGCAGCTGGGAGTGTTGGGTGACCTCGCTGCACTTCTAAACAGCTTGTGGTCTTTGCACGCACTTTGTCTGTGCTTTGCCCTTTGACTCATTATCATCCAGAGTCTGGGACCGGAAGGAGAATCTACTTCAGACAAAAGTATTTTGTTCTATTATTATTTTCCCACCCAAATTTAGGTCAAGAGCTAGGTTAATGTTTTATGGGAATCAAAACAAATCTAGATTGCTCGTTAGAATGGTCAGAGTAACCAGGGGAATTATATCCTTGTCAGGATAATTTTACTGTGTGGACTGCTTCATTTTTTAGGAAAAGACCGAAGTATTCAATGAGCAACATGATTTGAAATATTCTACCTCCATTTGTCCAAATCTAGGATACATATTTATGTATATATATGCGTGTTTGTATACATATCTATGTACTTTTTAAATCTATATCTAAATTACAATAAAATCAAGCTGGGCTTCCCCAGTGACTCAGACATTAAAGAGTCCACCTGCAATGCAAGACACCTGGGTTCAATCCCTACGTCAGGAAGATCTCCTAGAGAAAAGAATGGCAACCCACTCCAGTTTTCTTGCCTGGAGAATCCCATGGACAGAGGAACCGGGCAGGGTACAGTCCATGAGGTCACAGAAAGTCATATACAAAAAAGATCTTAATGACCCGGATAGCCACAATGATGTGATCAGTCAGCTAGAGCCAGATATCCTGGATTGTGCTGAAACTCCAGTACTTTGGCCACCTCATGCGAAGAGTTGACTCATTGGAAAAGATTCTGATGCTGGGAGGGATTGGGGGCAGGAGGAGAAGGGGATGACAGAGGATGAGATGGCTGGATGGCATCACTGACTCAATGGACGTGAGTCTGAGTGAACTCCGAGAGTTGGTGATGGACAGGGAGGCCTGGCGTGCTGTGATTCATGGGGTCGCAAAGAGTTGGACACGACTGAGCGACTGAACTGAACTCAACTGAACTGAATTCAAGTGGACCTTAGGAAGCGTCACTACAAACAAAATTAGTGGAGGTGATAGAATTCCAGTTGAGCTATTTCAAATCCTAAAAGATGACGCTGTGAAAGTGCTGCACTCTAGATGCCAACAAATTTGGAAAACTCAGCAGTGGCCATAGGCCTGGAAAAGGTCAATTTTCATTCCAGTCCCAAAGACAGGCAATGCCAAAGGATGTTCAAACTACCAGACAATTGCACTTATTTCAAATGCTAGCAAGGTAATGCTCAAAATCCTTCAAGCCAGGCTTCAACAGTATGTGAAACAAGAACTTTCAGATGTACAAACTGGATTTAGAAAAGGCAGAACCAGAGATCAAATTGTCAACATTCATTGGATCATAGAAAAAGCAAAAGAGTTCCAGAAAAACATCTACTTATGCTTTATGGACTATGCCAAAGCCTTTGACTGTGTGGATCACAACAAAAACAAACTGGAAAACTCTTAAAAAGATGGGAATACCAGACCACCTGACCTGCGTCCTGTGAAACCTGTATGCAGATCAAGAAGCAACAGTTAGAACAGGACATGAACCAATGGACTGGTTCAAAATTGGGAAAGAAGTACATCAAGGTTATATATTGTCACCCTGCTTATTTAACTTATATGCAGATAACATGAAGCAAAATGCCAGGCTGGATGAAGCACAGCTGGAGTCAAGATTGCCGGGAGAAATATCAATAACCTCAGATATGCAGATGACACCACCCCTATGATAGAAATTGAAGAGGAACTAAAGAGTCTCCTGATGAAGCTGAAACAGCAGAGTGAAAAAGCTGGCTTTAAACTCAACATTCAAAAAATTAGGATCTTGGCATCTAGTACCATCACTTCACGGCAAATAGAAGGGGAAACAATGGAAACAGTGACAGATTTTATTTTCTTGGGCTCCAGAATCACTGCGGATGGTGACTGCAGCCATGGAATTAAAAGACGCTTACTCCTTGGAAGGAAAGTTATGACCAACCTAGATAGCATATTCAAAAGCAGAGACATTACTTTGCCAACAAAGGTTCATCTAGTCAAGGCTATGGTTTTTCCTGTGGTCATGTATGGATGTGAGAGTTGGACTGTGAAGAAGGCTGAGCACCGAAGAATTGATGCTTTTGAACTGTGGTGTTGGAGAAGACTCCTGAGAGTCCCTTGGACAGCAAGGAGATCCAACCAGTCAATCCTAAAGGAAATCAACCCCAAATATTCATTGGAAGGACTGATGCTGAAACTCCAATATTTTGGCCACCTGATGTGGAGAGCCAACTCATTAGAAAAGATCTTGATGCTGGGAAAGATTGAAGGCAGGAGGAGAAGGGGACAACAGAGGATGAGATGCTTGGATGGCATCAGTGACTCAGTGGACATGAGTGTGAGCAAACCCTGGGAGATTGTGAAGGACAGGGAAGCCTGGCATGCTTGTCCACGGAGTCACAAACAGTCGGACATGACTGAGTGAACAACAACAAAAAATCAAGCTCCTCTGGACCAGGTTGGAATTAGAGGTGAGTTCAGAAGCTGAGGCATCTCTGAGATATAAATTGTCAAGAATCATTATACTATTTGATTTTTAACATGCCTGATTTTTATACTATTTGATTTATGCCATGTCTTGTTATAATACACTCGTGCGTGCTCAGTAGCTGCATTCGTGTCCAGCTCTTTGCAATCCCATGGACAATAGCCCACCAGGCTCCTCTGTCCATGGGATTCTTCAGGCAAGAATACTGGAATTGGTTGCCATTTCCTTCTACAGACAATCTTCCCGACCCAGGGACTGAAGCTGCATCTCTTAGATCTCCTGCATTAGCAGGCAGATTCTTTACCATTAGTGCCACCTGGGAAGCCCTGGGATAATACAATGTGAAGATATTTCCCCTTAAAAAATTAAGGGAGCTATGGTAGTGAATGTCATGAAAAGATCGTGTGCTTAGGAATCAAAACTGGGTTTGAATCCCAGCTCTGCTACTAGCTACCATACGTGATGTTTGTCAAGTAATTTTATTCTTTCCCACCCACTCTAGACCTCAGCCAAAACCTCCAAGTCAGCAGAATTATGCCCATACCTCCCTTGCCGAGTTGCAAAGAATAAATGACAATGTATGTGTGAAAAGCCTATTATGTCATATATATTATGTTATATATTATATGTATATATGTTAGCAGTCCAATTAATGTCAGTTTTCTTCCTTACTAGGACATCTAGATTTTTAAGATAGTAAATATTCCTCAGATATTAGCACCTACTTAATATACCTTAAATTGTGTGAATTACATTTTTCACTAGGCCACCTGCCTAATATTTTGGAATTTCATTTTAGTGAGTCCACTACTGCTTACTAAGATTCAAAAATGAAGAGAAAGTTGCTCAGTCTTGTCCAACTCTTTGCGACCCCATGGACTACACAATCCATGAAATTCTCCAGGCCAGAATACTGGAGTGGGTAGCCTTTCCCTTCTCCAGGAAATCTTCCCAACCCAGGGATCAAATCCATGTCTCCCACATTGCAGGCGGGTTCTTTACCAGCTGAGCCACCAGAGAAGCCCAGAAAAAAGCTTATTCTAGCGGAAGGTTGCCTTCGAAATAAGTGATACTTTCTAAGTGAAAAACAAGTGATATTTGTTGTTTAGTTGCTCAGTCGTGTCCAACTCTTTTGTCAATCCCCTGGACTGTAGCCTGGCGGGCTCCTCTGTCTATGGGATTTCCCAGGCAAGAATACTGGCGTGGGTTGCCATATCCGCCTCCATAGGATCTTCCCCATCCATGATAGAACTCGTGTAACCAGTGTATGCTGCATTGGCAGCAGATTCTTTGCCACTGAGCCACCTGGGAAGCCAAGACCCTAAATATTGCAAAGATTATGGTGCCTTATCCTCCTTATCATGCATTCGCTTGGTCATTTGTCATTTAACACATACTTATTGATTACCTACAATATGTCAAGCACTGTTCTAGGCTCTGACAGAAAAGCAATCCCCAAAGACAATAACCTCTGCCCATATAAAGTTTATATATTAGCCTAGGAATAATAAATACTGTATCAAAAGTGCTTTGTTCTTTGGAGAAAAATAGAAACTAAGATAAGAGAGATGGGATGCTGGGGCAAGGGATAAGGTTCAGCATTGTAAAGAGGACCTTCCATATGCTTATCAACTTGAAAAGCAAAGAAAGCAAGCCATGTAAACACAGAGGGGAGAGGCTTTCAGGCAAAGGGAGTAACTAGTGCAAAGGCTCTGAGGTAGGGGTGGATCTGCTGTGCTTGAGGAAAAAAAGGGGGTCAGCTTGGCTGGAGTGGAGCAAGGGAGAGAAAGAGTAGTAAGAGTGTGAATAACGGCCAGATTGCACTTGACCTTGTAGTTCAATGTAAGGATTTGCATTTTACTGTGAGTGAAATGTGGAAACTTTGCAGGGTTTTGAGCATAAAAGTCACATAAACAGGACCACACTAGCTGCTGTGCTGAAAATAAGTTGTGAAGTAGTCAAAGGGACTTCCCTGGTGGTCCAGTGGCTAAGACTCCATGCTCCCAATGTAGGAGGCCTGAGTTCGATCCCTCGTCAGGAAAATAGATGCCACATGCCACAACTAAAGATCCCACATGAGGCTTAAGTCATTTCTGTGAATTGCCCACTACAGGTTAACAACATGTTTCAAAACAGAATGCTTGAATTGGGAAATGCTTAAATTTGATGATCTGAAACTAATATGCTAAATATCTTTCAATAAATAAATATAAAGCAATTTGGCAATTGTGTCTGCAAATGCTTTTGCACAGAACATGCAAGAGCTTTTAAAAAATAATGTAATGAGAGTGGAGGCTGAGAGACGGGTTGGAAGGCTATTGTAGTAATTCTTGTGAGAGATGATAATGGATCAAACCAATTCAGTAACAGCAGAAATTGGTGAGAGAAGGTCAGTTTCTGGGTGTATGTTGAAGTTAGAGAAGTCAACGGGACTTCCTGACAGATTGGAATTGACAAGAATATTTTCAATGTTTTAGCCTGATCAACTGAAAGGTTATGGAGCTGCCATCAACAGATAAATCAGACTATGGTGGAGGAGATTTGGAGATGGGGAAAAAAATTGGGCACATTTGAGATTTTTATTTGACATCAAAGTAGAATTTCCAGATAAACAGCTGAATATAGAATTCAGAGAGGAGTTTCAGGCTGGAGATGTTAATTTGAACATTGTCACCAAAGAGATGGTCACGAAATTTGGATGACCCACAACAACACATTCCATAATTTTTGGGAATTTAATTATAACTTGATTAACAACCACTACTCAGTTACCTACTTGCCCCCTCAAAGGTTCAGTCACGCTTGACTCTTTGCAACCCCACCACCTGTAACCTGCCAGGCTCCTTTGTTCATGGAATTTTCCAGGCAAGAATACTGGAGGTGGTTGCCATGTCCTCCTCCGGGGGATCTTCCCAATGTAGGGACCAAACTCGCATCTCTTGCGTCTCCTGCATTGCAGGGGGATTAATTACCACTAGCACCACCCACTCGGTTGCTTCAGTTAGCCTTAAACTGATGACGTGATTTTTTTTATACAATGGAATCTTTTGAACTCCATTTAAAATGTGGACATTTTTCTTGTATTTAAAACTGTAAACCTAGATGACATCAGAGAGGAAGTGCGTGTAGATAAGGAAGTGAGTATAATTGTATCTATATCAACTTGTTGTTGTTCAGTTGCTTAGTCCTGTCCGACTCTTTGTGACCTCACGGACTGCAGCGCGCAGGGCTCCCTGTCCTTCACCATCTCCCAGAGTTTGCCCAAGTTTATGTCCATTGCATCAGTGATGCCGTCCAGCCATCTCATCCTCTGACACCCTCTTCTCCTCCTGCCCTCGATCCTTCCCAGCATCAGGGACTTTCCCAATGAGTTGGCTGTTCTCATCAGATGGCCAATACTGGAGCTTCGGCTTCAGCATCAGTCTTTCCAGTGAATATTCAGGGTTGATCTCCCTTAAGATGGACTGGTTTGATCTCCTTGCTGTCCAAGAGACTTTCAGGACTTTTGGCATCAATTCTTTGGCACTCTGCCTTCTTTACGGTCCAGCTCTCACAACCGTACGTGACCACTGGGAAGACATTAGCCTTGACCATACAGATGACGCCACTCTAATGGCAGAAAACAAAGAGGAACTAAAGAGCCTCTTGATGAGGGTGAAGGAACAGAGTTAAAGAGCCAGCTGAAGACTAAATATTAAAAAAAAAAAACTAAGATTATGGTGTCTAGTCCCATTACTGCATGCTAAATAAAAGGGGGAAAGGTAGAGGTAGTGACAAATTTCCTCTTCTTGGGCTTCAAAATCACTGTGGATGGTGACTGCAGGTGTGAAAGCAGAAGACAGCTGCTTCTTGGCAGGAAAGCAGTGACAAAGCTAGACAGTGTATTGAAAAGCAGAGGCATTATTGTGCCAATAAACGTCCCTATGTCAACTTTATCTACACAAAATAAGGAACAGTTTTACCTATACAAACTCAGGAATAGCTTTATCTACACAAAATAAGGAATAGCTTTATCTACACAAAAGCCCTTAGTAGTTACAACTGATAGTATTTCAAACAAATTTTTAGTAAAAATTCTTAATATACGAGAAATATATTTCTAGACCTCAGGCAACAGTCCATTCCTTTTCGAACATTAGGTAAACAACCTCAAATATTACAATATAAATTGTAAATTCGCGGAAATTGATTTGGTTTCTAATGAGTACGTACTTATGGGGTTCCCAGGTTGGTGCCAGTGCTAAAGAACCCACCTGGCAATGCAGGAGACCAGGTTTGATCCCTAGGTGGGGAAGAGCCCCTGGAGAAGGGAATGGCAACCCACTCCAATATTCTTGTCTGGAGAATCCCATGGACAGAGGAGCCTGGCAGGCTAGGTATGGTCCATAGGGTGGCAGAGTTGGACTCGATTAAGTGACTTAGCACACACGCACAAGTGCATTCTTAGAGTGCCATCTACTGTTTGGTAGTAAGATCATAACATACTAGTGAATTAAGATAAAGAAATAAAATACATGTATCAGTAATCCCTTTCTGGAAATCAGACATTCTGTGTGATAACAGTAATCTGAAAAATATGTCTGAGGAAAAATTACAACTAATGCATTACACATCAAGGCAAAATTCTTACCAATTTTATAAAATGTAACAAAAGCTCACCAAAGCAAATGTGTGTATGTATGAATGCATACACATGTATGAAACAAACTATGTTAGGATATTAATGCTTAAAACATTACTTTCTGATTACCAAACAAATGATTTGGTTATTTAATAAACAACTGTTTTGCATCCAGTAATATTAGTTGCCATATTTTTCAAAAGTCCACAAGTAATTCCAATTTTCTTTGAAATGTAACTTGGCTTTTCCTCTAATCATTTGTTTAATGTGCTATATTTACTATAGAATTATCACTAGAGTGTAACATTAAATGAAAAAGTAAAGTAGAGAAAATTGTGTATAAGCTATAACTTATCTAAGAATGGGGATAAGACATTATGTATTATTATAATATGTATTGTAAACACATTATATACATTTATAATGTGTATTATAAACACATATGTATGTGCTATTTTAAAAACAAGCACATAAACTATTTTTAAAGATTTAAATGCAGTATCCTGTAGAAGGAAGAAGAGATTAGAGCAGAGGAAACAGGAGTAGAAGCAAAGCTTCATTAAATATACTTTGTTTAGTAGATTCACCAACATAACTATACACACTATTATATATGAAAAGGAATTCCAATAAATAAGGTGAAAGGAGTGAAAAATTATGTTGCGTTTTAGTAGTATAAATTAAAAATATTCTTATAGAAACATTCTAAGGAGAGATAAATACGTTCTATGGAGCTGAAGTATAAAAAGCCAAAGTCATTTTTAACTGGAAAATGTTTAAAAGGGGAGGATTTTGAGGGGGTCTGTCTATAAATGTAGACACACTGAGAAGACTAAGGAACACATTTCTGTTGTTAATGTGTGTTACACACACTCTTCTCATCTTTAATAGACAATGACCTGAGTTCAAGTATTATCTTTTAATTTCAAATATCCATGGAACTTAGCAAAATCTAATTTTTTAATTTGTGTTTTAATTGGAGGAAAATGGCTTTAAAATTTTGTGTTGGTTTCTGCTATACAACAACACAAATCAGTCATAGCGATACACATACACCCTCCGTCTTGAGCCTCTCTCCCCTTCGCCCATCCAACCCTTCTAGGTCGTCACAGAGCACCGGCCTGGGCTGCCTGTTAAATGTAGCAACTTCCCAGCAGCTATCTATTTCACACATGATCGTGTGTAGTTGTCGATGCTCCTCTCTCCATTCGTCCCACTCTCTTTTCCCCACTGAGTCCACAAGTCTGTTCTCTATATCTGCGTCTCCATTCCTTCCCTGAAAATAGTTTCATCAATACTGTTTTTTCACATTCCATATGTATACGATATTTGCTTTTCTCTTTCTGACTTACTTCACTCTACATAACAGGCTCTAGGTTCATCCACCTCTCTAGAACTGACTCAAATTTGTTCTTTTTTATGTTGAGTAATAGTCCATTGCATATATGTACCACATCTTCTTTGTCTATTCATCTGTAGATGGACACTTAGGTTGCATCCATGTCCTGGCTATTGTAAATAGTGTTGCCATAAACACTGGGATACGTGTGTCTTTTAGAATTGTTTTCTCAAGGTATATGTGCAGTAGTGGGGTTGCTGGGTCATATGGTAGATTTATTTCTAGTTTTTTAAAGCATCTCCATACTGTTTTCCATTGCGGCTGCATCGGTTTACATTCCCCCCAACAGTGTAGGAGGGTTCCCTTTTCTTCACATCCTCTCTAGCATTTATTGTTTGTAGACTTTTTGATCATGGCCATTCTGACTGGTGTGAGGTGATACCTCATTGTAGTTTTGATTTGCATTTCTCTAATTATTTGGAGAAGGCAATGGCACCCCACTCCAGTACTCTTGCCTGGAAAATCCCATGGACGGAGGAGCCTGGTAGGCTGAAATCCATGGGGTCGTGAAGAGTTGGACACGACTGAGCGACTTCACTTTCATGCATTGGAGAAGGAAATGGCAACCCACTCCAGTGTTGTTGCCTGGAGAATCCCAGGGACAGGGTAGCCTGGTGGGCTGCCGTCTCTGGGGTCACATAGAGTTGGACACTACTGAAGTGACAGCAGGGAATAATTAGTAATGCTGAGCATCTTTTCATGTGTTTATTGGCCATCTGTGTGTCTTCATTGCAGAAATAGCCATTTATATCTTCTTCCCACTTTAGGGGGAGGCTGTTTTTCTGATATTGAGTTGTATGAGCTGCTTATAAGTTTTGGAGACTAGTCCTTTGTCAGTTGTTTTGTTTGCAATTATTTTCTCTCATCCTGAAGATAGTCTTTTAATCGTGTTTATTGTTTCCTTTGCTGTGCAAAATCTTTTAAGTTTCATTAGGTCCCATTTGTTTATTTTTGTTTTTATTTCTGTTACTCTAGGAGGTGGATCAAAGAGGATCTTGCTGTGATTTATGTCAAAGAGTGTACTGCCTCTGTTTTTCTCTAAGAGTTTTGTAGTTTCTGGCCTTACATTTAAGTTTTTAATCTGTTTTGAGTCTATTTTATACTCAACATCTTCTCTCCTTATTCTTTCCTTATTTTTTCTCCCTTTGGAATCAACAGAAAAATATTTTATTCATTCGATAAGATCAATCTGTAGACTCCACTAGGATATAGGTCTGTGTTTTTATGATAGTAGAAGATCATTGTTTACTGTTTTCTCTGTGCTTTATGCACCCCTCATCTATAAGGAAATCATGTTATCATCTTCACTTGCCAACACTTTAATTATTTTACAAATCATTTACAGAACGGTAAATAGTAAACTTTAAAGGTAAGTCAAACTTTAGCAAAGTCAAATGAAGAAATTACAACGCTTCCTCCCTTCCTTTCCTCCATCTTTCTATTTGTTCAGTCACTCAGCAAATATTTACTGAATGCCTGCTACATGCAGGCTCTGGGTTTACAGTGGTGAGCAAACTATGGCTCATGTAATTAAGAATGAATCATAGGAACAGGAACAGCAAGGAGAAGACAGAGACAGAATTACAAGTGGAAGATTCTGGTAATTTTTATTTCTACTCCAACCAGCTCATCTTCAGCCCACATTAATACTCCACTGTGTTAAAGAAACAAGAGGTCTCAAACTCACCTGTGTCCTCTTAGTAGGTAAAGAGAAAGAAGCCTGGGAGGAGGACCAGGGGAAAAGAAATGTAGTCATGACAGTGAAATGAGAACACGTGCTGTACTGTGTCTGTCCCCTCCCGTCCTCTGTAGGGCTAATACCAAAAGGCTGTGTCCTCCTGTAAGGCTCCTGATGCTCTAACTGGAGGTAGTTTTCCCTTTGCGCTTCCCTGGTGGTTCAGATGGTAAAGCGTCTGCCTCCCATGCAGGAGACCTGGATTCAATCCCTGGGACAGGAAGATCCCCTGGAGAAGGAAATGGCAACCCCCTCCAGTACTCTTGCTTGGAAAATTCCATGGATGGAGGAACCTGGTAGGCTATAGCCCATGGGGTTGCAAAGACTCGGAAAGGACTAAACGACTTCTCTTTCCTTTCCCCTTTAAATACTAAGCTCTATTATTTATCCTTTGGTACTCACATTTCTCCACCCACCTTCTGTTAACTCTACTTACACAATGCCCTTCAATAATTCCTTGAAGATAAAAACTGTCTCTTATTCATTCTAGTATCTTCTACATAATAAAATCAATAAATGTTGATTACTTAAATCTTTTTTTTAACTCTAGTCTTAAAAGTTTATTATTTATTTTCTTTTTTATTGAAGTATAGCTGATTTATAATGTGTTAATTTCTGCTGAACAGCAAAGTGATTCAGTTATATTAATACATATATATACAGCCTTTTTTTATAGATTGAATCTTTAAAATCATAATTCATCTGCCTACAACCTAATGTTACACAAATCAAACTGACTTGTTTAGCATCTATTGTCCTTTAAAAGCTTACAATATAAATGCACTCAATTCAAAATTCTGTGTGCGTGTATATACATACACAAAATGCAATCATTTATATTTTATACAAGCATATATATTTCATATGATGAAATGTTCTAGTCTATAAACCACTCCATAGTAGTACCCAAGGGATCATTTCAAATATAAAAAGTCACTTCATGAGTGCTATCAAACAGATCCCATTGAATGAAATAAAATCCTTTTCCAGGTTACTAAGCCGGCTTTCATCTTCAATTCATAAACTTTTATGAGAAAAATAAAAGTTGTGATTAAAAATTCTTTGACTATCTGAAATATAGTAGGAGATAACTACCCCCCACCTCCCCAAAGAGTATGAGGCATACAAAAGAGTACCTGTACTTGAAAGATCAAATCAAAAGCAGACAAAAAGATATAAGATTTGCACAGTTTTGTTCACTGAGAAAACTGAACAATATTAGAAAATCTGTTGTACCATCCAGAAGCTAAATATACACAGTAATCACATTTTGTAATCATCTCTGAGGAAGGCTTCTTAGTAACTTTTCTGCCAACAAGGTCTGTGAATTAAGGTTAGCAAAACTCAAAAGAAAGTGGCAGGTTGCAATGTAGACTGTCAAAGAAGCAGTCCAAATGATGAGAAACACCATAAAACTGTTTAGTGCTAGAACCCAAAGGGTTCACAATGGATTTAGATCACAGTTACAGTGATTCAGATCCTGGCCATGTGAAACAGGTCCCAAATAAATGCTCCCTATAATAGACACTCCCTTGACTTATATCTTTAGCAAGGCAGTAAACATCTAGTTAAGCACAACTTCTGGTTAGGATTTTAAATTTTCATTAATAAAAGATTGCTACAAAGAACTTATAACAGTAGATTAGGATTTAGGTAATAAATTAAGGCAAAATAGAAGTTTATTTCATTCAGAGAAAAGGAATGATAAAGACATCCGAGTGCCCGGGATGAGATTTTTAGTATTTCCTGAGTCTGGTGGAAGGAAAAGTCCTGGGTTAAGATTTTCAGGACATTATTCTTAGGTAAACAACTGACTTTTTTCTCTCATTTCACTCAATTTTGATTTCTTTATGAAAGAATGCATGCTATTATTGTTTCTTAGGATTTCAAGGCAATCTACTGAACAGTTTTTAAATGTCAAATCCTTAGTTATCTTTGTATCATTTGAGTTTCTTCAGTGTTAATCCAGGTCTCTAGTAGCAAATAAAAATAAGTCTATAGTACTACCTTCCATGATGGAGGTAAGATATGACATAATACAATATAGCTTTTATACATAAGTGTATTTACATATACTTTATAAATATAAGTAGCTTTGTAATTTGATTTAGGTAACGTGAATTAAAATATTTTGTATCAGCATGTTAATCAGGCTCTAAGTACTTTCTCATCTTTATACTGCTTAGATAGCCTGTATATATTCTCAGCAGGTACCCACTGAATTAAATTGGTTTCTATTTAAATGTTAAGCAAACGAGACTCTAAATTTATTACCCTTTCTTATATCTGATAATCAGATGATTCACACATATTTTTCCCAGGGGTTTTAAGTGAAGTATGATCTGGCTATGGGATTAAATTCTATATTTCTCTAAGTTTATGTTACTCCATGAATAATATAGGGAATTTGGTCAACTTGCTTTTAATTTTGTATCCCATAAAATTGTTATTGTCAACGACATGAGAATTTTATGATATTCAAGACTTTGAGATTATGTATAAAAAAATAAAAAACAAAAGTATACAGATATGGTTATTAAACCCAAATCTTTGAAGTCTTGACCTTTATCATAGTATTTTATAAAGCCAACATGCTCACATATAGCAACACAAAATACCTTCTGAAAATACTACTTTGATACTAAAATATTTTAACTTCAAAAATTTGACAATAAAGATTGGTTTTTATGCAACTTTCTGGTATAGTGATAAGCAATTATTAAAGTTATTAGCATTATTCATTAGTTACTTGCATATTCAATTAAAGGAGATATTTTATTATCATGGGTCTAAGTAAGTCAAGATTAAATAGACCAGAGAGAACAAACTTTTCCCAAGTAATTCAGTGCTTTTTTATGACCCACTGGGTTTTTTGTTGTTCAGTTGCTCAGTCATGTCCAACTCTTTGTGACCACCGGACTGTAGCAAGCCAGGCTTCCCTGTCCTTCACTATCTCCTGGAGTTTGCTCAAACTCATGTCCATTGAGTCCATGATGCCATGTAACCATCTCATCCTCCATCACCCCCTTTTCCTCCTACCCTCAATATTTCCCAGCATCAGGATCTCCACCAGCTTTAGAGAGTCTTAAAACTTGAAACAAGTAGTTTTGTATCTACCTAAACACATGAGGCAACTTTCTTTCAAGTATATTAAGAGACTTGACCAAGTCATCAACACTGGATGAGTTAAGAGCAAGAACAATGTATTGAATTGACATTAAGGTAATGAAGTAAAGAATAAAGCCCATAATACGTAGACATTATGCCTCTCATTAACATCTTGGAAAGCTCAAGAGAAATTAAAAATCTAAAAATTGTAATAGAACAAAACACATCATTTAATAATTAATTGCTGCAATTTGAGCTGATGAACCTCCAAAGAAGGCAGAATTCCTCACAAAACAAGATAAACAACAAAAACCTGGACTTTGGTTTACAGAAAATACTGCAAAATGTTGGTGTGATCATAAAGGCGAGTTTACCTCATCAAACTTTTAAGGCAGAAAGAAAATTATAGACTTAGCTCCCCTGCTCTGTTCCCCTCCCCCCACCATTGTCTTCTCAGCCACAAGAAACCTTTCCCTGTCAGCTGCCCAGAAGCCAGTTCACCCCTGTGGAAATGGAGATTTTCTACTACTAAGACCAGTTCAGAGACCTGGGGATAAGCTGAAGCTAAAATATTTTTTCCCTAGATTTTTACCACTTTCACATAATTCCAGCCATCACCTCGGACCACCAGACCTGGACTGGTGCTGTCAATTGTCCTCCTTTCAGGAAGGGACTTTGCAGCTCTTTGGCTCAATGCAAGCCTGATGGAAGCCGTGTGTGTGTGTGTGTGTGTGTGTGTGTGTGTGTGTGTGAGAGAGAGAGAGAGAGAGAGAGAGAGAGAGAGAGATCTCCATCCATTAGACACATATCTGTTAGCATATCTCGTGTGCATGTGTGCGTGTGCTCCGAAACTTCAGTTGTGTCTAACTCTTTGCAACCTTATAGACTGTAGCCCTCCAGGCTCCTCTGTCCACGAGATTCTCCAGGCAAGAATACTGGAGTGGGTTGTCATGCCCTTCTCCAGGGGATCTTCCCAACCCAGGGATTGAACCTGCATCTCTTACGTCTCTTGCATTGGCGGGTGGGTTCTTTACCACTAGCACCACCTGGGAAGCCCATTAACATACATTGTTTAAATTCATATCAAGGAACAACGTCCACTATGCATCACCTATGTTATATGATGTGAGTAATATAAGCTGAGAAGGCATGGCTCCTGTACTTCGGGAGCTCAGAGGAATGCAAAAGGCAAATACAGGCACAGCATAAAATGATGTGTGTAACAAATAGGTTAAAAAATTTTATAACAGTGTGGGAAAGGAGAGATTATTTGCAAATGGATTTTGAAAGGGCTTTTTTAAGCATAATGTCTTGGAAAACAGCCGAAACATTAGCAAATTAAGATGAAGAAGTATACTTACCGGGTAAAGGAACAAAGATAAACACAGTTATGATAATGATGAAGAATGGTCTTAAGAAACAACACCTAATTTTATGTTGGTAGAGAGTTCAGATGTCAATTTACAGAAGGTTAAAGAGATTATTCCATTTATATTGGTGAACCATGGAGAGTTTTGAGGAAGGGAATACCATAACAGGATGTATTTAAGGATGTTAACTCTGGACAGTGAGTAGCTGAATTGACGATGGATAAGACAACCAAGGGGCTTCCCAGGTGGTGCTACTGGCAAAGAACCCACCTGCCAGTGCAGGTAGATGTAAGAGACATGGGTTTGATCCCTGGGTCAGAAAGATTTTCCTTAGAGGAGGGCATGGAAACCCACTCCAGTATTCTTCTGGACAGTTCCATGGACAGAGGTGCCTGGCAGGCTACAGTTCATGGGTCGCAAAGAGTTGGACATGGCAGAAGAGACTAAACATGCACCCAAGACAGCCAAGAATAGCAGTCTGCAGAATCCAGGTGTAGGGTCCAAAGCAAAGTGATATCAGCAGAAGTAAAAAGAAGATTAGATTGGAGGTACTTTGAACACAGGATGGACAAAATAAAGTACAAATATGATTCTAAAATTTTCAACTAAATTGCTTGAGAGGAAGAATTCTGATGCCATTGACCAAGATCAAGAACAGCAAAGTATGAAAGTGGAAGAAAGTAAAAGTGGCTCAGTCATGTCTGACTCTTTGGGACCCCATGGACTATATAGTCCATGGAATTCTCCAGGCTAGAATACTGGAGTGGGTAGCCTTTCCCTTCTCCAGGGGATCTTCCCAACCCAGGGATTGAACTCAGGTCTCCCGCATTGCAAGAGGATTCTTTACCAGCTGAGTCACCAGGGAAGCCCCATCAAAGTATAGAGAAGGACAATGATAATACGAGTTCCTGAGGAATACCCATGTGAAGTTAACAATAGGAAAAGGAGAAGATAATCAGGACAGAAACCAGGGTAGAGATGAAAATTTAATTGTAATTCATTCAGATGAAACTGAGCAAACGATAACTACAAAAGAAGAATGTAACATATATACAAGAGACTGTTACTCAGCCATTAAAAAGAATGAAATAATGCCATTCATAGCAACGTGAATGGACCTAGAGATTGTCATACAGGGTGAAGTAGGCCAGACAGAGAAGGAGAAATATCGTATGCAATCCCTTATATGTGAAACCTATAAAGAAATGAAATAGATGAGCTTGTTTACAAAACAGACCCACAGGCTTAGAGAACAAATCTACAGTTACCACGGGGGAAAGATGGGAGGAAAGGATATTTAGGGAGTTTAAGATCGACATACACACTGCTTTATTTTAAATGGATATCCAACAAGGACTACTGTGTAGCACAGGGAACTCTGTTTAATGTTATGCGATAGCCTGCATGAGAGGAGAATTTGGGGGAGAATGGATACGTGTATATGTGTGGCTGAGTCCCTTTACTGTCCACCTGAAACTATCACAACATTGTTAATTGGCTACACTCCAATATAAAAGAAGAAGTTAAAAAAAGAAGAATGTAAAGAGAAAACAAGAGTAAAAAAAAAAAAGGATAAAAAAGTGTTCAAATTTAAGCTAGACCTTTCTTGTTTCCAAAGCTGGCATTTCTGCCTTCTCTTTATGGAAATCATCCAAAAGCAGTAAGGAAAAAGAGAAATATAAACACTGAAGTTGCTTTTGGCAAAATTAGAAGAGAGTTGAAACGCCAAACCAGAAAATAGGTGAAAGGGCTTTCAAAAGCAATAAGGGTCAAGCAGAAAAATGCCCACAAAAAAGTGCAGGTTGGGGGGGCTGCTGTAACTGTATAACTTAGAAGATCCAGAGTAAAAGTACATATGCCGAAGCAGAAGTGTACACATTAAGTACAAAATCTTATATCCCAGTCTACAACAGTAGGAGGAATGTTGCGTGTGTGCTCGGCCGTGTCCAACTCTTTGTGACTCCATGGACTGTAGATCGCCAGGCTCTTCTGTCTACAGGATTTCCCAGGCAAGAATACTGGAGTGGGTTGCCATTTCCCCCTCCAAGGTATCTTCCCAATCCAGGGACCAAACCAGTGTCTCTTACATCTCCTACACCGGCAGGCAGGCTCTTTACCACTAGTGCCACCTGGGGAGCAATGCATCAACTGTAGGAACTTAGTTTGGTTCTCAATGAAGTAGTTTGTCTCCATAATAGTGGAAGAAAGATTTTCCCTTGCTAAACAGTTGAACTTTGTGGTTGTCTATCCAGCTGTTCTGCCACAAAGCCTAGGTCCTTCCACAAAGCCTAGGTTCTTCCACAAAGTGTAGGTCCTTCCACAAAGTGTAGGTTCTTCTGCGCTCTCCCAAATTCCTGCAAATAGCTAGATGAAATGACCTGTTTCATAAATGACATGCTTGATAAATTTTAAAAAGGAAATCTGTTCAGGATCCACTTAAAGATATTAGAAGGAGAGGAGGGAAAGGAGAAGAAGAAAAAAAACAGGGAAAAAATCAACTGACAAATTAGGGACACTCACTAAAATTATGTCACCAAGGAAGAAATTTAAATTATCACCAGATAATATAAATAAGAAAAGTCTAAGTTAGTGGTTGCCTCTATGAATTAAGAATAAGGAGCAGAGATCAAGCAGTTCAACAAAGATTTTGTGAGGAACTAGAAATAAAATATAAGCAGGGAGAAATAAGAGAAAATATTAAATCATTCACAGAACAAAAGTGAGTTGGAAGTGGACCTTCCCTGGAGGTGCAGTGGTTAAGACTCCACACTTCCACCGCAGGGGGTGCAGGTTCAATCTCTGGTCAGGGAACTAAGATCCCATATGCCTCACAGTGTGGACAAAAAAAAAAAAAAAAATGAGTTGGAAGAAGCACAAGAGAAAATAGGTACTGCTGAAAATACGTAAGGAGCATGCATATGTGCTCAGTTGCTCAGTCGTCTGACTCTTTGCTACCCCATGGATGGTAGCCCACCAGTCTTCTCAGTCCATGGGATTCTCCAGGCAAGAACAATGGAGTGAGTTGCCATTTCCTTCTCCAGGGGGTCTTCCCAATGATACACACAATGAACTGATGCCTCCTGCAGTGGCAGGCAGATTCTTCTACCATTGAGTGACCTGGGAAGCCCAGAAGATAAAAAATAAGGTGAGCCCACAAAATGAAATAAAATGAAGAGTTAAAATGATGAGAGAAAAATAAAGAAAAAGGACAATAGTCAGGCAATACACATATCATTGAAATTCCCATCTAAAATAAAACTTTAAGAACATAACATGTATTTGAAGATATATTATTCAAGAAAACTGTCCCAAAATAATAGACACGAATCTTTTCAGGAAAATTTGATCCAGAGCAGTCAACATCATGAAACAGACAGATAAAATTTCTGGATTTCAAATAAGCTTTAGGAATGCAGATATATGTAAAAACAGAATTAAAACTAGTTCCCCCAAAAATGTTTCAAAAAAGTAGCAAAGGAGGGATCATTTCCCAACTTGTTCTATGCAGCCAGTTTCACTCTGATACCAAAGCCAGACAAAGATATCACAAGGAAACTAGAGATCAGTATTCCTCATGAATAGTCACGCAACAGTCTTCAACAAAATACTGATATGTTGGTTTTCTCTTGCTACTGTAACAAATTACCCAGATTTGCTGCTTTAGAACAAGAGAAATTTATTCTTTTGGAGTGCTGAAAGCCAAGGAATGTGGCTGTTGTCACTCCAACCTCTTTCTCCATGGTCACATTGCCTTCTCTTATTCTATCTTTAATTTCCTTCTGCCACCCTCTTAAAGGGACTTCCCAAGGTGGCTTAGGGGAGACACAGGTTTGATCCCTCAGTCAGGAAGATGCCCTGGAGGAGGAAATGGCACCCCACTCCAATATTCTTGCCTGGGAAATCCCATGGAGAGAGGAGCCTGGTGGGCTACAGTCCATGGAGTTGTAAAGAGCTGGACATGGCTTATCAACTAAACGACAGCAACTACCTTAAAGGACACCTGTGATTGCATATGGGGCCTGTCTAGATAGTCCAGGATAATCTCCCCTTAATTTAATCACATTTTCAAAATCTTTGCCATGTAAGGTAACAGTCACAGATTCCACCCAGGAATTATGATATGTGTATCTTTTCAATTCAGTTCAGTTCAGTTCAGTCACTCAGTTGTGTCTGACTCTTTGTGACCCCATGGACTGCAGCACACCATGTATCTTTTGGAAAGCCATTATACATAGCCTACCACAAGTAAGATCCCAAGTCTAGCAATATAAAAAGGATTATATACCAGGACTGGTGAGAGCTATCTTAGAAATGCAAGGTGGTTCAACATTCCCTCCTAAAATCAATCGACGTAATACACTGTATTAATTGATGCAGAAATGGTATTTGAAGAAAATCCAGCACCTTTTCATGATAAAAACACACAAGATATTAGGAATAGGAGTAGACTTCCTTAACCTGAAGGAAGGAAGGACTCAAATGGACATCTATGAAAGAGACACAGGTAACACCATACTTAATTGTGAAAGAGTAATATCTTTCCTACTAAGATGACACAAGAATGTTGACTCTCACCACTTCTATTCAATCTGAAGGTTCTGGCCAGGGCAGTTAGTCAGGTAAAGGAAAGAAAAGTCACCATATTGGAAAAAAATTAGTAAAATTCATAGAAGATGACAAAATCATGTATTTAGAAAATCCAAAAGAATCCATTAAAAAAACTATTATGGCTAATAAGTTCAATAAAGTTGCTTGAGGATTAAGATTATGACTTTACTCTGAAGTTTACATATAATTCTTCTTTCAGGTGCTATAATCCTGTGCAATTTTTTAAAAGGTTGGCTCGGATGCAATTCAAGGAAATTTTCTTCTATTTGTTCTATCACACATGATTTCACCGCTGCTCACAGACCATCTCCTGCAGTTACAAAATCTAAAGCAGAAAACCTCAGTCCATTGAATGGCCTCCTCCACTCCTGCAGTAAATGTCAACATTCTAGGGTGTTTATGTAATGTCAAAAAATAAGGGTGAAACATCTGGTCTTGGTCATTATTGTCAGTCTATTTTAGCAGCTGCTGCCAAGATGTGCATTTTAATCAGGTGGTGGGTCTGTGCAGGTCACCACTGTACTCTGTCATGACTATATGAGCAATGGGCTAGAAGCCTGGCTAGATCTGATACATATAATCTCTCTTTGCTACTTCCGTTGTTCTTCTCTGGAGACACAAGACTTGGTGAGATCAAAGCCCTTCCTCTCTGGGTTACTGACCAGTACACTGAAAATCAATGGCTGTACCCTGTGTTACGCTAGGAGTGAAACTATGTTGGTGTCTCAGGATGCTCTGTCTACATGTACCTCCTATAGAAGTTGTCTGCCCCTCCTACACCATGCAATGGCAGGGCCCAGCTGAGGGTCTTACTTTTTACCAGTCTCTGGTAAAGGAAGACGGCACTGATCTTTTCCGTTTTATTTTATTTATTTATTTTTAATTGAGATATAATGGACAGAAATCATTGTGTAAGCTTAAGGCATACGCTTGTTGACTTGATACATTTTTGTGTATCATCATAGCTTAGTCAGCACCTCTATCATGTCACATGATTATCATTTCATTTTTTAAGTAAAATAGTACCACTTCCTTTTTTAACATATTAATTTTTAATTAATTAATTTGGTTGCATCACATCTTAGTTGTGACACATGGGATCTTCATCGCAGTGCATTGACTTTCTAGTTGTAGCACATGGGCTTAGTTGCCTGGTAGCATATGGGATCTCAGTTCCCTGACCAGGGATTGAACTTGAGTCCCCTACACTGGAAGGCATATTCTTAACCACTGGACCATCAGGAAGTCTCAATCATTTCTTTTTTATGATGAGGATATTTAAGATCTAGTATTTTTGAATACAATCAGTGGGCAGTGCATTAGATCTCTAGAACCTATTCATTTTCTAGTTGCAAATTTGTACATATACACAGCATCTCCCCGATTCCCCATCCAATCTTTCTGCTTTTAGAGTCTTCAAGCTTATCTGGTGATTTTTCTTCCTTCTCTCTATTGGTAGAGCCATTCTGAACAAAATTGTGTAGGTGAAGAAATAAGAAATTATTTCACATAGGACATTTAAACTATATACACAAAGCAAAGCTGCATTCACACATGCATGTGTAGCTGAGGACACAGATGAAACACATTAGAATAAGTGTAACGGTAAAGGAGAGAGTAAATGGAGATCAGGAATAAAAGGAGACAAAGTAGAAGACAGGCCTCTCACAGATGGACAGTAATAGAAAACAATGAAGAGAAGATTGTAATCTCAAATATCAGCACATAAATTTAGGAAACAAAACACCTTCTGCCCAAAGATTGTAAGGACAGTCAACTTATACAGAGAAAGTTCAGTTCAGTCGCTCAGTCATGTCTGACTCTTTGAGACCCCATGAATCACAGCACATCAGGCCTCCCTGTCCATCACCAACTCCCGGAGTTTACCCAAACTCATGTCCATTGAGTCAGTGATGCCATCTAACTATCTCATCCTCTTTCATCCCCTTCTCCTCCTGCCTTCAATCTTTCCCAACATCACACATCAGTATTTTTCAAATACGAACAATATATTAAAAATAGTGAAGTCAAGTCACTCAGTTCTGTCCGACTCTTTGCTACCCCGTGGAGTATAGCCCACCAGGCTCCTCTGTCTATGGGATTTTCCAGGCAAGAATACTGGAGTGGGTTGCCATTTCCTTCTCCAGGGGATCTTCCCAACCCAGGGATTGAACCCAGTTCTCCCACATTGCAGGCATATGCTTTAACCTCTGAGCCACCAGGGATACTATTAAAAATAGTATCCTGCTACAAATATTTATTTACACATATTTTTATCTGGGCTTTAGGAGGACATTGTAAGTTTCCCCATTTTCCCCATTTCCTGGACTTTCAAATGTATTTCAGATCAATCTTATATAGATACTTGTCATTCCTCTTTATGTTTGAAGATGCAAAGGTTGAATTTAAAATGACTGCTTCAGTATTTCATTTTTTCCATTGTTAGACCTAAAACACATTTTATTAGTATGATAATATTATAAATGCAAGGAATGGAAGCGGCAAGGCATTGCATGTGAAAATAAATGCATGAACATGATGACTAAATACATGAAGATAGATGACACTTTCTATTCTATACTTTATTCCCCATATGTCATATTTAATAATTTACCTCTCCATTCTCCTCCGAAAAATGTTAAGGTTTTCTTCTGTTGGAGCTCTGTGGGCTTTTTAAAAGTTATATAACCCACTGCAATGATTAGGAAATTGATTCAGCTCAGAACACACCCTCAGCAAATATTTGTTGGGTGCAGAGATGAATGGCTCATGAATATGGTACCGCCAACAACACATATAGTGAAAACCTGAGTTAAGTCCTTGTATATTCTGTTCTCCCATCTAAAAGAGAAAGTTAAATCTTCAAAAAATGAATTTCAGTATCATTCCCCTTTTCTTGTCCACATTCCAAGCCTACTGGGTAACACAGAGCTATTTGATCTCATAGACAAGAAAGTCGAGTTCATGGTACAGGTGACATTTGTAAGTAAAAAGGAAAGTGAGAAAAGGAGCTCCTGTATTTATATAACTCTGTAAACAAAAAAGAAAAAGTAGCCAGAGTCTATAGTAACCAGGTTTGTGCTTGTGCTCTGTCCCTTAAGTCGTGTCCAACTCTTTGCGACCCCATGGACTGTAATCTGCCAGGCTCCTCTGTCCAAGGGATTCTCCAGGCAGGAATATTGGAGTAAGTTTCCATTTCCTTCTCCAGAGGATCTTCCTGGCCCAGGTTACTGAAAAGGCAAATCATTTTTTTTCTTTTTTTTTATTTAAATTTATTTATTTTAATTGGAGGCGAATTACTTTACAATATTGTATTGGTTTTGCCATACATCAACATGAATCCACCACAGGTGTACACATGCTCCCCATCCTGAACCCCCTCCCACCTCCCTCCCTGTACCATCCCTCTGGGTCATCCCAGTGCACCAGCCCCAAGCATCCTGTATCCTGCATCGAACCTGGACTGGCAATTCATTTCTTATATGATATTATACATGTTTCAATGGCAAAGGCAAATCATTTTGATGTGTTTCAAGCCCTTGTGTTTTTAGAGGTCACTAAACAAATTCTCCAGAGTAATGTTTAAGAGCACAGACTGTGGAGCCAAGTTGTTGGATTCAACCCCTGACTACACCCCACTTAACTAGCTTACTGGCAATTTCCCTTCCATGTATCTTGCTTTCCATGAATAGTTCCAGAATCAAATATGGAGCTGAGTTAATAAAAACATGTCGATGGCCAATGTATGTACCTATTTCTTATTATTGTTTTGAGGATTAAATGAATTAATCCAGGTCAGGTGCCCTTGGACTAGTGCCTGGCACAGAGCAAGGTGTTGCATAAGGGATTCATTGTTATTATTAAGGTGGATATGTTTTATCTCCAGGGCCCAGCAGTAGTGCTTCTAAAGGTCTTCTAAGTAAGGACTGACTTCCACTCCTCAGTGTTGAGTACTAGCAGGTGGGATTAGGGGAGGCCACTGGACAGGCTGCTGGCAGTGAGGGGGCACAGTCACCCCCCAGTCTTCTCCTCTAGATTATAACTGGTGGACTAGGTGGAGTATTTTTCTTTAAATAAACTTTTTATTTTGGAGTAACTGTAGATTGACCACAAAGCTGCAAAGACAATACAGAGAGTTCCTGAGGAGCCCCTCACACAGCCTCCCCTCTCCCCGTGGGCATCTTGTGTTATACTGGTGTTTGTCACAACTCGGGACGCAATGTCAGTCTGTTTCTGTGACCTACTCCCTCGGTCACCCTATCTTCTGATTTTACCTGTTGTTCCCTAACTCCTTCCTTTGTTTCAGGACCCCCCCAGGATGCCGAGTTACACTTAGTTTTCACATCTCCTCTGCAATCTCTGGTCTGTGGAGGCTTTTCAGACTTTTCTTGTCTCCCGTGACTTTGATGTTTTTGAAGAGTGCAGATTGGGTATTCTGTGAACTGTTCCTGTTTGGTTTTGTCTCATAGACTGGGACTTGGAGAAGGAAATGGCAACCCACTCCAGTATTCTTGCCTAGAGAATCCTGTGGAAGGAGGAGCCTGGTGGGCTGCTGTCCATAGGGTCGCACAGAGTCGGACACGACTGAAGCGACTTAACAGTAGCAGCAAACAAATTCTCCAGCCCATGGGGATGGGGCCACCTAGTGGTCAAGAACTTTAATTTTTGTGGTTTCTGAATGCATTCCACCTGTAAAACGCCTGCTACAAGAATCCTGCCTTCATCCTGGAAACGCTACAGATAAATCTTGGGAATTAGTTGGACTATATTTATCAGGAGTACTAAAACTGATGTTTTCCAAGTTTCTCCAGGCCATATAGATGAAGTAACAGAAATGATAATAATTCAAACTGTCTGGCTTTCCCTGCACCTTTAAGAGCTCATCCTTCCATCAGTGTCCATCAAGTCTTTCTAGGAGTCTTCAGGGATGTCTAAAATTTCTTCAAACAAGTTGTACCCTATCAGTGACACTGCTGGTTCTCCTGGCACGGTCTCCTCCAGCCCTACTCCCCGCCCCCCAATCATGGACTCTGAGGCTTTTCTCTATCTGCCGGTAGCACCCTCTTAGCCTAAGAGCAGTGCTAGCCCTCACTTGCCCTGCTCTGTATCATACTCTCTCAGCCAGAGCCCTAAGCATGACTGCTTTTGCCCTCATCCCTCAAACTCTCTTCATGAGGACAGCTCCTTCATCTTCTACAACTTCTACAACTTCTACAACTTCTACAACTCTTTCCCAGAGGCCGACCCAGAGGACTTGGCACAGGACAGACACCACACTGCCCTCTGCTTTTCCACTGTTGCCCAAATACTCTGTATTAGTCTCCTATGGGTACTGAAACAAATTTGGCTTCCCTGGTGGCTCAGATGGTAAAGAATCTGCCTGTAACACAGGAGACCTGGATTTGATCCCTGGGTTGGGAAGATCCCCTGGAGAAGGGAATGTCAACCCACTCCAGTATTCTTGCCTGAAGAATCCCATGGACAGAGGAGCCTGATGGGCTACAGTCCATGGGGTCACAAAGAGTCGGACACAATTGAGCGACCAACACACACACTGTAACAAATTACTTTAAATTTAGTGCCTTCAAACAACTAAAATGTATTGGCTTACTGTTCTAGAGGTCAAAAGTCCAAAATCAGTTTCACTGGGCTAAGGTCAAGGCATCTACAAGTCTTCAGTCCTTCTCAACGTTCTATGGGAGAACTCTTGCCTCTTCCAGGTTTTAGAGCCTGCTTTCTTTCCCTGGTTCATGGTCCCTTCCTCTGTCCTCATCTCCTCTCGGACTTCTGCTTCTGTTCTCACATCTTCTCCCTCTGACTTTGACATGCCTGTCTTCTTGTAAGAACTATCCTAAGTTGTTGGAGATTAATCCAGGATAGCCTCCTCATCTCAAAATGTTTAACTTAATTTCACATGCAAGTCCCCTTTTACCGTGTATCTCATTCACAGGTCCTGGGGGATAGGATTTGGACATCTTTGGGAAGCTGCTATTCAGCCTCCTTTATCTTCCTTCACTAAAACACATGTGCTTTAATGAGAACAAAGATAACTGAGCCCTTCATGACTCATCATTATTTTTGCCAACCATTCACCAAGATGACTAAGTTTGGAATCAAACTAATAATAATTGTAATATAAGTATCACTTGTTGCTTCTTGGCCTTTTGGTAAGATCAAATGAAGAAACACTTGTTTATAGATCCTCAAAGTCCTTGTACTTCAAGATTTCAATAAAATTTTCTCATACTCCCATAGGATGTATAGCTGGATATCCATTATCCCTCTGTATTTCTCTGCAGACTTCTGGGATTCTTCCACTTCTCCTACTCATCTCTACTTCATTTTTTTTCTGAAGTATAGTTGATTTGCAGTGTTGCATTAGTTTTAGGTGTATAGCATGGTGACTCAGTTGTGTGTGTATTCAGTCACTCAGTCACGTCCGACTGTGACCCCATGGACCACAGGCTCTTCAGTCCATGGAATTTTCCAGGCAAGAATACTGGAGTGGATTGCCATTCTCTTCTCCAGAGGATCTTTTCAACCCAGGGATAGAAGCTGGGTTGCCCACATTGCAGGCAGATTCTTTGCCGTGTAAGCCACCAGGGAAGCCCACAGTGTAGCATAGCAAACATCTTAAAATTGCTCTAATCCCAGCACATCCACACCAGGTGCTTCACTTTTCCACCTTTTAAACCCAAAGAGCTTCTCAAGGCATTAAAAAATAAAAAGTTCAGTTGTCCTCTGATGAAATACGAAATATTGTACCAACTCATAAACTAACATTTTTTTCTCTAATACCTAACTATTTCATTAATTCCACTCATTGGTCCCTTATATGATGTGCTAATCATTGTGCTAAATGCTTTTTATGCATTATTCCTTAATCTTCAAAACGATCTGGTGATGTGGCCATTATGAGATAGATGAGAAAATTCAGACTCACAAAGGCTAAGCTATTTGTCAAGGTCAATCAACTAATAAGCGATAAAGGGAAAATCTGAACACAGAGACTATTGAGCACAAGGCATGCATAGGAGACACTGTGTCTTCTTTCAACCCAGTGCAAAAATCTTTGTATCACTTTGTGGCAGTTGGAGAAATGGGCAGAATGATAACTAGGGTACTCTGATACTTCTGGCTTCCTCCAGGGTCACAGACTCCCAAACACTTAAAAAGAGCTGTGCTGGCCAGACCCATGGCCACACTGGCAGGAGCAGTGCATGTGATCAGGACACTGGGCAACTTTGTGACATCCTCTGTAGATGACTCATCTCCTTCTACAGCCTCTTTTTTTCCCACCACAAGCTCCTTCAGGAATGGGGCTGGACCTCCAAGTGGGGCCCTATTTCTTTGGTCCTGTGTAACCTGGGACTGGGAGCTGTCTTCTGCTCAAGGCAACATCCGGGGACAAAGATCTGATCAGGTGATTCCCCTTTTTTATCCTCTGATCAAGGGACCACCCTGTGTTTCTACTTGCTATGTGGCTCCTTTTAAGATATCTTCTTCCCACCCATTTCCAGCTGTAGGGCCCCTGTACCAAGGGAACTGTGGACTTTTCTACCAGCTTCCTTTCAGGAAGTAGTTTATGAGGGCACCTGATGATACCAGCACCACTCACTCCTAAGATCTCATGGTTTCCATAGGTTTTCCACAATTGTAGCCAAGAACTCCATTTGTATAAAAGATTAGGCACACTGCAAAAACATCTGTCACCAGATCCTATTTATTCTGGAACTGGATGCCCTCTCTGTGCTTCCCTTTCCCCATCAAGTCAAACTTTAACTACTAAATCATTCAAGATGGGTTCTCATCACATAAGGGTTCAGAACCCAGATTCTAGAGTTCAAGATTATACATTCAACCTTTAGACCATGAAATTTTTGACCCTTGCTTTACATCCTTGGATATGCTCCAGTGTCTCCTGGTTTATAGTCTATAGGAACTTGAATAGAATTTGTATCCTGCTGGTTTGTGCAAATTATATAAATTTTAATTATGTTGAAATGGTTCATAGTGCTTTTCAGGTCTACTATATCCTTCCATTATCCCATCTATTCCATCTATTAATTATTGAGAGCTTGACATTGAAACTCCAACTAAAAGTCTTAATTTATCTACTTAAAAAATAATTGTAATATACAGTGAAACTATATGTAACTTTGTTCTGTATTTTCTAAGTTTTTTGTAAATGTGTTATCATACTTTCATAATTTAAAAAGTAAAAAGGAAAGAAGAAAAAAAAAGATTCTGTATTCAAATCTCATCCTGAGCACTTGCTAATCCTGGGGTTTTGAAGAGCACTTAAAGTTCCTTAAAAAGCCAAACAGGGCTCAGTTTTCTTATCTACCATTGGAGATGATTTTAAGAGTTGAGGGTCCAGGTTAAAAAAATAAAAGGGTTAGGGTTGTCATGACCATACCAGACCACCTTACCTGCCTCCTGAGAAATCTGTATGCAGGTCAAGAAGCAACAGTTAGAACCAGACATGGAACAACAGACTGATTCCAAATTGAGAAAGTAGTACATCAAGGCTGTATATAGTCACCCCACTTATTTAACTTATATGCAGAGTACATCATGTGAAATGCCAGGCTGGATGAAGCGCAAGCTGGAATCAAGATTGCCAGAAGAAATATCAATAACCTCAGATATGCAGATGACACCACCCTTATGGCAGAAAGTGAAGAGCAACTGAAGAGCCTTTTGATGAAAGTGAAAGAAAAGAGTGAAAAACCTGGCTTAAAGCTCAACATTCAGAAAACTAAGATCATAGCATTCGGTCCCACCACTTCATGGATAATAGATGGGGAAACAATGGAAACAGTGACAGACTTTATTTTCTTGGGCTCCAAAATCACTGCAGATGGTGACTACAGCCATGAAATTAAAAGACACTTGCTCCTTGGAAGGAAAGCTATGACCAACTTAGACAGCATATTAAAAAGCAGAGACATTACTTTGCTGACTGAGAGAGTCATTTCCTAGGCAGGTTGATAAGGAGTCTAGGGCTCCCCAAGGAGAGAGGGGTCTGGAATTCTCAAGGAAGAAAGTTCAAACTTTTTTTCCTTCTCTACATTCCTTATGATTATACAACAATAATGTATCCTGCCTGAGGACAGTCTCTGGATTAAGGATAGTCTCTGGATTAAACCTTCTGGCTAATTCTGTTATCTTAAAAGGTAAATTATGGGAGTAGGTCTGGTGAGGTCTTTACAATCTCCAGACATTCTTCGGATCCATTGGAGAGTATATAACTTCATTGCTAACACTAGCAAGGGGGTACTCTTTCTGCCCCCTTCTCATGCCTATGTCAGAAGCTTTCTCTATCTCCTTTATACTTTACTAAAACTTTATTACACAAAAGCTCTGAGTGATCAAGCCTCGTCTCTGGCCCCGGATTGAATTCTTCTCCTCTGGGGGCCAAGAATCCCGGTGTCTTCGTGTGATTCAACAACAACCTTTCACTGATAAAAGTCCCTCTAGTCAAAGCTATGGTTTTTCCAGTAGTCATGTATGGATGTGAGAGTTGGACTATAAAGAAAGCTGAGCACCTAAGCATTGATGCTTTTGAACTGTGGTGTTGGAGAAGACTCTTGAGAGTCCCTTGGACTGCAAGGAGATCCAACCAGTCCATCCTAAAGGAGATCAGTCCTGAATATTCATTGGAAGGACTGATGCTGAAGCTGAAACTCCAATAATTTGGCCACGTGATGGGAAGAACTGACTCATTTGAAAAGACCCTGATACTGGGAAAGATTGAAGGCAGGAGGAGAAGGGGACAACAGAGGATGAGATGGTTGGATTGCATGAGTTTGAATAAGCTCAAACCAACTCAATGGACATGAGTTTGAGTAAGCTCTGGGAGTTGGTGATGCACAGGGAAGCCTGGTGTGCTGCAGTGCATGGGGGTCTCAAAGAGTCGGACACGACTGAGCAACTGAACTGAACTGAAGGGTTGTCAAGAACCTGAAATGAGATAACACATGTAAAGACTCAGCAGTCTGCCTGGCACCAAGTTCTCCAAAAATAACTGTACTTATTAATAACTACAATTATGAATACATCCTTCTGTGCTGTGCTAAGTCGCCTCAGCTGTGTCTGATTCTTTGTGACTCCATGGACTATACCCACCAGGCTCCTCTGTCCACAGAATTCTCCATGCAGGAATACTGGAGTGAGTTGTCATGCCCTCCTTCAGGGCATCTTCCCAACCCAGGGATTGAACCCACGTCTCTTATGTCTCCTGCACTGGCAGGCTGGTTCTTTACCACTGTCCTTCTAAAAAACGGTCATTCTCTATTAACATCAAAAAAGTGGTGGAAATTTTTCATTCACCACATTGCACAGTATTATTCCAGAAACATTCTCCGTTCAGGATCTTCTCTGGTTGCTGTTGTTGTTCTTGCCTTAAATCTAGTCTTTGAGGGGTTGGGTCCACAGCTTCATGGAACATAAAACCTTGGTATCTTTCCGACCCTTCTCGTGCCCCTGCCTTGGCATCCTCAGTAACAGTGGATGGCTCCCTTGGCAGTTACAATTTACCTGCTTCCCTCCAAACAAGTCATAGAACCATGGTTTTGTTTGCCTGTAAAAAGCTGATACATTGCTTAGCAGACCTTATCAGATGTTTTGAATACCACAGGCAGCTCTCCCACCCTCTGGCCTCACTCTTATCGACTTCTTCCTCCCATAGAGTTCACAGTCTCTAATAGCTGGAGGCCTGACTGGTTCTGAGATCAGGAGTTCTAAGGCACCTCCTTTTCCTTCTCCCAAAATTCTTAACAGATAAGGATCCAGGAAGTCCTTCAAGTCCACTAAATAATCTGAGCTTCCACAGTAACATTTCTTTACAGATGAACGCTTCTTTTACTTGTTTCATGAAAGTTTTCAAGTTTGTTTTCTACAGCTTCTTTCCAACCTACTTTTTGAGATCGTTTCCTTAGCATTAATATATCCATGTTTTTAAAAAACATTTGTCTTTTTATAGATTGAAAAATTCATCTGTTCATTCCAGGTGTTACATGCCAGTTCAAATTTAAAGAAATATAAGGTCTCAAACACCAAACTGGAGAAGGCAATGGCACCCACTCCAGTACTCTTGCCTGGAAAACCCCATGGACGGAGGAGCCTGGTAGGCTCCAGTCCATGGGGTCGCGAAGAGTCAGGCACGAGTGAACAACTTCACTTTCACTTTTCACTTTCATGCATTGGAGAAGGCAATGGCACCCCACTCTAGTATTCTTGCCTGGAGAATCCCAGGGACAGAGCAGCCTGGTGGGCTGCCATCTATGGGGTCGCACAGAGTTGGACACGACTGAAGCGACTTAGCAGTAGCAGCAAACACCAAACCATGAACAATTTTGTGTCAGTGGAAGTCCTCTTGGTCAGGATTTTTCACTCTGTTTATTACTTACTACTTCTGTTTGACAGATGTGTATCTTGGGTTGTTGTTGTTCAGTCGTTCAGTCGTGTCCGACTCTTTGTGACCTCATGGAGTGCAGCCCGCCAGGCTTTCATCTCCTGGAGTGTGCTCAAACTCATGTCCTAGAGTCAGTTTTGCCATCCAACAATTTCATCCTCTGTCGCCCCCTTCTCCTCCTGCCCTCAATCATTCCCAGCATCAGGAGCTTTTCCAATGAGTCAGCTCTTCGCATCAGGTGGCCAAAGTATTGGAGCTTCAGCTTCAACATCAGTCCTTCAGCATCTTGGGTTACATCCCAGCAGAGTCTGGCCAAGTTGAAATTTCTCCTCCACAGGTATTGTCGTCACATCTTCCAGGAAAACCTATGATTTGGTGACCATGTAGGACTCTCTCGTGGGCTGTAAAAAAAATTCTACCAGATCTATTGTCTATCTGGGGCTATCAATCTAGTCTTTGGGCTTCCCTCACATCTTAGTTGGTAAAGAAGCTGCCTGCAATGCAGGAGACCTGGGTTTGATCCCTGGGTTGGTAAGATCCCTGGGAGAAGGAAATGGCAACCCACCCCAGTATTCTTGCCTGGAGAATCCCATGGACAGAGTATTCGGGCTTCCTAGGTGGTGCTAATGGTAAAGAACCTGCCTGCCAATGCAGGAGCCATAAGAAATGCGGGTGCGATCCCTAGGTGGGAAGATCCCCAGAGGAGGGCATGGCAACTGACTCCAATATTCTTGACTGGAGAATCCCATGGACAGAGGAGCTTGCTGGGACACAATCCATAGGGCCCCAACCCAGGAATCGAACCAGCCTCTCTTATGTCTCCCTTAAGTCTCCCGCAATGGCAGATATACAGATGACACCACCCTTATGACAGAAAGTGAAGAGGAACTAAAAAGGCTCTTGATGAAAGTGAAAGTGGAGAGTGAAAAAGTTGGCTTAAAGCTCAACATTTAGAAAACGAAGATCATGGCATCCGGTCCCATCACTTCATGGGAAATAGATGGGGAAACAGTGGAAACAGTGTCAGACTTTATTTTTGGGGGCTCCAAAATCACTGCAGATGCTGACTGCAGCCATGAAATGAAAAGACTCTTACTCCTTGGAAGAAAAGTTATGACCAATCTAGATAGCATATTGAAAAGCAGAGACATTACTTTGCCAACAAAGGTCCGTCTAGTCAAGGCTATGGTTTTTCCTGTGGTCATGTATGGATGTGAGAGTTGGACTGTGAAGAAGGCTGAACGCTGAAGAATTGATGCTTTTGAACTGTGGTGTTGGAGAAGACTCTTGAGAGTCCCTTGGACTGCAAGGAGATCCAACCAGTCCATTCTGAAGGAGATCAGCCCTGGGATTTCTTTGGAAGGAATGATGCTAAAGCTGAAACTCCAGTACTTTGGCCACCTCATGCGAAGAGTTGACTCATTGGAAAAGACTCTGATGCTGGGAGGGATTGGGGGCAGCAGGAGAAGGGGACGACAGAGGATGAGATGGCTGGATGGCATCTCTGACTTGATGGTCGTGAGTCTGAGTGAACTCCGGGAGTTGGTGATGGACAGGGAGGCCTGGCGTGCTGCGATTCATGGGGTCGTAAAGAGTCGGACACAACTGAGCGACTGAACTGAACTGAACTGAGCCTCAGAAACTGTGAAATAGAAATGTCTGTTCATTTAAGCTGCTAAGTTTTAAGGTAATTTATTGTGTGGCAAGAGATAACTTATACATGAATAGTAATGTGGCCAACCTACCCAGATAAAGCACTGAATCTTAATTTGGATTCAAACGAAGATACGTTTTAATTGGGTAATTTCATTTATAGAAATCTATTCCAGAAACTATTGCCTACATCATTACAAATTTATACACAAATTTATTAGGGATTATTACCTTACATAAAAATGTCCAACAATAAGGAATTGCTAAATAAAGTATGGTCTGTTCATTGAAAGTAATTTTAAATAACTTCTAACAGAAAGTTTAAAGACTTTATACTGTAATGATACAAACAACAAAAGAATATAAAATTTTATATACAATACAATTTTATATTGTTATATTTATGTCCCAGCTTCCCTGGTAGCCCAGCAGTAAGGAATCTGCCTGCCAATGTAGAAGATGCAGGTTCAATCCCTGGATCGGGAAGATGCCCTGGAGAAGGAAATGGCAACCCACTCCAGTATTCTTGTCTGCACAATCCCATGGACAGAGGAGCCCAGAGGGCTTCAGTACCTAGGGTTACAAAGAGCTGGACTGAGCAACTAAACAACAGCATACACATACACAGAGACATATAGTATTTACAACTCAAAAAAAAAAAAAAAAAAATCCATGTGTTAAAAAACCGGTAAGAAAGTCTTAGCTGTAGCTCGAGAGAGAGAAGTAAGTCTGTGGGTCTCTAGCAACTGCAGTCACTGTAAGTCACAGCCAGGACTTTCATTTTCATGGGCACATGTAAGACACTCTTGAGGACTCCCAGAAATACTAAGGGTAGGGCACTTTCTGCAGAGCTGGGACTCGTTTACATCACCAGAGACTGACTGATCCCTAGATCCAGACTTTGGTGTGGCTTCATTCCTACCCACTTGATGGTGAGATTCACCAACATTAAAGAATGCTAATGCTCAGAGGCCAAAGACCCTGCCACCACTTTTGTCTTCCTTCTTCTCTCACGCCCCTCATTTGACCTGTCAGCAAATCCTATTCACTATACTTCTAGGATACACTATACTTCTAGGATACACAAATCCTATTCACGATACTTCTAGGATACACTCAATACAAGAAATTGAGCACTTTCCAGCACCTTCCATCTATTTCCAGGGCCTGGCGAAGTACCTGGCACACAGTAGTTATGCAGTAATGATTTGTTGAAAGAATGGAGTGAGTCTTATGTTCATAATGTCCACAAGGTCTGGCCCCTAACAGCTTTTTGTGCTGTTATCTGGCCCATATGATCCCTTCAGGAAATGGCAACCCACTCTAGTGTTCTTGCCTGGAGAATCCCAGGGACAGGGGAGCCTGGTGGGCTACCGTCTATGGGGTCACACAGAGTCAGACACGACTGAAGTGACTTAGCAGCAGCAGCAGCTTATCATCTTTTATCACAAACCCACCTGTGTCATATGCTCAAATTATAGTGAACTACTTCTAGTTTCCCAGTTTCTCATTGGGAAGCTGTTTTGCTCTTCTGTGACTTCTCCAATACTATTCCTTCAGCCTAGAAGAGATTCTTACACTTAAACAGTATTGCACGAGTCATCTTAGCCAACAAAAACTCACTCTAGTCTAAATACTTCTCCCTTGTTCTTTGCCTACCCCAGCACATGCATTTCTATCAAAGCACAAACTGCACTCTACTGAGGTCTGCCTATTTCCCCATCAAAACGCTAGGTTCTGTGTCTTGGCCATGTTGCTTTGGCATTCCTGAAGTGTCGCGCAAGGCCTGGCTTCTGGAATGCAATAAATGCCAGCAAACCAATGAATTAAATGACTTCTCTGTGTGTTGAGTTTGTTCACATACAGAATCACAAAACAAGAGGCACTACAAATATATGTTCTTTCACTATAAATACAAATGAATTATTCTTTGGCAGCAATATACTTCACACTCATCTTTAAAGAAAGGACGAGTCTGAATATTCGATTTGAGAGCAGTTTATTTTTAACTCCTTCAGAGTAACCCAAAGACAAGCTAACATTTCCTCTTCTTGGCACAATCATTATCCTTCTCTTTTTTCAAAATTCCATTTATTGTGTTATGAATACATCTGCCATCTTAAATTTTAAGTGTGCAATACATGATAGTTGACTACAGGTTATACAACGTTGTACAGCAGATTGCTAGCATTTATCAATCTTGTTTGTGTGTGTGCTCAGTCTTAACTGACTCTGTGACACCACGAACTGTAGCCCACCAGGCTCCTCCGACCATGGAATTTTCCAGGCAAGAATACTGGAGTGAGTTGCCGTTTCCTTCTCCAGGGGATCCCGAAACTTTATGCCCATAGACCATACACAAGAAAAATATATTAAATGATATGGTCTTAATTTTATTGAAAACAAATTATCAAACTGTCATATAGTGAACTAGATAATCACCTTCCACTTTGACTACCCCCTCCTGAACTTTTCTCTTTCTTTCTCAAGATTGGGAATCAACTAGCTGTCAGGTCTAACCAAAACCTCCCTGTAAAAAATGCAAAGAATACAAGGTGCTTTATTATCGTAAGACTGCAAAGGGATACAAAAGTATGTGTGGGCAAAGACTGGAAAAGTAACATGAGATGGAGTTCACTGCCTATACCAAGCAGATACTGCAAACCACACGCTGTTCCAGATGCAATTACAAAGAAGGAACTGTCCCTTTCCTGGAGGAGTCCACAGTCTCATAGCTTTAATGCAAATTGCAGTAATCTCCTTTGATAAGAAACAATGGTGCCACTGTGTGGAGGACACCAGCGTGCCAGAGGAGTTAAACTACTCAGATGTCCATGGTCCACTAGGGTTTACAGGCCTCTAGGGAATGACCGTGGAGCATGGCAACTTTCTTATCAGTGGGAACTAAGGTCATTATTGGAGTGGAGAAGGAAAAAGAGGTTTTGCGTGTCAGAAGCAGTAGTACCATGTGAGCATTAACTTCACATGGTAACCTCACATGGTTGCCAAAAAAATCAGTGTTGCTGTTTCTCAGCATAATAACCGGGAAGGTCCCATTCAAAGAGACAGTGCATTGAGGGCAAAATGACCATGTGGCCTGTAGTGCTAGGATGGTTCCTGGGGCCTGGCCCCTTCTCCAGGCCCTGCATTGATATCTGTTTATAGTCATCCTTCCCCATATCCAGCACCTTCTCCCAGAACCAGACCCTAGAAGGGCTGGGCTACTTCACAGGGAAAAAGATGAGATGTGAAGTTTCCAGTGACTGTCTGGAACTCAAAACACTACAGGCTTACTCTGTCTCCTTCAGAAAGGGCCAAGACCTGGGAAGCACACAGACCTTCTGTCACTCCTGGAGAAGGAAAGGCAATACCACCACCTTTCATTCATTCTGGGTGGACTAGCCTCCACCTAGGACAGACAAGCAGACTCTCTACTTCCAGATACAG